>NC_134145.1:13029375-13337812 GCF_033958435.1 Carettochelys insculpta | reverse complement strand
ATGGGTCATATACTTCTAGCCACATTGGTCCCAGAATATGAGAGGCAAGGTGTGTGAGTTAATCTCTTGTTTGGGACCAGTTTCTGTGGGTGAGAGGTGAGCTGTTGAGCTACACAGAGATCTGCTTCTTACCTGGGAAAGAACTCCCAGCAGTATCACAGAAAAATTCAAGGTGGGAGAGATGCTTTGCATATGTAATGAATGTAAACAGGAAGGGACCATTCAAGGTAGAATGACCCATTAATATCTCTGCCATCACAGGACAAAAAGAGGGGATTAGTGGGTTGCAGATTGTTGTTAATAAACTTTACATCCATCTTTTTTTTAGTCCATGATTTTTGGTGTCTCAAGTGGTTGTTCATGAATTAATGATTATGACGGGGTGCAGTCACAAAGACCCCATGGGATATTCCACAGTGTGCTGACCAGGCCACCGACACCTTTCTTCTTGCTCTCTGCAGCTCTCCACCATCCTGTTCTGCAGAGTCAAATCCTCTGGTCTTCCCCAGTCAAAGCACAGAGTTGGGGTTACTGCCCCTTGTACAGCAACACAACACTGTTTAACCACAGCTTGGGTGGATCCAATTCTAGGGCACAGCACCCAGGAAATCCACCCCCAGAAGGGATCACAACCCCAAATAAAGCTGTCTCTGTGCAAAAGATTTGCATAGGGAGGGCTCATAAGGTAAGCCCCCTTTATGAATGAAATAGAGATATGCACAGTGGTGGCCCTCCCTGGGTAACACTGGACTTGATTATAAACAAAAATTTTTATTAAGCAAAGCAGTAGGATTTAAGTGGTTATAGATAAGAACAAGCAGATCAAAGTGAGTTACCAAATCAATCAAAAGAGTAAACACATAGCTAATTCAATTCCCCTAAAAATCTAGTTATTTGTGAGTTCTAACCTCTGCCTTCATATCTAGTGAAATCTCCAGGTCAGAAATGATCTTAGCCTGACCTGGGTCTCCAGTAAATTTCTTCTGTCTTTCATAGGATGTGTCAGGCAATTTCCAAGGCAGGCTGATGACAAAAGATGGAGGCACCCCTGGGCCCTCTTTATACCTTTCCCTAGTGGAGGGAATTCCATTGTTCCCTTTATGTAACAAAGGGCTTCTCAAACGGTGTTTTGCGGAGCACTGGTATTCCGTGCCATGTGAGTCGGTGTTCCAAGAAAAAATTTCAATGCTAGCAATATTTTTTTCTTCTAAAATATTAAATAAACTGTGTGTATCAAAAATACTAAGGTATTTGAATAGCATTTCAGTTGTAGGTATGAAAAAAGCAGTCCTGTAGCATTGTAAAAACTAACAAAATAATTTATTAGGTGATGAGCTTTTGTGGGACAGACCCACTTCCTCGGATCTGGAAATTCTGACGAAAGTAAACTGGCACGACAAGAATGGGCTGCTAACTGGTTGGGATGTAGACAGCAAAGTTCTTCAGATGGGGATTGGTCCCTGTTAAAGGCCCTGCGTTAGCTAAGTACCACTATCCCCTCAAAAGCCATACTCCCACAATAGGGTAGCCACACCTCCTGTGGAGGTCTGTGCAGAGGCAAATATTTGGAACATGAGTATGCAGACAAGACTTATAACAGCTACAAAAATGATACATGCACACAAATAGGATTTACAGATCCAGTAAGTTATGACATTAAAAATGATATGTCACCAGGCACGTTTTGTCCAAAGCATTTCTGGGTTATGCATATTTATATTCATAACCCACTTTCCAAAAAGCATGGGAGGGGGGTCCATCTCAAGGATGTTTTTGCCAAATCTTTAAAAGCAACAAACTGCAAGAATTTTTACTAATTGGGCTCCTTTATAGGTTTTCCCCCCTACCAATAGTGGGAAAGAAGAAGAAAGTCAATGGTACAGTAAAAGAAGAATAGCAAACCATTTACCTTTAAAAGCAAGGATTTTTCCTGGTCTGAAACATTTCTTTAACCAATAAACTCGATAACCTTGTGAGATGTAGAAAGAACAAAGAGCATTAGACGTCCAAATGAGAAAAGGGTCACTTACTGCATTACAATTTCCAAGTGTGTTGTTTTAATAAAAATTCACATTTAGTCTTGCATCTTTTTAAGCAATTCCTTATTTTTCTCCCTCTATAAATAGGCACCAGATGCCAGAGGGGGAACTCAAAATTTCAGTGAAACCTGAGATAAAATAAGTAGCCTAAGGTCAAAAAAAGGCCTTTCTTCTAATATACCTCTTTTTAAAGTTTGACCATATCAAGTAGTTGTCACTGCCCATCACTCTCTTCCCCATTCAGTAAGACTCCGGCAGTATCCCCGCCCTAAAATAGATGACCATCTTTCCTCTCCCAATTTCCATGTCCCCCAGCTGTAAAAATGTCATCTGATCCACTGGCAAATGTATTGTAACACTACAGCTTCTGTTTTGTCTGCCCTTGCTTGCCACATTGTTAGGGGAGGAGGGTTGGGAGCCAAGGAGAGAGATTAGTGCAAAGGCTGCCTTGCTTAGCAATGTGTGTGGGCTGGTAGCCAAGTGATTCTGTTTAGCAAGCCGGTCACAGAGCCACCTCTCATGCTGGGACATGCGGTGAATTAAAACATACGTTTTAAATTAAATAATTCTACATTGTTTTTTACACTTTCCTGCCCTCCTCCTCAGAACTCTCCTGGATTGAGTTAGCTGGATCAAAAGACAGGGAGCTTTGTACAAGAGTGACATGTGAAGTTAGGGGGCTTTCGTGAACTATCTGGCTGCATCCCGGAGGAGTGAGATGTTTTCCAGTTTGGTATTTGAATGCAAGGAGGATTCACGTCTCCTTTCACCAGATGCAGCTCTCTGAGACTTTTAAATAGAATGAATACCTTTATTTTAGCTTCACAGCCTTTCTGCGGAATATTCCTGTAGTATTGTCAACAGGCTGGCTTATCTAAACTCCCTTCAGCTGCAATGGACCTATTTCATTAGGCTGAAAGTGGGTTCCTTGTCTACGAGCTGCCCAGCATGCAACGCTGCCTCAGGAGAATCCTAAATATCTCTTGGGAAGATAGGTGCACAAACACGAGCATCCTGGATGTGTCAAACATGACAAGCATTGAAGCCATTATCATTCACCATCAACTTTGTTTGACTGGTCATGTGGTTTGGATGTCTGATCAGCACCTGCCAAAACAGAGTCTGTTTTTGGAGTAGAAGAAAGGATAGAGGAGCACTGGGGGCCACAGGAAGCAATGTAAGGACGTGCTGAAGGCACAGACAAAAAAGTGCAGCATCGGTGTCAACACTTAGGAGAACCTTGCTCAGGACCATCCCCAGTGGAGAGCAGTAGTCCATCAGGGGGTGGCACAATTTGAGAGGTCCCACCACAGTGCAGATGAGGAGAGGCAGAGAAGAAGAAAAGACCGCTACCAACACCTGCCCCTTCTGTGATAAGACCTGGGGTTCCATAACTGAGCTGATCAGCCATCAACGGACTCACAAATAGGAGAGTAGCAGCAACGAGGACCCTTCGTTGCTGCTACAGATCCAGACTAACACGGCTACCCCTCTGATACTTGAAATAGGAGAGTGACATGAAGACATCCTATTCATTATCAAGTGACTGCCAAGAAGAAGAACGTAGCCACTACATAGTACGTCGTCATGGTTGACAACTACATAATGGGCTTTCTGAGCTTGGAAACCTTCATTTCCATAACTTTATATGAGTTTTCATTTTGCATGGAGTTTATAATGCTCCATCGTTTTCTTACTCTTTGTCCTTAAAGAATAGTAATTTCGAAGCTTGCCCAAAGGGAAGCTGTGGGAAAAAATACATTTATG
Organism: Carettochelys insculpta; assembly: GCF_033958435.1. Lineage (NCBI taxonomy): Eukaryota > Metazoa > Chordata > Testudines > Carettochelyidae > Carettochelys > Carettochelys insculpta. The sequence continues at coordinate 13,334,006 of NC_134145.1, read as the reverse complement.
CTTCATGCATTAAATAAGTCTAGTCCAATGTAATCTGAATTGGACTTTGTATATCAAATGTGGTGTTTCGGGTTTCCTCCACCACCACCACCCAACGGCTTGCTGCGTAAAGAAGTTTCATTTCTGCTTTTCAGAGTTATACACAAGTGTAACAAGGAGCAATTAAGCTGCATCTTCTGAAAGGGACAATAGGGTCCCTATTAGATTCTGAGAGAGGATTAAGGGATGGCCCCTTCTGGCAGTTCTTTCCCAGTGCAGAAAGCACGTGTCCAATACAATAAAATTTTTGGTGCTACAAAATTATTTGGTGAGCTGAGTGAATAAGTCATAGAGAGGCAAACTTATTTGTTTTCTGTTGGTTGGGATAGTTTGCAGATTGCCGCATGGATGTTTTTAATCTGCTGTCATTCAAACAGGAATTAATTCAGCGAAGTCCTATGTCTTGTCATACTATATTCAACTAGAGGTCAGACTAGGTCAGTGTTAAACTGAATGCCAAGAACACCTGTGAAAATGTACTTCACTCATTCATGGTACTGGTTCCTCAGCAGTAGCATTTTTCACTCACTTCTGGCTTTTTTAAAAAGGAGCTGTAACTTACGCTGCTTACTCATAACGGTGGAAATTACAAATCCAATAGATCATCACACACCACATGCGCGTTGACTGACATCAAGCAGCTGACTGACCGCATAGCCGCCATGCCAGCGTAGCATATGGGCCACACATCATTGATAGTTGCTGTGCCACCATATTGATAAAAGAAAATTAGAGGGGGGAGGCTAGCACAATGCTAGTCAACCTTGCTGTGTTGCCAAACTCCTACCACTCTCACAAGATGTAGAAGTAAAATTTTCAGTATTTTCCATTACTGTTATCAATGTAAAAGGGTTATTTAGAGTAAAATTTTGCATTATTTTTTCAAATGCTTGCAGCACACTTGCAAGTTGTTCATGGAACACCAGTGTTCCATGGAACATAATTTAAGAAACACTGGACTAGATAATCAGAATGGTCTTTGTGGCCATAGAATCTATGAATCTAAAATCCGGTTCATGGTCATTTTAAAGAAATGTGTCCTACTTCTCCCATGCTACTGAAGTGGGTTTGTTTTGCTATGAGTGGCTTACAAGTTCCCTGACTGGAGGAAAGCAGCTCATGAGGTTTGCAATGCAAATCATCTCAGGAAGCAAATTTAAAATTCATTGTAAATCCCTGGTGCCTAAACTCCGTTGTGCCCAACCCCCACCAGTTGGAGAATCTGTCCACCCTCCCTCCAGCACTGGACAGTAGGCTTAGCAGAGGAACTGAGCCAGAACTGAAGATGGGGAGGAACGGGGGCTAGAATGGGAGAGGGATAAGTCAGTGGTTTGAGCATTGGCCTGCTAAGCCCAGGGTTGTGAGCTCAATTCTCAAGGAAGCTGCATGGGGATTGGGGCAAATAGGTACCAGGGATGATGCTTGGTCCTACCAAAAGGATAGGGGACTGGACTAGATGACCTCCCAGAGGTCCCTTCCAGCTCTAGGAGATGTGTGCCTCCAATTATATACTAGAAGGGGAGTGAGCATTGAGGGAAGACCTGGTTTAGCATGGGCAACTGTGGCTGGGACCAGAGCTGGGTGATACCCTCTTCCTGGCCCCCATAGGGGGGTGGCCTGTCTCATCCCTCTGCCCACCCACAAAAAGTACCACTGCTCTACATGAATAGTGAGCATGCATGATTAGAACTTCTTTTTGATGATCACGTGACTGCTTGGCCAGGTTCACTTAGCACAGAGTGCAGTAAAATATCATGGAAAACGTTAGTAGCATTTGGTCGGCTCTTGTTATAAATGTCTCCTACCTGTTTCTCCACACAACTTAACGTGAGTGGCTTCCTTCTGGGAATAAAGAACATTCCTGATGGATGAGTTGCTGAATGTTTTGCTGCATTATGAATTCTCAGTGGTTGGAGGCATTTTTGAACTGTTTGTACTAAGTTAACTTTTGGCGGTAAATAAAATCTACAAGTCGTACTGTTGTTTACAGTCACAGCAGGATTGCCAGCTGTCAGTACATTCACCGACAGTCCATAAAAAAGAGCAAAAATTGGACCTATGTGTCAAATCAGTAAAAACATTCTGATGTCAGTAAAAACACGCCGAGCTTTGCAGTGGAGTTGAGGAGACCCTCCATATTGGCCCCAGGGTGAACTCCATGCTGTTGAGCAGCTCTAAGGAGTCTACCTTTCCTGGGACAGGGATAGAGAGGGGAACTCTCCTGTGCGGGGCTCCCTCAGACCTACTGCTGGTTGGCAGGGGCTGCTCTTCTCTGCCTCCAGTTTTGAATTCCTTGGAGTCAATAGCTTCAAGGTAGCAGGAATGTTAGGTGGACGTACAGGCAGCACCCACCGCTGCCAGGCTCCCCACAGCTGGGCAGGGTGAGGCACAGGGTACTGTTGGCCAGGCATAGCAGCGTTCAACACACTCCCCACCAGTAAGTCACAGAGAAGCACTCACTGGTGGCAGCCCCCAGTCCCAGCCAGCCATGCAGCTCTTAGGATCCATCCCTGCCCCCGCCCCCCCCGGGCCACAGGAGGGGATAGTTTGGGCTGGGGGGGCTCTAATAGGAATAGGATTGTGTCCACATATCTGGCCATTGTGGTGCAGGTCTAGCTGCCTGTACTGTGGGCTCCTGCCCCTCTGATGCTGGCCTCAGTTTGCCTGTGGGGCTGGGGTTTCATAGGAGCTATCGTTGAGGCAGGAGTGCTGACTATTGTTCACTTTTGTCTTTTTGAGCCCTCTTTAGAGTACATGAGAATGTGTCCGTACCAAAGTTTGGTTGTCCATTATTGTCTTTTCCTATATTATCTATAAAAACCATTGATGCTGTTGGCAACCCTGGTTCTGAGTAACACTGGATAAATGCCACACGAGTTCTGGTGCATGTGCCATATCCCCTCACTTACCACTATTGCCAACCGAGGGCGGAGTAGGTGGAGAAGGGTTCATGGGAGGGTAAGTTACTGTTTTCCTTCCTGTTTCTAGCACCTGCATGTGACTGCCCTCTTTGGCCCTGAGCAAAATCTTACCCTGGGTTTTCCTGGGGAAAATAGCAATTTCAAGTAAGCAAGGCGAGAGGGGTCAGAGGGCAGGTGAAGGGAATGGAAACTTTCTAGCCATCTCTTGGATCTGAAATTAGCGTGGTCCAGTACCTCCCCTCTTCCTGCCTTTTCCTAGTGAGCAGGTAAGGAATTGGGAGAAGAGGAGGGAAGCAGTTGTGTCTTGGCTGGTGGCACAGTGTGCCCATCAGGGTAGGCTCTTCACTAACACTTAATGTTGATGTAACTCTGCTGCAGTTGAAGTCAATGGAACTTTTACCAGCTCTTTCACTGAGTTCTAAGTAACGCTGTTCACGTCGCAATCCTGACTGTCATTATTAGGGCTGGAATTGTCAAAGGGGCCTAGGAGAGTTAGGCACCAAGGCTGGATTGATTTTTTTTTTTGAAGTGGAATTAAAGTTTTAGATAGTGTTGTGTGCTTCTTTGAAAATTCTAGCCTGTGTTTTAAGGTGGTCGGCAATGCCAACAGCGTGCTAAGTGCTTTGGGAAGTCGTAAGGACTGCACAGACCCAGACTCCACTAGGCCTGCGTTAAATGCTCTTCTCACAGTCCATTTATATTTTTGTCATGTTACAAGGCAGCCGTTTTAGCAGTGGAACTTTTACCTTAATTATGTACTGCTTATTTGATACACTTGATTCTTCTGACACAAATTTGAAAAATTATTTGCATCAAAGCTCAGTAAGTTGGAACCCTTCCTAAATATATAAAATAACTTCCTGAACTAAAATTGTTAACGGCCAAATTCAGTCTTGTTGAGCTCAATGGGAATTTTACATTTACTTCAAAAGAACAAGAACCTGGGACTAAGAGAACAATACATACTTTGTTCCTGACAGTTTAACAGGTGCTTAATAAAACTAGGTAAAATACTGTATCTCTCTATATGAATGAAATATTCTGCCTTATGTTGCACCTGTGCAATCATATTTTGCATATATTTGAAACCCTTTGGAACTATGGGGCATATATTTTTCTCATCAGGTTTTGTTCTTGTTTTTCAACACGGACATCCGAACATTGGCATGTATGTAACATTCAGTCTAAAGTGCTATTTCAGTGCTCAGCTGCATGTAAAAGACCTTCTTCTCAGTCTTTGGCTTTGGAGAGGACCACACAGGATCAAATTTTCCCCACGTGGATTGCCTCTTTAGGCTGAATTTAGCACAGAAAGTATTCTTGGATAATTGAGTGGCAACAGTTTGTAGTTAGACTGATCGGACTCCAGAATTCACGTTCTGTGGGAAATTCTGAAATCTGTCCGGTTTCCATGGGAAGACCAGCAAAATCAACAGGTTCCCACAAAACGTTTCGATGTGGACTTGCTGGCTTTGTCCCACCAGACAAACATTCCACCAGAAAACTTTCAGCCAGCTCCAGTCATACTTATATATGGGCAGTTTTCAGTCCAACGCTTGTTCCATTATACCGTCAGAATCTAGCATTTAGCTGTGTTTAAAACCTTGTTTTCAACTTTCTGGAATTCTTTTCCTTCCAGTTTCTACTTTTCTCACACAGCTACAAATTCTTTTGTTGGTGATGGAGAGTTTTACATCTTGAGCTTGTGAGAGTCATCCGTACAGAGTCTGTTTTACCATGGGGGAAGGCCTTTTGTTGAGTGTTTAGAAGTTCCCTGTGGGTGCTATTGCTTTTTGCGCCTCTCTTAGGCATATAGAACCACAGGTCCATACCCAGTGTTAGGTTAAATGTGACATTTTTCACAAGTACTTAAGTGATTTAGAAGCCCCATTTGTTTTTCAAAAGTCTCTCTGAAAGTCAAGAGTGACACAGTTTCTGGTGACCAATCAACATTTAAGTGTTTTGAAATAGCTCAGCGTTAAACCACCACCAAGCAGAAGCAAGTGGTGCGACTCGCCTCCGATTGCAGGGGACTGCACCAGCCAAGCGCCACTGCCCGGCCCCCTTCCCTGCCCATGCCCATCCCTTTCCATCTCCGCTCTGTCCCTCCCTGCAGAAGTGTCGTGCCACTTCCAGTGGATGCGGGGCCAATCCCCGGCTCTCTGGAGTGCCTGGCCTAGGAGGAGTGCATTTGAGCTGTGCGGTGCTCATGGTGAGTGCAAGGCTGGGGGGGATGAAGAAGGTGCATGTGGGCCCCTTTGCACCCCCATCCACCCTCACGTCGCTGATGCCATCAAGTCGGTTGTTTTGGCTCCTGCAAAGTATGGGGTTCAATATAAAGTTGTCCCAGGAAATGTGAGCAATAGGTAGGCTTTAACAATGACATTTTGTGTGTCGCTGTGCGGTGGAAAGGAGAGGAAGCCAGTGCAGGGGCCTGTGGACAGCTGGTTCCAGACAGGTTTTCCCAACAGCGTTTTGAAGCAATTGAAGTGGAATGTGCGAAGAGCTGGGTGGGCAGAGGGAAGGGAACTGCAGCACTGGTGGTGAGTGATTGAGGCCTAGATAAGGGTGATCACTGATAACAAAGTCCAGCCCTCAGGGACACTTAGCGGATGGGCCCCTGAACCGTGAAATGCTTTTCTGTACAAAAATCTTCCCTGACGCTGCTGTTTGCAAACTGGAGCTCATGACGATAAAGGCTCTTACAAACTGAACGGTGCCCATCCAGCTGTCCCCGTCAATATGCCCTCGAAAACTTCTGTCCCTCGGAGGACTTTCTTGCATGCAGGTGCAGCATAAACTTTTCTATGCACTGAAGCACATGCGAATGTGCACCACCAAGAGAAACACAAACCTTGCTATGGGCACTTTGCTAAACAGCTGGGCAGCATCTGAATCTCTCCTAAGTAGATGCCCAAGCACACAGTTTACAGGGAACACTGGTCCCCCTGGCATCCTGCCAATCTGGCTCTGTTGTGATCTGCAGCATCCCAGCTTTTCCAGGCCTGGGCTTTTTTATTTGCCAGTGGCCATCAGTTCTTATCAACAACGCCTCTCTAATTACCATGTGCCTCCTTCAAAAAGTGATTGAGTGGCAGCGTTGTGTTACACCCAAAAGGGGAGCTGGACTGAGGCCCATAAACTCTATTCCATTTGTTACCTGGGGCAGCGTTTGAACACTGGATTCCAGGGGTTTCAATGCCCCTTCCCCTTCCCACAGGAACAAAAGCCAACCAATCAGTATGGTTTTGAATCCACCCTGAAAACATGCGTGTGATTAATGGGTGGCTTTGAATTTCATGTATTATTGAATTGTATACATTACTGTGTGCTCGGAGGGCTTTCCTTTCTAAAGTGCAATACAAATGTGAGCTTAAATGGGTTGAGAGAGGAAAGAGCTAAGCAAAAGTACTTCCATATGTAGCCTCAGAATCTGATGCCCGGAGGACAAGCGTGGGTTGGGATTTATACTGTGTTTCACCAAATCAGAAGCCAAAATTGAACCTTGCTAATGAAGACACCCTGAACTCAGTTGCAGAAGAGCTGAGGGATGCAGGACCACTGGTAAGAATGCCTGGAGTTCATTGCTTTTGTTTGTGGATCTGCTGACACTGCAGAGGATTATCAGAGTTAAAGTAATAAGCACAACGTGCTATTTCCTCCCAGAATAATTTGGGATTATTTCTCAGGAGCTAAACTTTGAGCAGGTCAGTGCTCAGACAGATTTAGGTCCTGGTCCTGCAAACAGAACCCCAGAGCTGGAGCTTCTCACTCATTGGCTTTCAGAAGATGCCACCTAGACAGAAGGGTCTTTTGGAGCTAAAGGGGTGGGGGTGGGGGGTGCTTGACAGAGTGTTTTTAAATGCAGCTACTTCCATCAATCCCATTTTAAATGATAGGAGCCACTTTTTAAAAATGTGACTGGGCAATTCTGAAAAGGGAAGGAATGTTGTCTAGTTATCCAAACAGAGAGGCTACATCTATACTAGAAACATCTATTTGTAGATGGGTCTGTCCCACAAAAGCTCACCTAATAAATTATTTTGTTAGTCTTTAAAGTGCTACTTGACTGCTTTTCTATTTGCAGAAGTGTCTGTGGGAAGAGATGTTCCGAGAGAACTTCTGTTGACAGATTGTGTCTACACACAAAAGTGTATCGATCTTTTGATCCACCCTGTTGACAAAAGGGCCTCCGGAGCATCTACATGTCTTTTTTTGTTGACAGTTTCTGTCAACAAAACACATTTTGTGTGTAGCAGCTCCGGGAATTTTGCTGACAAAACTCTCTAACGTAGACATAGCCAGAATTGCCCACAGAGTCTTCTGTTTTATTCCTGGGCCTGCCACAGACTCACTGAATGAGCTAGGGCAAGTCACTTAACCTCCCTGTGTCTCTATGATAACATGGAATTTTAGGTAGGGTGCCTTCAGCCATGATTATTAAATTTTAATTAGTGGGTGCCAAAGTCTTTGGAAAGCACACGGCACTGAACGTGTACAGCAGTAAGTGCCTGATGTGCAACAGCCCGTTTTAATACAAGCCCCCCTGTTCTTGCTTCATGCCGCAGCTACCTTTGCAAGCCCTGTTGATTTATGAATTTTTTAGTGGAGGGAAGACATTTCGATCTCCTGCAGTGCCAGATGGAGTGTGTATTAAATATGGCTACTATATAGAAAGGAGCACACATACCGTGGGCAGTAATGTATGGTCAGTTTTACCTCTTTCTGTTCCTGTGTTTTCCAACCACAGCTCGGGGCTTTTTGATTAAGAAGAAGGGATGCACCCTTATGCCCTTTTGCTTTAGGTCAATAGGATAGCTGCAGTTCCCCACTCTGGCAAGCCCCTTCAGCTGTGCTTCCAAAGGAGGAAGTTAAGGTCTCAATGATTATCCCAGTTTATAAAGAGAAGTCTGTAAGATGACTTGTATTCCCATTGCCCTGTCCTGTTACCACTGGCATTATTTCAGGCTTGGGGGGTGGAATTTGTTCAAATTTTGGCTTAGGCCACAAGTTAAAATTACTGTTTTATGGAGCAAATTTGCTTCCTCATACCTGTCCGATCTGCTCCTTCTGGAAATGTTCATTGTCTAACAGTTGAACTTTGCAGACCCTGGGTTGGGAACCACTGCTCTAACCCAAGAACCCAAAGAGCGGTATTTGAACTGACCTTATGTGAGATACAAATCACCGGCTTGGCAGAGAGATGACTTGGCAGAGATCAGAATTAACAGTGTGTTAGCCTTCTTCAGAGCCCAAGGCTAGGGACTTCCTCAAAGGTTTCCATTGAATTTGTCCCTTAAAAGCCATTTGCTTGTGGACGAGCGCAGGGAGCAGGACAAGTCTGCTGAACAAGAGAGAGGCAACAGCTGAACAAAAGGGATGTGGATCAGAGAGCAAGCTGCACTCCATTGTGAATAGCAGAATGCAACCTTGTCACCTTGGGAGCCTCTGAATCCCTGGGTGTCACAATTCAACCATCAATGCTGGGATTTCAGGAAAACACCCAATAAGCCACGTACTCCATCAGCAGCAATAACTTTCCTGCCTTCACAAAGCTCATTAAGGGAGATGCATTCAAATTTGCATTTGCAAGTGAAAATTTCCAGATGGTAGATGTAGAACTGCCGATGCAAGTCTTATCTACATGTTTCCAGTACTGATTTTGTTGTCTCCTCCAGAACATGTACATTGAGGAGGTCTTGAGCCAACAGACCGCAGAAGGGACAAGGCTCAGCAAAATTGGTTCCCATGTCCCAGAACAACTCTGAAACATCATTGGTTGCTTATGAAATTTGGGAGAAAATGATCAATGATCACTCTATAGGGTTTTTAAACCCAATATATAGAATTTTATGGCAGAGATAAAATTCCGATACATCCTATAAGTGTTTGGAGAAATACGTATAAAACTCTAATAAGGATGAAACCAGTTGGCCTCTACCTGATACTTTCATGAAGGTACTTTTATGGATTTCTTCCTGAGCCAGCTGATTTACAAGAGAAATCCATGCATGCGGCAGACCATCTTGCTAATGTGTGGCAGTCAGGTGTCTTGACTTGTATGTGAGCTCATTTAATTGGCATTTTAATAAATTCTGCACACCCCAGAAGTCCCCTGTTGTGATGCCAACTTTGTCCTGTTTAAACTGACCTCCCCCACTTTTAATTTCACGTGCTTCAACCTCCTCCAGCCTTTTAAATTAAATCTAAGCAAAAGCAGGGAGTCTTGCAAGACCAGCTGATTAGCCCCTCACCCCTACACTAATTGGCAAACAAGTGTGCACGCTCACGTGGTTCCATTTTCAGGATCTGACCCCGAGCCGTGCTCTTTTCTTCTCTCTCTAATTTTTTGTCAAAACATTTTTGCACTGGTTTTATTTGGACTCCAATTCATCAAAACTGTCACGGGTGATTTGCAGGAGGTAGATACCCAATGGTCCAATCAGCGCTGGTGTCACAAACCATTACATGTCAAAGAATGATCCCAATTAGTAAATCCATGACTTAATAGGCCACCTCCTCAAGGATGCTGATTGCTTGTGACAGAGGTTTTCGTGCTGTCTGCTAGAAACTGACAATCCAAGCCTTTGTGGCTGAGGCTTTGGAAAATTCCTTGTTCGCTTCCTGCGCCCTCCCATCTCCATGAAATGAACACAACTGTACATACACAATTAAACATATTAGCAAAGGAGCCTTGTGTTTCTTCAGCTCATAGTCCTTTTATAGTCAGGTCTGCTTCTTAAGAGAAATTCTAAGCCATTGCAAGTTCCTTATCTTGATGGGTACAAGGAGATCCATGATTTGGTACCTTCCTATTGGAGTTTAGAACCACATAAAAGTTAGAACCATATTTGCTCTCCCATTTCCTCTTCAGTCTGTTTCCCTTTCTCTCGTTTTGTGTCCAATTACCTTATTTTATTTTTTCAGGATTGCATTAAAGGGTGCAACTGTCAAGTTCCTGAACTCCTGCTCAGTGTCGGGTATCATCAGTATTTTGTGCTATTATTTAAAACAACAATAGTCACTCTTTTAACAGTATCACTTTAGTGGATGGAATCGGCTAGCCGGGAATGAGGGTTTGTGTACAAAAATAAGACCTATAAGGGCTCAGGTATCCATTCAAAATGCAGCACCAGTGGACAGGGAGGACAGGAAGTGATCATTATGCCTTTTTATAGCTATGTCTACACTGGGACGCTACATCGAAATAGCTTATTTCGATGTAGCGAAATCAAAATAAGCTATTTCGATGGATAGCGTCTACACGTCCTCCAGGGCTGGTGACGTCGACGTTCAACGTTGACGTTGGGCAGCACTATATCGAAGTAGGCGCTGCAGGGAAGCGTCTACACACCAAAGCGGTCCAAATCGAAATAAGGGTGCCAGGAACAGCGGCAGACAGGGTCACAGGGCGGACTAGCACTTCCGGGGCAACAGCAAGCCCCTCCCTTAAAGGGCCCTTCCCAGACACACTCAGCCTGCACAGCACGCGGTCTGCAGAGCCACAAGCACACACACCCTGTGGAAGCACCATGGACCCCCAGCAGCAGCAGCAGCAGCAGCCAGAGGTCCACACACCCGCCCCTGGAGGAGCAGTTCTTGCCCTGCTTAGTGCCATGCAGGAGGCAGCTGATCATCTTTTATTTGAGGAAGATGAGCTGCCCCCAGGGGATGAGGAAGCAGCCCCAGACCTTGCAGCCCTCCCAGCCCCCCCTGCCCCCTCTGCACACGCCACCGGCTGTGGAGCTACCCCACGAGCATGGACTGGTGGGAGCGGCTGGTGCTCGGCGAGTGGAACAACGACCGCTGGCTCCAGAATTTCCGGATGAGCCGGCAGACATTCCTGGAGCTCTGCCAGTGGCTCACCCCTGCCTTACAGCACCAGGACACCTCCATGCAACGTGCTCTCACCGTCGAGAAATGGGTCGGCATTGCTGTCTGGAAGCTGGCCACTCCGTACGGCAGCAGTTCGGCGTGGGCAAGGCCAACGTCGGGGCTGTCCTCATGGAGGACTCGGGGGGAGGGAGCCTGGGGGGGGAGCCCTGGGGGGGAAGGGGGGGAGCCCAGGGGTGGAGGGCCAAACACACCCTGCACACACCTCACCGGTGCTCTCTCGCCATGTGTAGACGCGGCGGGCGCTATTTTGAAGTTCGCATGGCTACTTCGAAGTAGCCAGCTTGTGTAGACGCGGCTTATATGGAGCAACAGTGGAATTAAAAGGTGGGCCTCATTCTGATTTACTGATGTAAATGATTTGCTAATGTAAACCAGTCAGAGACTGCACTGGTGTAGACCTAGGGGAAATGGGGGCCAGGCACTGCAGCAAGCGTGGTATGCTGTGTATCGAATAAAAAAATCCACTTTTCCCTGTGCGCATTCAGCCACTAGCCCTCAGTGCAGCAGGTGGTTCCAGCAAAGTACCTGCTCTGCCTACAGCTTGTAACAGGCTGGCTCCTTTCGTCAGCTTTGATGACACTGTGGCCGTGAGATAAGGACGTGCTGCGAGCTGCAAATTGATAACTGAAGGGGTCAGTAAGACTTCTCCCTTTTGGATGGTCTTGCAAAACAGGCTAAATGCTTTAGAGATTTTTCAGATGCTAACTACCAGTAGAGACATGCTGGTCTTGCCTGGTAGGCTAAGTCCTGGGATCCCTTCACTGGTGACAGATTGTAGATATTTTAATTCTGTGTTCCCAAAGTAACATGTTTGTGCTTCCTTCAGACAGTGTCAGAGGACACCAAACAGCCTCAATAATGTAACAATAAAATATCCTCCTGAGTAAAGGACTATTTGATCTGGCTCCAGCACAATAAAGAGAAAACACCAGCAGCAAATGGCAATTTCCTTCTTCATGTCCGCTGAGAACAGCATAGATGAGATGTGAGCCAACCCCCCTGTAAATCAGAGGGTCTGAATTCCCCTTCCTCCTTTAGCCACTTCAAAAAGCAAGACAAGCCCAACGATGCAATAACTCTCCACCCCAGTCATTCATATGGATAAAGCTCCTGCTTCTCCTTCTCACCCAATGGCAGTATTCTGGAGTTCTGCAAACCTACGTGAAATTCAACCTGGGGGGAAGGCTAATTTAAGAGTAAAACATTCCCATTCTCCCACCATGTGCTCAGACCATTCAGATGAAAAGTGGTAGCCAGGCAGCAGGAATATGCAATTACTGGAAGTGGAGGTTCCTTCCAAAGCAGTCTGCAATAACTAACTGATCTACTGAGCATGTATCTTGTATCTCTCAAGGGGAAGGGAGCTGCTATAGGATCTCTGGACTTTCCATTAATGGCTAATCCATCTCCATTTGGAGTCTAAGTTGAAAATGGATGTCATTCTGAACTACGTGCTCTCATTCAACTATAAATGATTGTGCCTGACAGCTTACACTTACATAAGGAGAAAGAATAATTCCATCTACTGCAGGAATTGCCGGGTGAAATTCCATGTCATGGTGTTTTCCATAGTATCCTAATGAAAAGTGATGGAAAAGATGCGTTTGATCATCTCATCCAAGCAGAGCAGGATTGGACCAAAGTATATTTATTAGTGGTTTGTGCAGATAACTTCTCAGCCTGCCAAGCAATGGGATCAGCACCATTTGCCTTCAGAGTCTTTTCTGAAAGCTGAGAGAGTCTGTTAGGAAGCTTTTCTAATTGTACTTCCGCTGTCTCACTTTTAGCCCATTACTTCTAGGGACATGTAATCCTCATACTACCTTTAATAATAGCTCCACACCCTTTTGGCCCTAGTACACTGCTAGGAACGCCTCCCTTGAAATCTCTGACCCAAGTTACAAGAATGTTGATTTTTCTAACAACATTGGTTCAAGTATCAGAGAGGTAGCCGTGTTAGTCTGTAGCTTCGGGAACAACAAAAAGTCTTGTGGCACCATATAGACTAACAAATATCTGTTAGTCTATAAGGTGCCACACGTCTTTTTGTTGTTCTCGAAACATTGGTTCAATTAGTCTTCTGTCAGTGTGCCCACAGTTGGCCAGATCCTGAGCTGGGGTAACTCAGAAAACCTCTATTGGCCAAAATGGAGCTATGCCTATTTATCTCACCTAGGCCAGTATTCCAGATAGTTATACCATAGCTTGTCTGGTAAACTCAATGGAATGTAGCCCCAAGCTTTCATCTAATCTGCCATCCCCTTCAGCATCTTTCTGTCTGCCATAAAGCTGTCAGGGTTTCTCCTTCCTCCTGAATGTTTGTTTGAGTGTTTTTTTCCAGATGTACAAGCATTTTTCCCCCAAGCTGAACAGGATTGGTACCATCTGCCCATATTTCTAACCTCACTGGTTTTTTTGCTGGTATTTCTATGTCCTCACTGGTGTTCACAATCCCTCTACTTTTAATATCCGATAATTTCATTAGTGTTCTGTTTGCTCACTGACTAGAACAAATTGTGACTGGTGAAGAGTGATGCATCGTCAGCCCCATTAGGCCGGGGCTACATGACAAAGTTTTGCCAACACAAGAGATGGTGGGATACAGCAGCTGCCGTTAGCATAGCACTTGTGCAGGTGCATCCATGGCTGCTTACACTGGTGCTGTGCGTCCTCACCAGGAGTGCTTGGATCAAGACACTGTGCACCATAGGCTGGGTATCCCCAGGAGCAACCCATCGCTATTCAGCGTACTGCCCTACCCCCCACGCCTCCCAGGAAGCACCCCTGCCGCAATGCAGCCAGCTCCCACCTTGCATGGGAGAGTAGCTGAGGAGGGCACATCCCCCTCCGACATGCACCTGCTGTGTCCCATGCCAGGGGAGGGTGGTCCCAGCTCCCCTGGGTGGAGGAACTCTGCTGGCCCACCAGCAGGGGGAGTATGTTGTAAGTAGTGTTGCACTTCGCTGCTCATCCTCCAATACAGGGGACCCCTAGTGGGGCACTGAGGCAGGTGAGAAAGGGAAGTGGCAATGGCAGCCCTGCCCTGGAGAGAGTGGAAGGGAGAGCGGCTTGAGCCAGCTAACCTACCCCACATGCAAGGAGCCTCCGGCTGCCCCACACAGGGATACGAGGTGGTGGGTGGGGCTCAGCCCACCAGCCCTGCAGGCAGGCAGTAGGAGGGCTCAGAGGACCAGCCCTGAGCACAGGGAGAAATGGGGTTTTGGGGGGAAGGCAGGTTGTGGGTTGGCGGGTGTCTAGCCCTATATGTGGGCAGATGGCAGGGGAACCTAGATGATGGGTGGGCGGGGGGAGATCGCAGCCTGGCAGTGAGAGTAGGAGGGCTTGAGCCAGCTCCAGGCACCAGTTGGGAGGGGGATCTCAGGCTGGCCCCTCGTGGGCAGGAGGCAAAGAGGGCTCAGGCTGGCCCAGGTGTGGTGGAGGTGAGTGTGGGGTCTGCAGGGAGGCATTGGGCTGCCCCTTAGGATGCGGGGAGGACCAGCCTGTCGTGTTTTCTCTTTGGGGGAAATATGGTCTTTCTAATTCCATGTCATATCTAGTCCATAATTTTCACACCTATTTCTGACTTCCCACAAGCCCACCTCGGACTTGTCGCTGTCTGCCCTCTCTGCCGAAAGCAGGGAATGTGACCATTTCTCGGACGGCAGACTGCTACAGCATGAGAGGTGAAAGTAAGCAGGTGCTCCCTGGAGTGCTGCACCAGCAAGGGCTGGCTGAGTTGCGGCAAAAGCCAGCAGGGAGCTATTTAGAGAGTTGGCAGGGACCCGGCTTGCAATAGGACAGTACCTGTAAGAAATTTTAAGTTATTTTCACCTTTGTGTGGGACACAGCACAAACCAATCCATGGTTCTTGTTGGCATTCCCAGAGCAGCTGCGGATGGTGGAGCCCTGCTTCTGGGCCTGAGAAATGAGCACTAGCCAGCGGGATCATGTTGTAATGCAGGTTTAGGATGACAAGGACTGGCTACAAAACTTTCAGATGCACAAAGCCACGTTCCTGGCTCTGTGCACCAAGCTCATTGCAGCTATCCAGTGCAGAGACACCAAACTGACAGCAGGGAAGCAAGTGGTGGTCACACTATGGAAACTGGTAATGCTGGATTCCTACCAAACAGTAGTAGGAAGTTGTTTTGGAGTGGGAGAATCCACTCTGGGGGTCAAATTCAGACAAGCGTGCAGGGCCGTTAATTGTCTCCTGCTGCACAGGACTCAGCAATGTGCAGGACATATTGAATAGCTTTGCAACTATGGGTTCCCTAATTGTGGTGGAACAACTGAGAGCATGCACATCCTATTTTGGCACAAGACCAGATCAACAGAAAGGGCTGCTTTCCCGTGGCACTGGTGGATCACCGGGGACACTTCCCTCTCCAGCCCATGGTAATGTCAGTGAAGATGCATGACATTCTCATCTGTAAGAATACAGGACTTTTCAGAAACCTACAAGTAGGGACCTTCTCTCCTAGCTGGTGGGTGTCCATTGGTCATGTCGGAATGCTGGTAGCACTTGTGGGGGGGCCTGACTTCTCCCTTTGCTTCTCTAGCCCATGAAGTCACATGCCAGCCATCCCAGCATCCAGGAAAGATTCAATGTCTGGCTCAGCCAATGCAGAACAAGAGCTGAATGCACTTTTGGTAGACTGAAAGGATGGTTGTGTGGTTCACTCACCAAATTGGACTTCTGTGAGAAAAGCCTCCCAATGGTGACAGCTGCCTGTTATCTCCTGACTGCTATTTGTGGAGCAAAGGGGGGAAAGTTGCTGCACAGGTGGAGGAGGAGTGGCTGTCTGCCATGGGCAGTGCACAAAGCTGCTGCTTGGGGAGTCAAGCTCCCCAGCCTGTGGCCCTGCGCATACTCCAGTCCAGACCTGTTCCCTGCCTACTGCCTGACTCCCTCTTCTCTCTGCTCACTCTTTCCAGCCAAATCCCTGAACCTACATGTAGCAAATGGCATGGGGGCGGGGGAAACACTCTTCTAAAATTTCTTTCTAAATAAAATGGAGCAAGCCAGGCTGTGAAGACTGGACGTGCAGAAGGTACTTAATTGAAAGCACTAAATTTGGAGATAAAACATGTCAGTCACAGGTCTTTTTTACATACCCTGACGTTTGTCAAAGACTGATGTGCAAAGACTCTGTAGTAAGGGCAAGTCAGTTGTTCAGCTGAATACAATATTAAATATTATGGAATTTATGGTGCAGGCCTTCTCGGTTTTCTATTTTCTTCGTTGGTATTTCTAAGCTGATTTTATACTTTAAATATACTCTCAAGATCTTCAAAAAAATCATTCCATATTACTACATATAAACTCACTGAAACAAAGCCGTTATTTTAATTTAATCAGTCAGAGCAGTTTACTGTGTTCAAAACAAAGTTTGTTGCCTTTAGAAAACACGAACACTAACTCATTTTAGCTACGTCTACACTGGGATGCTACGTCGAAATAGCTTATTTGAAATTGAAATAAGCTATTTCGATGAATAGCGTCTACACATCCTCCAGGGCTGGTGCCATCAACGTTCAACGTCGACGTTGGACAGCACTACATCGAAATAGGCACTGCAGGGGAGCATCTACACACAAAAGCGGCCCAAATCGAAATAAGGGTGCCAGGAACAGCTGCAGACAGGGTCACAGGGCGGACTAGCACTTCCAGGGCAACAGCAAGCCGCTCCCTTAAAGGGCCCCCTCCCAGACACACTCAGCCTGCACGGCAGACGGTCTGCAGAGCCACAAGCACACACCCCATGGAAGCAGCATGGACCTCCAGCAGCAGCAGCAGCAGCAGCAGCCAGAGGCCCACACACCCGCCCCTGGAGGACCAGTGGCTGCCCTGTTCAGTGCCATGCAGGAGGCATCTGACCATCTTTTATTTGAGGAAGATGAGCTGCCCCCAGGGGATGAGGAAGCAGCTGCCATCCCAGCCCCCCCCCGCCGCACACGCCGCCGGCTGTGGAGATACCTCACGAGCACGAACTGGTGGAAGCGGCTGGTGCTCAGCGAGTGGGACAACGACCGCTGGCTCTGGAACTTCCGGATGAGCTGGCAGACATTCCTGGAGCTCTGCCAGTGGCTCACCCTGCCTTACAGTACCAGGACACCCCCATGCGACGTGCCCTGACAGTAGAGAAACGGGTCGGCATCGCTGTCTGGAAGCTGGCCACTCCAGACAGCTACCGATCCGTAGTGCAGCAGTTTGGCGTGGGCAAGGCCACCGTCGGGGCTGTCCTCATGGAGGTAAGAGGACCCAGGTGGGGGGAACCCTATGGGGAGGGGGGGAACCCTGTTGTGGGGGGGAGCCCTGGGGTGAGAGCCAGACACACCCTGCACACTCCTCACCAGTGCTCTCTCATGTCCTTCCCCTGCAGGTCGTCTGCTCAATCAATGCCCTGCTCCTCCACAGGCTCATGCGGCTTGGGGACCTGGATGCCGCCATCGCGGGGTTTGCCAGCCTGGGCTTCCCAAATTGCTTTGGGGCCCTAGATGGGACCCATATGCCCATCTGTGCCCCGGAGCACAGCAGAGGATGCTTCCTGAATAGGAAGGGATACCATTCCGTGGTCCTCCAGGCCTTGATGGACAGCCGGGGCCGCTTCTTGGACATTTATGTTGGCTGGCCTGGCAGCACCCATGTCGCTCGGGTGTTCAGAAATTGGGGCCTGTGCCGCCGGCTGGAGGCGGGGACCTACATCCCCCAGCGGGAGATCCCTGTGGGGGACACCACCATGCCCCTCTGCCTCATCGCAGACGCGGTGTACCCCCTCCGGCCCTCGCTCATGCACCACTACATGGGCGATGTCACAGCCAGCCAGGAGCGGTTCAACACGAACTTGAACCATGCGTGCCAGGTGGTCAAGCGCACTTTCGGCCACCTCAAAGGGCGCTGGAGGTGTCTCCTGACCCGCCTGGATGCAGGGCTCACCAACATCTCCCAGGTTGTGGGTGCGTGCAGCACACTCCACAACCTGGTGGAGAGCAAGGGAGAGGCCTTCTTCCAGGGCTGGGATGTGGAGGCTGGCAGGGCCGACGTCCAGCCACCCGCTGCCCCCAGTCACCAGGTCACAATACTGTGTGACTTCTAAGGACTTTGAGAGTTAAGCCATGTCTACGTTACCCTGAAGATCAGCCTGCTTAGGGTCAATCTTTCAGGGTTCGATTTCACATGCCTAGTTGGGATGAGCAAAATCAACCTATCATGAGTTGGCAGTTGACCCCATACTTCTCAGTATTGTGAGGAGTAAGGGAGGTCAACCAGAGAAATTTTCCACCGACCTTCCTCAGTGAGGACAGCCAAGTGAGTCAATTTCAGATAAATCGATTCTACACAATTGCCATAGATAGAATTGCATATCTGCAATTGACTTACTTTGGTAGTGTAGACCAAGCCATAATCTAGCCATTTATCTCTCTCCCATTCCCAGTCATCATCATCATCATCATCATCATCAACAACCATGGGCTCGGCGCCTGTTGGTGTCTGATGCCTTTCTCACTGTTTCCTTCCATCTTTCCCTATCCAGTGCAGAGTGGCTTTGGAGCAGAGCTAGTCTACAGAAACTGTCTGCTATATCATCTAGCCATTCTCTGTGGGGTCTTCCTCTCGTATTCGAACCGTCCATTATGCCAAACACTAGGGTCTTGACTTTTCATTTCTTGTTCATTCTGCAAATATGCCCAAGTAGCTGTAACTTGTGTTGTATAATCTTCTGCAGTAGGTTCTCTTTCGGCTGTATCTTCCTGTGTAATTCCTCGTTGGTGACCTTCTGCATCCCCCTATTCTCAAGATCCTTCTATAACAACTTCAGTGGTTGGTAGCAAGTGCCCGTTTTTCCCCTCCTTTTCATTCCTTGCCTCCTGTTCCAAGGAATTTCACCATTATTTTAGATCTTCATTTTAGATTGTAAAATCAAAGGCAAAAATGGGAGAGAAGGTCCCAACCACCATGAAAATCTATGGGATTTGGATGTCTAAATCCCATTTAGGAATTACTCCAACTTTGTTTCCAGTGTGAGTCCCTCTCACATTCACATGAATGACAAGAACAATCACAGGAATAGAGTGGAACTGGATTCCTGACTTGGCTAAGGGAACTAGAGTATATGATACTCTCTGAATATTTCTCTTTTACATTATGAAGGATCCAGATGGTGGAGGGTGATTCACAACAGCTACCAGTATGTCACTATACGATACTCTGAACCTGACTTGGCAGGAAAGGCCTCATTTCAATGTGAAGCAAATTCTCTCTCCATATGGGGTTGCCACAGCAGGCCCAAATATTTACCTAGGACACAGGGTGCTGGACAAGATACAGCTTGGCACATCAGGATTTCTAGGATCACACTGGAAAGTTTACTTGCTTTTAAAATAAATTTCACGGGGACAAGTCCGATCTTTCACTCTGTACGAGGGGCTGTCACTGAAGCTCGTGGAAATGGCACTCGTGTATCTGAATGCAGAAATTGGGCCTCAAGGAGTTGAAGTAGCAACAAATCAGCAGGTTTTCTAGATTATCCCTGTGCAGCTGTGGGATTGGAACCTGAAGCATATTTCTCAACGGCTAATCAGAGTCCAGTTTAAGGTGAAGGAGTAGTCAGATAGGTAGCAAAATGTGCAAATGATACAAAATTACTTAAAATAATAAAGTCCACAGCAGACTGCAAAGAGCTTTGAGAGGATCTCACAAAAGTGGGCAACAGAATGGCAGATGAAATTCAGTGTTGACAGTGTATATTGGAAAACAATCCCAACTGTACATATAAAATGATGGGGTCTAAGTTAGTGTTACCACTAGAGAGAGAGAGAGAGAGAGAGAGAGAGAGAGAGTGATCTTGGAGTCGTTGTGGATAAGACTTTAACACGGATCAATGAAGAAGTGGATACATTCATGGAGCACAGGTCCATGAATGGCTGTTAGCAAGGTTGCATAGAGATGGTGCTGCTAGATTCTGTCAAAAGCCAAGAGTGGGCAATGGGAGGGAACATCTGATGATTACATGCTCTGTTCATCCCCTCTGCGACATCTGGTATTGGCCTTTGTCAGAAGACAGAATACTGGGTGAGATGGACCTTTGATCTGACCCAGTATAGCCATTTTTATGTTCTTAACTGAGTCTGCATGCTCTTATGTGATGGAAATGGTGATGCTTCCACCACCTTCTGATGATCTGCAGTCTAAGTTTGTCTTTAGCAAAGCAGAACTGACCCGGAATATATAAAATGTAGCAAAGTGCCAAGCAAGCACACAAGCTGTGAAGGAAAAGCTTTTGTATGGCATCCAATTATTTTCTCTTGGAGTATCCTCTGCATTCCCCAAGGGGTCTGTGGTCCGTCAATGCACAGGCGAGTAGGTTGGCAGGAACATAACCTATATCACATTGTAGAACTGGAAAGGACCTCAAGATTTTTTGAAATCTAACCTACCCCAAACCTTTGAAAGGGCCCCTCAAGGACTGAGCTCACAAGGTTTACAAGGCCAATGCTCTAACCACTGAACTATTAACTATTAACTTTAACCTATGGACTAGAGGTAGGAGTTTAACTAGTATCAAATTCCAATCCCTTGCAGCCAGTTGTGAACATAGACCGCAATGTCTTGTCACACCTGTGGAGAACAGCATCACAAGGTACTTGAAAATATTTTGCTTCTGGGCAGTCCCTGAACGTCACCAGTTTGCTCCGTTCCCTGCAATGCCACATGAACCTGCTTTGATTTGGTTTTGATGCTCTGTACCAGCTGCACTAAATATATATGCCATAGAGTAAGATCCCAGACAAGATGACCGATATCCTCATGGTGTGTCAGAGCCTTGACACCAAGCTGATCTGCTGAATAAGAACTCAAAATGCAGGCACTCTGGCAATCCCAATAGCGGCATAACCCTTCATCCAGCACAGCTGGGAAGCTGAACTCACCAGCCTCTTTCATTGGGATAAGGCAACGAGAAACTTTGCCAGTAGATTTGACTTGAAAGATGGCAGGGCAGTGGGGAATTGCACTCTTCAAATGACAGCAGGATCTAATTGCATTTGCTCTTGCAGATCCAGTATATTGTACACAACTCAACTGGATGGAAATAACATCATGTGTTGGCAGGAGGCCAGCCACAGCTTCCTGAACTGTGTGTAAGCAATGGTGCTTGGTCTTGGAAGAGAAACAGATTGTGTGTGCATAGTTGGACAATCTCTAGGCACCGTTCCTTACAAGGAAAAGCAGCCTGAGTATCAAATACAGCTTAAATCTGTTTGAGAAGCAGTGTGGTCAAATGCACAGACTTCTGTGACATTCTGACAATCTGCCTTATTCAACAGCTGCCATGGGCTTTGTCATGCACACCTCTAGCACACGGGGTAAAGTGTTTAAAACTTGGGTGTCTAAAGTTAGGCTTCTACAGTTTTCCTGCTCTGGGCCATTTTGACAGCAGCCACAGAACGCTTATTGTGCGCTATAGAACAATTAGTGATTTCACGTTCCTTAACATACACTATAGTGGGCCAGAGTCTGATGCATCCCTATCTTTAAAATCCAGCTGGTGACTGTGTGAATAATAATTTGCATTTTATATGGCAACGTCTATATCAAGGTCCAAAACCACTCTAAATATTATTGCTAGCTCTATTTTACAGAGCAATCCTACTTCTGTGTACAGGGAGTTGCCTTGTTATGAAGTATTTATTATTGTTTTACTGGGGTAAACTGAGGCATGAAAAGGTGGTGACTTGCCCAGGATCACAATGGGCCAGGGGAAGAGGTGGGAATAGGATGCACATGTATCCTCCTGACCCCCTAGTTCTCCTTTCTAACCATGAGGCCCTACTCCTTCCCTCTGTTTACATTGTAACTTTGCACAGATGTTTCTGAGAGGTAACGTCAGATGAAAGAATTATTAAAACCCTGGGTTTCGGTTCTGCTCTGCAGCAGGGACTCTAACATCAAGCAGGTCTCTCGGGAAGCTTCTCAGGCCAGCCCTGTTGGTTACACTAGATATATGAGCCAGCTATTTTGCTAAGATGTTTTCTTAGACTGGGGACCAAGTCTATCCATGGTGCAGGAACTCCCTTGCAACTGCTGGAGTTACACCCAGAAGATAACTGATCCTAAAATGCGGAGTTTGATCTCATTTAATTCAGCCATACGCTGGTGTAAATTCACTGACTCCTGTGGAGTTGCTCTTGATGTACATGACTGGAGAGGAAGATCAGGCTACTGGTGTTGACCAGAGATGGCGGCCACCCAAACTTCCTGTGGCGTGTTGGTTATCTGGGAGCAGCAGGCTGTCCCAAGGCAGGGCAGGTTCCAGGGCAACCCCCTCCAGTGCCAGCAACCTCTTATGTCATGGACCTCGTCCCTCCCATGCTCCGGCCCCACCCGCCCCCTTACCTTCTCCCTGACCAACCAGGGCTGGGAATTACCTGGGGTGGGGGGCAGCAAGTGACAGCAGTAGCAAGGAGTCACCTCCCCTTGTCCCGCACTCACCCCACGGGCAGTGCAAGCAGCAGACTGCTCCACCCTGCCTGGCCACACTGCAGGCTCCGAGCCTGCTGAGCCTCTCCTTAGGGAGTAGTGGCCTCTTTCCACTGCTGTGGAGAAGCTGGGCTCAGTGGGCCTGGAGGATGTGGCAGAGCGAAGTGGAGCAGGCTGCTCCTGGCACCATGTGGTGAGTGCAGGGGGGACGTGACCCCATCACTGCCCATTGCCTCAGGTAATCCTCCCCCATTCTATTCATAGGACAGCTGGGGTGGCCGCCACAGGGCCCCCAAAAGCACGAGGTCACCATTTACTTCTTCCATTGGTCCTATTAATGACAGGTGATCCCCCACTTTTTTTCTTCCTCCTTCCTTCCTTCCCTCTCCACCCCATCCCAACTCTATATAAACCCTGGATTCATATTCTGCTCCAAATCTGAAGAAGTGGGTCTTACCCATGAACGCTCCTTACCTAATAAATAAATTTGTTTGTCTTTAGGGTGCTCCAGGACTGCTTGCTTTTTACTGGGGACAGAGTTTGCATGAATCAGCGACACGAAGTATAAGGTAGTACTGCCTGGGCCGGATCCTCAGCTGGTGTCAATCCATGGAAGACAAGGGGCTGTGGCATTTTACCCCATCAAGGTCTGTAGGTGTGTTTTGAAGATCAGTTGCATCTTATACACAGAATATAATTAGAAACCCACAGTTTTACTGAACAAACATTGCAGTGATCCATATGCCAAGACTCAGTATTGTAGATTTAGGGGTGCAAATTGCCATGCTTCTGGCCAATAAGGGAATTAGCCTCTTAAGCTGGATCTACCCTACAAAGTTCTGTCTGCAGAAGTCACTGTCAACAGAGTTTTGCCAACAGAACCTCTGTCTACGGAACATGGCCACACCTACTACGGGCTCCCCCTGTCAATGCCCTCTGGTGACAGACAGTGCCCAGACTGTCCAGCCCTCTGTCAACGGAACAGTCACCTGGAAGCACTGCAAATAGGGCAGCTCAGTGAACCTGTCGACAGAGGGGCCCCCTGGAGCGTCTACGCTATTTTTCTGTTGACTGAATCTGTCTGCAGAGGTGCTCTGTCTAAAACTCTCCAGACAGAACTCTGCCAGGTAAAAGCTTGTGTTCTCTCAACAGATTCTCGACAGAATGCATTCGTAGTGTGGACACTCCCTCGTTTTGTTGACAGAAGTTTTACTGATAGTGTAGACCCAGCTTTAGAGACCAACCACCAGTACAGAAGGGGCAGCTTTAAACTGAGGTGCAGACCCCCTAGTAGACCAAGTGGCAGTAGGTTCCTAGAAAAGGTGCTGAATCCCCCATGTAGGGGCAGGTCCTGTCCCCACTTGAGACTAGCCAGTCGACTCTCAGGCCCCAGGGGAAGAGGGTTTACATATGTCTAGCACTGGCACGCCACCCAAAGAGACAAGTGGCAAGAGCTGCCTGAGGCCTCGGTGGCCCCCAAAGACGTAATTTACTCCTGGTATAAGCAGAAGTATCTCCTGGTGAAATTAAGAAGCATTGCACTCATTTGCACCTTGGCTGAATTTGGCCCCCCTGTGGGTTACCTATTAAGGGGTACTTAGTATTTGCCGTGTTCACTAACTGTGACAGGAATAGTAACAGAGAGGTAGCTGTGTTTGTCTGTACGCCCACAAAACAAAGCAGCAGAAATGTAGCTCTTTAAAGACTAACAAAATGATTTATTCAGTGATGAGCTTTCATGGGACAGACCCACTTCTTCAGGTCTGTCCTACAAAAGCTCATCACCAAATAAATCATTTTGTTAGTCTGTGAAGTGCTACATTTCTGGGTTTTTTTGTTTATGACAGGAATGTCTAAGGCTTCAGGAAAAGCCACAGTCTTGCCTTTACACTGAAGTGCCGAGGGTGGGACTAGAACCAGTATGATTTCCTGTTTGCCCAGGTGAAATCCAGTGACACAAAGCCACCCTCTCCTTTCCTGACATGCTGAGAGTGCTGGAAAAGATGGGGACCACCTCACTCCACTTTTGCCTCAGGCTCTGTGTAAAGATCAGCTCTCAGCCACGTAATCAGTCCTTAGTTAGGAAGGAAGTAGTTCAACATGCCTAGAGCTGCTTCTTGTAAATCAGTCTGCAGCCAGCCAGCCTCACCCACCCAAAAAGGCCAGCTGCATTCCACATCCAGCAGGCAAGATGTTGACCTTACTGCAGAAGTCAATGATGTTAACGAGGCAAAACGGTAAAAATCACGTCACTTCTTCTATCCTTCTGGTCTTAAGGATCCTCGGCGCTAAAAGGCCTGTGTGACAGAGGGGCCTGTCACATTCATTGTGTTTGGGAGTTAGCAGAGAGGGATGTAAACTGAAGCCGTAGACCCATTTCCCCTGAGCACCAGCGAATTCTCCAACTATTGAATGTGGAAGTTTCTTTAATGGGCCCAAAGCAAAATCCGCACCTCCAAATGCTTAGTGACCCTCCGATGGGACTGAGGTCTGGTTCTAGAATTAAACCTACTTCTGTCACGTACATCAGGCCGGATGATGATGGGGAGAGAGTGGTAAGTGCCCCAGGTTCCGAGCAATTTAAAAGGGCCCTTGAGCCCCTGCCACCACCACTGGCGGCACAGCAGGACTAAAGCAGCAGCTCCTGAAAGCAACTGGCACACCCCTTTGGCAGCAGCCTTGGGGAAGGAGTCTGTACACATTGTCGCCACCCCAAGCACCAGCTCCACAGCACCCATTGGCCACTGCCAGAGGAATGAGCCGCTCACTTTCATGACTCACCCCAGGTAAATACCACCATCTCACCTCCTCCTCCACCCAAACTCCCTGTCCGACCCCTCACGCCTCCAGCCCCCTACCCTAGCCTGATGAAAGTGAGTGGGGAGGAGCGAGCAGGGGGCAGGGACATGGCAGGGGGTGCACTGGTGTCTGGGTTTGTGTGATTAGACAGTGGGCAGCCCTACCAGGTAGGCATGGGAAAGCCTGGGCAATGCTAGCCAAAGATGCCCAGCAGTGCAGCCAGCAGCTCCCTGGGCACTAACCAGAGCAGACACAGCAGCACCCAAGTATTGCTGGGCAGGCTGCGCCCACATGGGCTTAGCCTGTGCGTGCGTAGGGGGCCCATTGACTGTTCTGCTCTAGGGCCCAGCATTGCTGCAGTGGGCTTGAGTTTCATGCACATCCCTGACATACTAAGAACTAACAGGGTGTATTGGACACATAGGCCGTGGCTACACTAGACCCCGCCTTTTGGAAGGGGGATGCAAATGAGCCACTTCAGCAGATGCTAATGAGGTGCTGCCATGAATATGCAGTACCTCATTAATATAATGGCAGCCGCCAAAGTGCTGCTTTCAAAACGCACGCTGCCAAAACTGGGAAGGGCTTTCGAAGCCTGGGGGTTCCTTTCGAAAGACCCCCAGCTACACAGGCGGTGGGCACTCCGACAGCAGCGCTTACGAAACGTGCACAACTGCCATTATCGTAAGGCCGGTACCTCATTAGCATCAGCCGAAGTGGCTCATTAGCGTGCCCCTTCTCAAAGGCAGGGGCTAGTGTATCCACAGCCATAGGGAGGAAAACCAGACTGAAACAAGTGGGGCTGGATTAATTCTGGGGCCTTAGGGCTGCAACACTGGGGCCCAGGCAAAGGGCCTGCCAAAAGTCCAGTTTTTGTGGGACCCCCTTAGCGCAGAGATCTGGGCTGCAACCACTGAAGCCCCTACATTAATCCAGCCCTGCCCAGCAGGAGAAGGGGGAGGTGGCTCAGCCTGCCTTTTCCCTGCACAAACCCTGCAGGGCTGGAGGTGAGAGTTCCAGCTCACAGACATGGGGGAAGCTCTGCCCCCTGCCACCTTTGCCTGAGCTCCCTGTAGGCTGTGCAGGCCCCCCAGCAGGCTGCACAGGGCAGGGACCCATAGCAGCCAGTGAGGGAGCAATCCCTCACTACCCTGGCTGCCACCTAGCTCATCTGGATCCTGCTAGAGGCAGGGTGGCCTGGGCCCAGGCCAACCCTGTTGCAGCTCAGGCAGCCTGATCCTGACCCTCCCACAGCTGGGGTGGCCCAACCCAGCCCCAACCCTGATGTGGCCCAGGTGGCTTAGCTCAGCCCAGCCCAGCCCTGGTTCTGGCTCTGACCCTGGCCCCAACTCTGCCGCAGCCAGGGTGAGCCGACTTGTCCCTACCCCTACTCTGCTGCAATGGCCCCGAGCAGCTATAATAGGGAGATGGGGGAAGCACATAGGTGCTGCTGCAAGGAGGGGGAGCTGGGAGAGTCCTGAGCCTCTTATCCCTGGGCCCTACACGAGAGCCCACACACCCAGCCAGAGCTCTTACAGCCTTGCACCTGAACCCTCTGCCTGAGCCACCTCCCATGCTATGAACCCACCCGCACAATATGAAGTTTGTCATGTGCACCAGTATGAAGGTGAGGTGTTACACCACCAAATGCATTCCTCTCGGGGTGGGAAAGTTAGGGAGAACACTGCCCCCCACCATGGCACATGATCGGTTTGTTTTATACATAGGGGCTCACAAAATCTAATAGCCCCGGGTTCAGGGAAGAGTTAATCCGACCTTGGGAACAAGATATTTCAATGACCTTGCATAACAAAAGCAAATGGCCACAATTTCAGGGAATAGCTGGAGTTACACTAGCACTACAGCAAAGAGTGCCAAGGACGATAAGTTTAGAAGAGGCCGGGAGTGGGGGTGGGAAGGGTTTGGGCCAGATAATCTGAAATAAAACAGCTAAAGTGAAATATGTCATCTCATGTGTTTTGCTGTCAGTGAATAGGCTAGCCAACCCTGCCACCTAGTGGCAATTAGCTAGCAACAGAGCAGCTGGAGACAAAGGGGGTTTTTCTGAATTCACCCAGGCTATGGCTACACAGCGGGAGCGATTTTGGGATACAGCGGTATCCCGAAATAGACGCCCTGTGTCTGGGCAACGTGCCTATCATTTTGAAATAGTTTTCTAAATGAGGGACACGCTGTTTCGACATCCTGTACACCTCATCGACACCTGTACACCATTTAGACAGCGCCACATGCCGAAAAGGCTTATTTCGAAATTGACTCACAATTGCATAGCTTATGGTTTAGGCTCCCATGTAGGCATTGCCCCCAGAGTCCAGCTGTAATAAGTCAGTGGCTCTCACCCAGGGGTCTGAGGCACCCTGGGGGATCATGAGCAGCTTGCAGGGGGCCCCCAAAGTGGCCCAGCATTAGACTCACTGAGGCCAGGGCAGAAAGCCAAAGCCATGCTGCATGGGGTTGAAAAGACTTAACAATATCATTTTTACTCCTAAGGGAATTCTGCTATCGTTACCTTTGGAGCAGTGGTGGGAAACCTCTGGCCCATGGGCTGCATGTGGCCCACTGGGACTACACCTGTGGCCCGTGGACCCCCTACCCCCCCAGCTGGCCCCTCATCCACACACCTCTTGTGCACCAGGACACCTCCTCCTCCCTCCCAGTGCTTTCAGAGCACTGTGTAGTGCTTGATTCACGCCCTGCTCCTCCCGTCCCCTTCCACAGCTGGAATGGCACAATCAGCCGTTTGCTGCCTTCCAGCTGGGGGAAGGGAGAGAGTGGAGTGGAGATGGAGCATGAATCACATGAGTCACAGTGCTCCAAAAGTGCTGAGGGGGTGGCGAAGGAGCAGGGTGAAGTGCAGGGTTCCAGTGCTCCCCGGTGTGCAAAGGGTGCACGGGCGGGGCAGGTCATGGGGCCATGGATGGCACCACAGTGGGCCACAGGCTGCTATGGACGCTGAGGTGAAGGAGGCTCACTCATGTGGCCCACTCCAGATTCATGGTTGCCCATCACTGACATGGAGCCATAGTAAACTTGCAGAATTTCCCCAGGACTACCCCAGGACTGCTTTTTCCTGGGGCCCTTTTGGCATGGAACCCCAGTCAATTGCCCTCTTTGTCCTCCTCTGACACCAGCCCAGGCCTCTATGTGCAGAAAGCAGTTATTGTTCCACAGGGGGGCTGTGGAGTGTTTATAGCATGTTGCGGGAGAGGGCTCAGAAGGTAAAAGGTGGAGAACCCCTCTAATAGGTAATTCCCTACCTTCAAATTAAACCACTGACCTGATGAACACTAGCAGAGAAATAACACA
This sequence comes from Carettochelys insculpta, assembly GCF_033958435.1. Classification (NCBI taxonomy): domain Eukaryota; kingdom Metazoa; phylum Chordata; order Testudines; family Carettochelyidae; genus Carettochelys; species Carettochelys insculpta. The sequence goes on along the minus strand of NC_134145.1, from coordinate 13,305,542 downwards.
GCTGCTAAGTCGTTTTTAGTCTGTCCTCTGACTGAAAGTTCAAGGATTCACTTAGTGTGTATGTTTTCAGCCAGGCTGAAACCTGACACTGGCCAAATGAATTGTGTGCTTAAATCTGAGCACCCAGGCCTTGGATTCCCAGATGGTGCTGTGTGCCTCTGGCTCCTGGAACGCAAGTATTCAGTCCCTGCAATTCGACTGGGGGTCCAGGCACTTCTTGATCTTGCAGTGAGAGGCTGCCACGTTTCCTGACGTGGAAATGTACTGTGAAAATGAATGTGACTGGACAGCGGTGTCCCATGGCTAGCTTTAAAAAACTGGCAAGTTCTTTTGGAACAGTTCCCTGGGCAGTTTTGCTCGCATTCCTCTTTCCCTCTAATGGTAAGAAAAGCTTTGCTTCAAAGGCCGCATAGCTCTAGCTCGGGGTTTCCCAAACTGGGGGGCGTGAAGAAATTCCGGGGGGTGGGGGTGGGGCGCAAGGTGACCCAGCCCCCCCATCATTCCCCCCACCCCAAGAAAGAACTAGCCTTTGCTTCCATCTCTCAGCCCCTGCCGTTTTATGTGGGTGACATGGCACAGCCACTATAAAAAGCAGACAGTTGGTGAAGACCTACCTGGAGCTTGCTGCCTTCTGCAAAGGTGAGTGAGTGTGGGGTGCAGGAGACAAAGAGGAGGATGGGGTTAGATGTGGGCTGGGGTGCCTGGTTCAGGTGAGAGGGATGGGGATGGGTAAGAGCAGGGGGAAGGCTGGTAATGCTGGGCTTGTGGGGGGCACTCGGGGGCTTGTGGGGCTCAGGTGGCTGGCTGGCTTGCGGGACTCACGGGGCTTGGGCAGCTGGCCCTGGCATCACAGGGTCAGGTGGCTCAAGCTGGCGGCTGGCCGTGGCATCACAGGGCTCAGGAGGCTGGCCCCAGCAGTGTGGCCCTCGGGCAGCTCAGGCTGGCAGGCAGGCGGCTGGCCCTGGCAGCACTGGGCTTGGGCAGCTGGCCCTGGCAGCATGGGGCATGGGCGGGCAGCTCAGGAGGCTGGCCCACGGCTGGGGCAGGTGTCTGGTGGGTGGGCAGCTGGTCCCAGAAGTGCAGGTCTCAGGCGGCCAGTGGGTGGGCGGGTGGTGGGCCCTAATGGCACGGGACTTGGACGGGCGGCTCTGGCAGCACAGGTCTCAGGTGGGAGGGTGGCTGGCACAGGCAGCTCTGGCAGCTGGTATGGGGCCCAGGCAGCTGGCCAGCTGGCACCAGGTACCTGCAAGAGGCCAAGAAAAACTATTTGTGTTTATTTTTAATTTTAAATGACATTTTATATCAAGTTTTTGTGTTTATTTTAAATTACAAATTTAATTTTTTGTTCAAAAGGGGTTGGATGATGGTGAAGAAGAGTTCAGGGGCATGAGGGTGTCTCAAAAATAAAAAGGGGGGCGTGATGCTGAAAAGTTTGGGAACCACTGCTCTAGCTGCAAATTATTATTATAAAAATACAAAGTGGATGTTGGGGCGGACTCTGCCACCCTTGAAGAATACTTCACCTTGGAGAATCCCAGTGAAATACATAGACCATGCCCAGGAGCTCGGGTCACAGAACTGGTCCCGTATAAATATCATGAGAATGCAATACATACGGTTATGCAAGGCAGAGACAACTAGGCTGTGCATTGCATTGGAGGTATTAAAAAGTCTCCTGTCTGGAGGGAAAGACCATCTGGTTTAGGTCCAAACTGAGATTAAATCAGATGTGCTCAACCTAATCTCTAGTAAAATCTACCCCATAGATTTCTTATGCTCTATTGGCCATGGACTATGTATATTCGGGCTCCTTTATCCGTGCTAGTGTAGCCTCCTGTCTCATCATTAGCTAGATGCATTGGAACTGGTTAGCCGTAGGATGGAGAATTTCCAAGGAAAGGCGTGGTGTGGCAGGAGCTGATAGTGGTGAGTCAGGATACATGCATGCACAGGGAAACATGCTCCTCTTTGCCCTACAGCAGGAAAGGAAGCAATGCCAGGAGTGCCCATCCCCAAATAATCACAAGCAACAAGCTAGGCCTCAAAAGACATGTCTTCTTTTTTTCAAAAGGAGCAAGGAGGGGGATTCTTTGTATTGTACCTTCTGGTTTCTGAGCCAAGACGGGGTCACATTTCCACATTTTTCTTCCCAACAACAAAAGCTACAAACTTTCATTTAAAAACAAAAGGCAAGCTGAGAGTCTCCCACGGTCACATGACTCCAAGAGCTGGGGCTTTAAGAAAAATCTTTCAAGATTCATAAAATCATGAGAATTAGCCGCACTGCTGTATGCGCCAGTGTGGACACCGGATGGGTGGATGGGTGTGAGCAATAGCTTCACAGTCTGGTACCCCCGGTCCTAACTACACAGGCACCACAAACACATCACCACAGTTCAAGAGTGGTGGATGGAAGACAGGTGGGAAGAGGTAGGGCTGGCAATTACCCATTCCCTGCCTCCCACTCCCTTTTTGCTTTGGGAGACCAGATATCTGCACTGAAGTCACTTCTGGTGGAAACGACAGTACCTCACATGCAAACCCCTCCACATTACAACCAGACTGTCGGTGGTTTGTGGGGCCTGGGTAGCCACCACTAAACACCACCTGGCAGAACTGGTCCTAAGCAGTGTTCCTTGTACGCTGAGCACTTGAGCAGCTGCCCAGGAGAGATTCAGGTACCGCCCTGCTGATTAGCAGAGCGCCTGCAGCCACTGTGTATGCACATCTGCACATGCCTTAGAGCACATAACAGCATTTATTCCACCCATCGATGGAAAACAATTAGTGGGCACACTAGTCATAAGGTGGCTGGTGAATGGTCACAACCAGCCACTGCTGGAGGCTGAGCCAAGGAAAGAGGAAGCCCAAGAAGTGTGCAAGAACAAGAGAGTGAAAATTCTGTTTCCTGATGGAACCATTTGTGAGAAACTCTGAAAGTGCATTCCCTAGCCCCAGTGGGAGTTCTTCCCTTAACGGTTCATAGTCTGGTTCTCCTGGGCTCTTTGGACAGAAGCTGTTCTGCAGATCTCAGCCACTATACAAAAAGAAGCTTAACCAAATACCTTCTCCAGGCACAACAGATCCACACCAGCAGCACTGCCAGCACTCTGGGGAGTCTGCAATCTCTGCTGACCTCTGGGAAGAGAGAGCACTTCAGTCCAAACACCAAGCACTGCATAGACTAACAAAATAATTTATTAGGTGAGCTTTCGTGGGACAGACCCACTTCTTCAGACCATAGCCAAGTAAATATTGAGTCTGTTCCGGTAAGGCTGTGAGCTGAAGAAGTGGGTCTGTCCCACAAAAGCTTATTACCTAATAAATTATTTTGTTAGTCTTTAAAGAGCTACTGGACTGCTTTTTTGTTTTGATAGTCTATAGACTAGCACGGCTTTCTCTCTGCTACCAGTCAAGCATTGTATGTAGTGGCTGAACAACTGACTGTGCGAGGAGAGCAGGCGGAAGTAAGAGACTATAAAAACCGGCGAGCTGTAACCACGAAAACATGGGAGAGGATTTTAAGTGCATGATCGGCCTCCTTGATCAGAGTTTTATAATAATGTGGCTACATTCTGTAATTATACTCTATATTTGAGAGGGGTTGTACTGTGAAAAGTACCAGAAGAGATGATTATTAGCAACCTGGAACAAGAGGTCCAAGTTGACTGGAACTAGAGGAGCACTATGTGTTAGCAATTCAGTGCTGTCTCCTCAAGAATTGTGTTACAGCTGCCCTAGGCTACAGTACCTAAGATCTGGATTCAGCTGGGTAGGATTCAGGACCTATTAAAACTACACTGAGGTCAGTAGTCTTGTAACTGGGATGGACTGGCCTCTGGTGATTCTGACCCTGATCCTGTGCCCGCTGAAGTCAATGAAGACACCCACTGTCTCCGATGGGTTTTGCATGAGGCTGCCAATAATGCATGAACACACACCCAACCTAAAATGCACACATCCCAACATCATCAAAACCACAATGAAATAATGTGCATGGTTATAATGTGTTGCATAAAGATGGTTATTTGAAATCATAGAATCATAGAATCCTAGGGACAGAAGGGACCTTAGGAGGTCATCTAGTCCAGCCCCATGCCTAAAGCAGGATCAACCCCAGCTAAATCGTCACAGCCATAACTATGTCAAGCCAGGACTTAAAAACCTCTAGGGATGGAGATTCCACCACCTCTCTTGATAATGCATTCCAGTGCTTCACCACCCTCCTGGTGAAATAGTTTTTCCTAATATCCAAACTATACCTCTCCCACTGTAACTTCAGACCATTGCTCTTGGTTCTGCCATCTGTCACCACTGAGAACAATCTGTCTCCATCCTCTTTAAAGCCCCCTTTCAGGAAGTTGAAGACTGCTATCAAATCACCTACAGGTTGCACCTCCCTCATCCAACACCCTTGGGAACTCAGTGATCCCAAATGAGGGATTTTGCTGAACCAGGGGAAGTTAATGCTGCTCTCTCCCTGATCCTTGGCTGCCATCACTGGCACTCTGGCTGTGGCTCCCCAGCCCTCCAGCCATGGTTCGCTGCCACAGATGGCTCCCCAGTCCCACAGAGCTGCCAGGAGATGCTGGCACTCTGGCCCCAGGCCTCCATGGGAATGCTGGGGGATGCCTCCTCTGGCCCCAGCCTGGCTGCCCCCTGTGGGGCCGTTGGGGGGCCAGCTCCACTTGCCCTCCTGCCCGGCTCTCTGGTCCAGGAGCATCCTGGGTCTTGCTGGATGAGGGACGCTGCTGGACCAGAGAGTTCCAGTTTTAAGAGGAACTCTTAAACTATTTACTGTACTGTACTATTTAATTGTCTTTTATTTGATCTAACAATGTCATTCACTAGGCACCAGAGGCCAGATCTTCAGTTGGTGCAAATCGAACAACTTTTTTAAGTTCTATAGAGCTGTTCTACTTTTTGCCCCCGAGACACTCGTCCTTGATTGGTAACAAGAATGTCAGTCTGTATTGGAAATGAGATTGATCTGAAGAGGTGGGTCTGTCCCACGGAAGTTCATCACCGAATAAATCATTTTGTTAGTCTATAAAGAGCTACATCTCTGCTGCTTTGTTTTGTAAGATTCCTTCCTGTTACGTTTGGAAGAATAAAGCCTCAGATAAAGTCTGTCATTTTGCTGTATCTATCAACAGTCATATAAAACTCTCATCGAGGAGGCTGATGCTGTACTTCAAACCTTTTTCCATGTTTTCATTGTTACAACGAATTGATTTCTGCAGTCCTCTCCTCTCATGCATGCATCTGATGATGAAACTCCTAGTAACTTACTTTGCTGTAACTAGTTTCCTGCAGTGTTTAAGGACCAGGTCTAATGCTTGAAGGAGTTTAATGATGTCTTGAGTTCCTTAGAAAGTTTTCTGACCAAGATTCTGCTTTCCCCTGGTCGTTAATCCCCAAAACAGACTTTTTTTTTTTTAAGTCCAGTAGTTTATTCCACTTTTGTGTCATCCATGGTCCAATAGAGGGCAGTAGTGCAAAACAGAAAGCAGTACAGCAGCTATCAGTAATGTTCATTAGTGGTATTATGAGGGATAAACAGCTCTCTTCTCTGGTTGTTTAGTATGTTAAAGAGAAGGCTAGTCTGTGCCTAACAGGAAAAATAATTCTGAGAAAAAAATCATTGCAATTATTTTTTTAAATACAGCATAGAAAAAATATCCAGCAACACAAAGAGTCTTCTTTCTCTAGAACTGGACTTGCTCAGAGAATTGGTAATTAATTGGCTAACAAGTCTTCTTGTTCAGCAGGCTGACTCCAGATTCAATCAGTGGCGAATAGCAGTGACATGGAACTGAGAAACAGGGTGGTCTTGTGCATAAAGCACTGCTCAGGGGTGCAGGAGAGGCAGATTTGATTCCTGGCTCTATCACTGCAGTGTGAGTTTAGGTAGGGAGAACATACCCAGTCTGAATTATCCAGTAAAAACAACCAAACCACCATCCCCTTTGACATATATTTAGTATTCCTCCATCCACAGCTTGGGAGGTGGGTACTCAGATCTAATAACTAGAACCATGACACTCAAACCCAGTGGTCAGAGCTGCAGGCAACATCCAGGAGTCAGAGTGGCAGGAACTGGCAATGAGGACCAAAACCAGGAACAAGGCAGGGACAAAGACAATCACAAATGCAGGCACAAGTGCTGATAAGCACTGCCTTGTCAATGCTGCTCTGACACCATTCTGGCCAATTAAGGAGTTCAGCTGCAATTAGCTGGCTGATTCCCGCCCCTGATCCTAACAGTGGACTTCTGTAGAAGTCTCGATCCTTTAACTGACCTGAATGGATCTTGTTTAACCCAACAGTTGGTCAAACTAAGAGACATTTAAGAAAAAATGGGTACTATAAAAAGCAAGGCTTGTGAGTCAGTATGAGCTAACAGCCCTGCATGCACACATGGGGTGGTATCTTTCAGATGAGCTCACAAAGGCTATTAAAGCTCTCATGGTACCCTATGAGACAACCTTAGCATCCTGTGCCAATTTCATTGTTTAGCCTGTGGATAAATACCTCTGCAGTGCATTGATTTTCCCAGGTCAGTGCCCTAATCACTGTGTTAGGTGTTACAGCATTTGATCTCTGAGGCAGCTATGTTTATCCACTCTGTCAATGATTTCTAGTGTGGAGGTACACATACATACATCTCATACAGCTGAAAGGGACCTTAGGAAGTCATGAAGTCCAGTCCCTTGCCATCTTGGCAGACCAAGCACCATCCCTGACAGGTTTGTTTTGTTTTTTTTTAAAAAAATCGTATTTGCCCCAGATCCCTAAATGACCTGCTCAAGGATTGAGCTCACCACCATAACCTTAACAGGCTAAGGCTTAAACCACTCAGCTATCCCTCTGGTGTAGGGGCTAGTGGATTTTAATTTACTCTTTTGTTATGATAGCTAGATGACGTAGGAAATAATTTTGGTAATTCATTGTTAGCAATACACTTGTTACATAACACAAATACTATTGAAGCTTCACTGTATTAGGTGCTGTACATACATAGCAAACAGCCAGTTTCCCAAAAGTTTATAATTAGGCTAATAGTAACAGATGAATAAGACAAGCAAATAAGGTGGAGAGAGGGAGGGCACAGTATCAAACAAATCAGTGCATTCTGAAATAGACTAACTGTTTGCACAATTTAGTTCACCAGTGGCCTTGTAATGTACAAACAGTGTTTTGGAGACAGCACAGAAGAACGGAATTTTGTGGAAGCTAAAGATGTGTCTTCACAATGCATGTGGGGGCAGAGGAAGTTCTGCAATGCACAGGGGCAAAAAAGGCAGAAAGCAAAGAAGTGCTGGTGGGAGCTGTGGACAAAGAGGCAGCAAAGGCTGGGGAGGCTGGTGGAATAGAGGGGCAGTGGATGAAGTGATGAGATAATACAGCTGATAAGTGAGGTGGAGGTGAACATATGCCTTGGGAAGGGCAAGTGGCTGCTCCCACTGAGTCACTATGAGCGAATGTCAGTTTGATGTTAGGGATACATACATACCGCAAAGGGCCAGTCCAGTCATGACTGCTGATGATCTCTTGGTATTTCTTGAAAGCTAACACTGCTTTCTAACCAAATTAGCTGGCCTGCTTAAAATTCCCCAATAGTTCTATCTGTAGAAAGTATTCCTCTCTTCCTTTCCTGAGCTCCGTGGCACAGAATGGCTGCTGTCTTCCACCATGGAGCTGGTGCCTACAGGGACAGAGATTCATCTGGCAGCCCGGATGGGCCTAGAGCTGGCATGGTTGGGGTTGGAGCTGGGGCTGATGCCCCTGGGTGTGGGGTCCATCCTTGGTAGCCCAGTTGTATATGGGGCTGGGGCTGATATCAGTATAGCATGGGCTGGATATGAAATAAGGGGGCTGCAAGAGCTTGAGGTGGTGGGGTCGGAGGCAGGAGGGTCAGCTGAGTGCAGAACCAGCAGCATGGAGTGGTGACAGGCTGGAGAGCTGGATGCAGGAGACTTCCTTTCTTCTGGAAACTCCTTCGTTTGGGACCTGTCAGGTCACAAGAGTGCTGGATGAAGGAAGTGTAACCTGTCCTAACAACGTGATTTTATCCTCATGTGCCACTGAAGCTGGAACAAACAGGGTAACACTTCTCTTTGTGTGCAGGTGCTTCCCATGAGCATGGTAGAAATTATGGGCCAGATCTTCCTGCGACGTAAATCACCTATGCCATGCTGATTTACACCAGCTAAGGATCTGAACCTACAGACACCCATGCATGTACCAAATATGTATTTCGTACTAGGTTTTTGTTAAAAATAAAATATAAAACCACACAAGATCTGCAAAGTCAGAGTCCATTCTCTCTCTCTCTTGTTTAACTTCTTTCTTGAGGCTTTTTCTCAAAGCAATTACGTTAACACCCATCAGCCACGCGTCTCCCCTCATAGAATGTTTTTCATGTTTACTAAATGCTGCATTCATAGGAGCTTTTAGAATTATGTGCCTGTATGGACTTGTGTTCTCAGCTCTGACACTGAATTTACACAATAAGGAACTGAAGAGGCAGGTTCTGCTTTAAAGGTCACAAACACAGTTGGAAAGAAATCTATACAGGGTGAAGGACCCCAGAGGAATTCTCTGTTGCTTCAGCATGGGGCACTGTATTGCAGCAAATCAATGCAATCTACAGCAGGAAAATCTCAAGTGGTTTTGTTTCCTGCATATTGTACGTATACAGTATGGAGAGCTGCCTTAACCCTTAGAGCACTGGACACTATAATAGAATCATCCTCAAGGCAATTACACTGCAATGCACTAGACACATTTGCTCCTCCATAGTGTATTATCATCCCATCAGTGTCAGGCTCAATCTAAACTCCTTCCCAGCTGCCTACTTCTCCCACTATCGCCCACAAGTGGCTGGATTCTCTTCCCCTTCTAACACTCAGTTTATGCCAAATGCTCCCCATCTCAAAACTACATTGTAAAAGCGAAAGTTACGTCAAAGGTGGGACTTACTGCAGAAGACACAATATTCAGATGTAGACAGCGGTCCTTGTACCACATTTACAACAATACAGTGAATGATCTGAAGAGGGGCTGTCTGGAGCTCAAAAGCTTGTCTCTTTAACCAAGAGACGTTGCTCCAATAAAAGATCTTACCTCACCCACTTTGGCTTTCTTAGTCCTCTATTTATTTTTGATATGTGTGACCAGAGCCTGTTCTAAGGTTCCTCTATAATAAGTGGTCCTGTAGCATTTTAGAGACTAACTCACTTATTAGATCATGAGCTGTCATGGGTAAGACCCCCTACAGGAGGGCTGCTTGTTATTTGTGAAGCTATAGATTAAATGGCTACCCCTCTGAGAGCTATATCACTCAGGTATACTCGAACACTGCAATGGGGAAACATGGCCCCTCAGACCACCCTCATGCATCCCCAGTGTTCCAGAGTTTGTCTCTCTCACCAGCAGTTGCTCCAGTGAAAGATATTACCTCACCCACCTTGCCTCACTGTTGTTTTTTGGCCCTGTAGAGCTGTGTGGCCCCTCCTCCTAAAAGCTGCAGTCCACTTCCCTTTCAATTCAAAGAGTGGCATTCATGAACATTATTACTTACTGTGGACCCTGTGTCTCCATTATTTCATTGCCACCAAGAGCCTCATCCTGCTCTTTGAAGCCTGTGACAAAACTCCCATTGACATACTGGGAAAAGGCTTTTCTGTAATGCTCTTTTGGAGTAGCTGGTCATATGCTTATAAGCATGAGTGCCCAGCCAGGCTTCCAGCGTTAACAGTAAATGAGACATTTCAGCTTTGCTCTAACTGAGGTCTAGAACTCACTGTATTATCATCATCTTCAGGCTCAGTTGGTTCTATTATCTGTGGTGGCTTCTGGGGAAAGATAGCAGACATATTAAACTGCAAATCTTTGTTCCTCCAGAGTGAGGTCACTGAAACCTTTAAGTACCCACACAACTCTTGAACAAGAGCTTCTGCATTACTCTTTCCTTCCTGATTTGTTGAGCGAATGATCAAATCCCCCACTTCATCCCGTTTCTGCATCCTACTGCAAAATCTTTTTTGTAAGTGGCATCCCTGGGAGGTCTTAGATAGAATTCTGTAGGTTAACATCTATAAAAATAACACAATCAAACTCAGAGGGGTAGCCAAGTTAATCCATATCTTCAAAAAAAAAAAAAAAGGAAGTCCCATGGCATTTTACAGACTAACAGATATTTTGGAGCATAAGCTTTCATGGGCAAAGACCCACATCTAACGAAGCGGGTCTTTGCCCATGAAAGCTTTTGCTCCAAAATGTCTGTTAGTCTGTAAGGTGCCACGGGACTTCTTGGGTTTTTTTTGTTTTTTGGGGTTTTTTAACAATCAAACTCAGACCCTGTTAAATAAGAACACAATTCATTCAACCACTGAATATCTGCACACATTCCTGGGTGATCAAAATGCCCATTTGCATACTCTAAGCACCCTGTGATCTTCAGAACCCGTCTGTGCCAACTGGCAATGGGATTACAAGAATATCCTGAGACGTACATTCTGATTCACCAAAGACTATTATGTCAAGTCTTAAATGAGAGCCAAGGATATCCTGGTTGTTTACATTGTTGTGAAATGTGCATACAGTTACTATCTAAGGAGTTGTGTAGGTATATTGAGAATATGTTCCTAAAGTCTGTATGTAGTAAGGCACAGTTGACAAACCTCTTTCATATGATGAAAACCTATTTTCTCACCTATTTCAATGAAATTAATGGGAGGGTTGTGAAATCAACAGGGACGCAGCACACCAGAGAATAAGCTAAGAGGGTGAGTGGGTCATCTTAGAGAACATGAAAGGGCACGTAAGACGGCCTTGTACCCTGCACCTAGCAAGTAACTGGGCGGTGCAACAACATTCATGGAAACAGAATCACAGCCTGCCATGACTAGAAATGCCAAAAGGGCATTTGGATGAGGTACATTTTTTTTGCCAGGTTAGCCTGTTGGATACAGTCTCTAGAAATCATGTTATAAGTATACATGATTTATGTAGCCCTTTTGCTTCCCTTATCCGTTCCCATTGTCTCTTGTATCTTGAACCTTGATAAGAACTTCTTGTTGTTTTTACTATAAATATATCATAGTGCTGTGGTACTCAAGGAGCTCGTCCTGAGACAAATCGTTCAAACTGATGTGCACACAGTTTCCTTGGTGAGAGCAGACCTGGTGTCAGACAGAGTTCCCACCCTGTCCAGAAAAATTTTCTTATGTGCTCCAGTGTGGAGGTGATGTGTGACGTATCACCTTCCTACAGGTGCACATAACAAAATTCATGTTGTTGGACTGGGGCCAAGGGTTCCGAGTGTGGGAGGGGCTGAGGGCTGGGGCAGAGGTTTGGGGTGCAATGGCTCTGGCAGGGGGTACAGGCTCCGGGGTGCAGTTGGGCATGAGGCATTTACAATGCAGGAGTGGGGCTCCAAGTTTGGGAAGGGGCAATTGGCTGAGGGTTGATGTGCAGGTGCGGGTACAGGCTCTGGACTAGGGTGTGGTGTTTGGAGTGGGGCTGGGGATGAGGGCTTTAGGACACAAGAGGATGCTCAGGGCTGGCAGGGTCTCAAGGTGGGACAGGGATTTGGGACTGGAGGTTACCTGTGTGCTTTTCTGCTGAGGATGGCGAGAAGGGGCCCGTTTTCCCCAGCTTGGTGCTAGGGTCAGCAGGGAGTGAGCCCCTCCCACTGTCCCCAGAAGCTCAGTGCTGGGGCTGGTGGGGAGGGGCTCTTTCCCGCCACCTGTGGCAGCTTCAGGATTTCAGGCAAGAGATTGCTCCTTGCTGCAGATTTAAGCCCCTACGTGGGGCTTAATGGGAAGCCGTGTGGCTGCACAACTGAGGGGGAACTTTGGTGCTAGTGCAAGTATTTGGTGAAGAATGGGCTGGACACTATTGGGGAACACTTCAAAGGGGCTTGGGGTGCATCTCTAACCTGCAGGGCAAAGTAAGCCACATTGTTTGGATGCCAGGGATTTGACACCTGCTTAAGCACAAGTAATTCTACTGGCTGCTGGAAGAATAATAAGGTGATTGAGTCCTCAGTACACACATCTCCTAGAGCTGGAAGGGACCTTAGGAGGTCATCTAGTCTAGTCCCCTGCCCTCTTGGCAGGACCAAGCACCATCCCTAGCATCTATTTGCCCCAGTCCCTAAATGACCTCAAAGATTGAACTCACAACCCTGGTTTAGCAGGGCACTGCTCAAACCACTGAGCTATCCCTTTCAACTTTTACTACAGCTTGCTTCCTTGTACCTTCCAATGACCTTTTGGGTCTCTGGGCACCATATTCTCTCCGCAATGCACCATTTGGACCAGCTTGATCAGATAAATTTCTCTATATCAGGCATACATTCTTTCTAGTGATATCGCAGGAAAAGATATGACTAACTTGGAACCCACAACATTCCTAGAGAGTTACTAGACATCCTCCCCAGCACTTCCACTGAGTTGTAAAACAGGGTCTTTACCTGAGGGCAGTCTCCAATGAAACCTATCAGGTGAGATGGTAAAAAGGGCCTTTTTGACTTGCATTCCTAGATTCTACAGTGACACTGTTATTATCACCCAGTGGTACCCCCCACAGTTAGCTAAAATGTCAGCATTCTGCCCAGTGTAAAATTTCAGCTAGCTTGACTATAAGAGAGCATCTTTCAGTACAATGGACTCCATGGCATTCTGCTTCCTCCATGACTTTTGCCTGCAAGCCAATAATTTTTTAATTCTTTCACCTGCACACAAAATTACAGGTGTTGTCTGCTGAGCTGAATACAGAGCTTCCTCTGTATAACCTTAGGCTCATCACTTAAGTTTTCTGTGCCTCAGTTTTTCCATCTATAATATGAAGATGTTTGACCTGTTTCCAGGGTGTTGAAGACTGATTGTTTTTGTAAAAGGCTTTGAAAATGTGAAAGTGAAATGTACGCACCACTGTGTAGTGTGATTGACTCCAGAGTCAACATTCAACACATTAATTGACCAATAAGAAATGCTGGAATTTTGCTGAAGTCTACCACATTTGAGTGTCAGCTTTCAATGAACTCTAGTACCTCATGGCTAGTGGCCAGTGTGAACACAAGAGGCCTTCCTCTTCCTGGAAGCTGAATTCCAAAACAGCTCACAACTTGCGTGCAACTGATTTGTATGTAGTTCCATTAAAAGAGTTCAAGGAATTACAAAGTCCGTATTGTGTGACTATTTTCTCTGCCCATCGGGTGTTTTGACAATAGGGGAATAATGGCTAATGACATATGAAATTAAATAATGAGTCAAAAGCTTTGTCAAACTGTTCTATCACTCCTTCTCTTTCTATAAAACTGTCTTACAAAGTTTCCTTCTCAGTGACTATTCTGTAACTGTATATGTTTTTTCTGAAAGTTTCATAACGGGTATTTCTAGCTTCCTACTTCAGTTTATTTCCTGCATCAAGTTGTCCATCATTTCACTGCTGGAAAACTGTCTCTCTCAAACATCTTGATCATCAATCGGTACAGTCACAAATCCAAGGTCAGTGCCACCCCATGCCATACCATGGCCACTTGGAATTTCATAACAGTGAGGACTTCACTCAGATCTGCCACATGCAAAAGCACAGAGAGTTCCTACTTCCTGAGCTAAAGGAGCCTCTCCCCATGGATTTCACCAGTTGCACCAGCCTGGGCAAACGCAGGGGCTGTGGGCAGGAGGATGGCCACAAATAATCAAAGCAGGCTGAGGCACTTCCCTGGTTCCAGCCCTCTGCAGGCCAGGGTGGCAATAAAGTGTGGAGAAACCTCCTCAGCGCCCACTTGCTATCCCCCCCCCCCCAGCCTCCTCCTTCTCTCCTGGCCTTGCAGCCTCCCCCATCAGCTCCCTCCATTGGCCTCCTCTCTCATACCACTCCCTCAAACCTCCCTGGACCCCGCCCCTTCTCCCCCTCTGGCTCCCCGGGGAAGGAAGCACATGCTGAGAGCCCGTCCCTCCCTCCAGCCAGCCAGGCCCAGGCGCCTCTCACCTGCCACCTCCCTCCACCCCCGCAGCAGCCTCTTCTGGTTCCCATAGCAACTACCTCCTAACTCGTCCCGCCCTCCAGCCCCCGACTTCATTCATACCCAAGCAGCCCCACCTCCTCCTTTGTCACGTGACCAGGGCCCCCAGCGGCGTCCCCCACCCGGGCTTCCCGGGCCGCTTCCGGGTGGGTGCGGGGATCCTCCGCGCCGGTCCTGAGGCGGCCGCCAATATGGCGGCGCGCAGAGCCAGCAGTGCCTGAGGCCGGCTCCCGGCCTTTCCCCGGCCCGGCCATGGAGAGCGAGGAGGAGCAGCACATGACGACGCTGCTGTGCATGGGCTTCTCGGACGCGGCCGCCATCCGCAGGGCCCTGCGCCTGGCCAAGAATGACATCAACGAGGCCGTGGCGCTGCTCACCAACGAGCGGCCCGGCCTCCACTACGGCGGCTACGAGCCCATGGACAGCGGGCAGGGCCAGCCGGGGCAGGGCGGGCACGGCTCGCCGGCGGGCGGGCCGGGCTCCCGAGGAGGGGACAGCGGCGACGGCGGCGGCGGGAGCGGCGGCTTCGACCCACCTCCCGCGTACCATGAGGTGGTGGAGAGCGAGGTGAGGCGCGCGGGGTACGCGGCCCCTCACAGCTGCCCGCCGCGGGGAGCTGTCAGGCGGGGCCGCGCTGCGCAGCACCTAACGTAACGGGCCGGCCGGCTGATTCCCCGTGGGAAGGGGCCCCGCCCCGCCCCGCGCCGCCCCGCCCCGGGTGCCCGGCCTGGGACCCAAGGGTAGCTGGTCTCTTTCCACTCCTGCCTTGGCGTGGGGCCGCGGGGCAGCCGCTCTTTCTGCTCCCTGAGGGGCTGGCAGAAACTAGCCTGAGGCAATATGGTCGCCCCCAAAATGGAGCAGCTCTGCCCCGGCATGTGGTGTCAGTTTCAGCTGTCGGCGCAGTATCGCTTCCCCATGCCCGGCCAAGCCGTGCCCTGGAGTTCTCCTCCGGTGGGGTGCTTAGTGGAGAAAATGCGCCCTATTGATTCCGGTTTCTAGAAACTGGAGGGCTTGCCATTCACTGAGCTTCTTAGGAATGCAGTGTGATGTGGCTCAGCCAGGATTTTTTTCTTTGCCTCGTTGCATCAGCCAGGTGGCTGTGCACCTAAAGTGCTCAGTACTACTACTACTATGGCTGTTACTTATTATTTGGTTAAAAGAAGAAGAAAGTGATGTACCTGGCACAAAAAAAGTTGGGTTTATTACTGGGTGCTAAGCTAATACTGATAAAAGCAGTTGACATAAGAGTAAATGCTATTTTTAAAAGTGCCACAACTGAGATAAAAATGCCTTAAAATATTGACGTCCAAACTTTATACATTTATCTATATTTTAGAGTAGATTTGTGATAAAGACGTAAAAAAGTATTGTCTCTTCACACCTTTCCCTCTTCCTACTCTTTTGCTTTTTCTCTTCTCTCATCACTCTGTTGTCAGTAATGCCAGCTTCACATGCAAACATCTTCATGTCTCCTTTGCTACCTCACTTGTGTAGATGCCATCTCTGACCTTATCTTTGAAACCATTGCCCTTCGTTCCCTCAAATTTGGCTTCAAAACTCACCTTGTCCATGATGCTTTTTGGAAGGTGGATGAACGTAGAGAGATTGCTGGTGGTTACATGCATTCTTAAATGTTGCTGTTATATATGTGTATAAACAGCTACATATGTGCAAGCTGTTCTGCTTCACATAGGGCCTGATCCTGCAGATCTTAGGCATGTGAATAGTCCTTTTGAATTCAGTGGGTTAAATCGTCAGCAGATGAACTGTGAGGTACACTGGTAGATGATCTAGCCCAAGGGGTTATCTTACATGGATGACTTTAATGATGTGAAGATGTCTGCAGTATCAGAACCATGTAATGTTTGAATCAGCAAAGTTACAATGGATAAATCACAAACTTTTTTCTAGACTCTGCCTTGGAGGGACTGGTTAATAGTGGTATGATCCCTACATGTGTGATCTGTTGTCAGTAAGTTGTGTAGAGCAGCAAAAAGGCATAGTTAAGATGTTTAATTTCAAATAAATTTGCACAGTTACCCATAGGATAAGGTACTTCTTCAAGATGATGCTTGAGGGGACACCTTCTGTGGACAGGTTAAAAGTTTTATCTATGGTTAGAAATTAAATCTAAGATTATACTACACCTCTGAAAGGATAGAGGGGAAAATTCCTTTGTGGGTGTTTTGACATATGTACAGTGAACTTCATTTCCCTTTTATAGTAAAATATTTTCCTTTTAGTGGTAGCCTTATGGAAAAACAACACAATGTGACAGTTTGCAGAGGATGCAAGAGCATTTGGGAATATAGTTTCAGCAGTAGAATCTGCACAGATGTAAGGGTTCTTCCACCATGATAGATTTGATTACAAGACTGAGAACCTGATTTTTTTGTAGTATGAAGGAATTATTCACAAGACTAGCTTGAGGAACAAATTTTATTTTATTTATTTATTTTGCACTGTTACAGTTCTTGACTAATTCCAGTTTTTCCTCTTTAAGATATGAGCTGTGACCTGCTATTGTGGTTTTTTTTCTTTTTAAATTGTGACCTGAAGTGTTCTTGCATATACTTATATTAGGAGATTATTAAAATTGATTCACTCAGAAGCAGACCTTTAATATACACAGTTAACGAAAGGAGTGTGGGCCACTACATAGTGTTTGTTTGCAACAGCACAGGTTCTTTCTCTCACTAATGCCAGTTTATTATAAGCTAATACATTTTAAAATCCAGTTTTCATTTTACTTTTTTATATTTCTCATCTTGGACAATGAAAATCACTTTCATGTTCTTATTGCTGCAGTGTTCATGTTCAAACCCTGCAAGGGAATTTGTTGTGGGATTCAGGTTATGTTTTATAACAGCTTGTTTTTACAAAATAAAAAATTTGAGCACATCTTCCCCCCCCCCCATACTAATTTTAGGTGCCCCCTTTGTGCCTCAGATGAGTTGTGTCTGGGATACTTCTGGTAAGATTTTAAATAAGGTGTTCTTTTGAAAATCCATTAAACCTGCCAGAGAAATATTTCCGCAGTATTGGAACATTCCTAGAAACACCTATAAATTACACTTTTTGTGATTACTGGAGTTGCATATTAAGTAACTCATATTCAGTTTTTGATAAATAAGCAAGGTGATAGAATTTAGAAAATTCATATAATTCACTTGTGGATTATGATGCGTACCATTATGATGAATTATATTCTTGTGGAATACCCTACCCTGAGCTACTAAAAAGTTTGTTCAGCTATCATCCACTCCATTTATCTTTGAAACATGTCCTTACAGCCTATTGCTTGCTGTGTTATTTGCCTGTATGGACAAGAGTGTATTTAAAATTTAAGGCTTTTTAAAAAAAATTGATTGTGGGAGACTTTTCTGAGCTTTTAATTCCCCTTATTCTAGTGTGTTCTTTGGAGTCCCTTTTTTTGGGCTTGAGGCTTGCAGTGCATCTGTGTCTTGGTGGGGTCTGGGGTTGCAGGGTCTCCTCTGTTTGGAATTTATGGTAGCAATTAGGTAAAGCCACTTTTGAAAGACATGTTAAATCCTTTTTTATTTCAGAAGGTGTTTTTAGTATGATGCTCTTCTGTCATCAAGGTTTATTCTCTTGAGTTACGAATTATAAACTTTTATTCAATGACAAAAATGCCCAAGCTGTGTGTAAATAGCTATGCACATTAGTAAATGTGGTATAATTAATAATATCACTTGGGGTAGCCGTGTTAGTCTGTATCTGCAAAAACAAGAAGTCCTGTGGCACCTTTTAGGTTAACAGCTATTTTGGAGCACGAGCTTTCATGGGCAAAGACCTGCTTTGTCAGATGCATGAGTGGGGATTCCAGAGGCGGGTCTAAATGTACAGGCTCATGAGAAGGAGGGAGTCCCAGTCAAGAGGAAGGTCAGAGCTGACAGGGTCAATTCAGTCAGGGATGTGGCCGTTTAAGCATTGTGGAGGGTTTCAGTGAACAAAGCCCAAGAGTGTGCTCACCTTAAATGAATGGGTTAGACATTTATTTGGAGAGAAGAACTAAGGAACATTGTCATCCCTTGACAGTAGAGAGGATTATGGTTGTTACATCCTCCACTAAAATGATCAAAATAATTTTGCTATGAAGGCAGAAATTGATCTTAAAGGGAGAATTTGGTGCTTGCTCTGTTTATGTTCTGGTTATTGAGAGGAGAACTTAGAGGCCCAGGAGTTCATTATATAAATTAAACCCAGTGTTGTGACAGAGTAGGTACTTTGTGTGCTTTACCCATATTGGTTGACCATAACTGTTCTGTAATATTGCGTTAGTTTCATTTCCTAACTTTACAGTTAAAGTGAATCTGAAATCTTCTTAGTTTGTTTCAGGGGTTTTTTTAGTAGCGAGTGAGCACACCAGGAATATTTCTAATATGTGAACAGTTCACATACGAGAGGGGTTACTGCATTTTTCAGCTACTAATCTAATTATCAGCGATGGCAAGAAAACAAACTTTCAAGCTATTTTCTGATTTTTTTTTTTTTTTTTTTTTTTCCCTTGTTCCAGTCCTAAATCAGCATCATTGCAGACCAAGCTTTCGTCAGGATGAAGACATATACCTATTTTTGTAAATCTGATCATTAGCGTTTTCATGGTTCAGGTTGACCTGCCACATCAACCAACACTGTTTAAGACAACTAGAATTGCATTCAGAACTAGTGAACATTTTGTGGAACTGGTCCCAGACCAGTGGCCTTGAAATATAGTTTTAATTACTGAATAATGAACTTGAACAG
Source organism: Carettochelys insculpta (assembly GCF_033958435.1). Lineage (NCBI taxonomy): Eukaryota > Metazoa > Chordata > Testudines > Carettochelyidae > Carettochelys > Carettochelys insculpta. The sequence goes on along the minus strand of NC_134145.1, from coordinate 13,286,734 downwards.
TAGACAAGAGACTTCAGTACAGTCTGAGTCCTCTGTTTTGCTTCTGTTTTTCTGCCCATCCTCTTCTTCTGGAACTTTTTCCTGTCCCATTGGATATGTAGTAATGAGAGGTACAGAAGAGGACATAGATTTGAAGTTTCTTATTGCTAGCTGCTGATCTTACTGAACAAACCTGACTGGTGGTGGTGATCAAGCACTGTCCACTCCCTCTAACAGGGCTTCTGTTCTAACTTGTGGTGCTTGTGCAGTTAGGTGTAAATCTATATTCCCCATGCCCAGATTGTTGGCTGCACTGGAGCCCGTGCCCTGTAAATTATTTCCCTCCTACAGACCATCTGCAGCAACTCTAGAAACAGGTTTGCTGCTCCTTTTCTCCTCCCTCTTATCTTCTCCCCTGGCACTTGCATTGAATGTTGAGCTGGGCAGAGCTGAAGTCTCTGCCAACTGCTGACTTCAGGGGTACTGCAAAATGGGATCCTCCAGTTTGAGTATACAGAGCAGCCATCCGAATTCATGAGACTGGGCAACCCTTGAGATAGGAGAGCTAATATAAAGTCATAAGAACAGCCGTACTGGGTCAGACCAAAGGTTCATCTAGTCCAGTATCTTGTCTTCTGACAATGGCTAATGCTAGATGCCACAGAGGGAGTGAACAGAACAGGTAATCATTGAGTGAGCCATCTCCTGTCATCCATTTTCAGCCTCTGAGAAACTGAGATTAGGGACACCATTCCTACCTATTCTAGCTAATAAGTATTGCTAGACCTCATCTCCATGAATTTATCTAGGTGTTTTTTTTTAACCCTGTTAAAGTCCTGGTCCTCACAGCATCCTCTGACAAGGAGTTCCACAGGTTGACTCTGTGCTGTGTGAAGACGAATTTGCCTTTCTTTGTTTTAAACCTGCTAACTGTTCATTTCATTTGGTGACCCCTAGTTCTTATGGGGAACAAGTAAATAACTTTTCCTTATTCACTTTCTCTCCATTGGTCATGATTTTATAGGTATCTATCATATTCTCCCTCTCATCTCCACTTTTCTTAGCTGAAAATTCTTTTTAATCTTTCTTCATATGGCACCCATTCCATTCCCCTAATATTTTTGTTGCCCTTTTCTGAACCTTTTTGAATGCCAATATATCTTTTTTGAGAGGAGGTGACCACATCTGTGGGCAGTATTCAAGATGTGGATGTACCCTGGATATTTATAGAAGCAGTACGGTATTCTTCACGTTTTTTTTTCTCTGTCCATTTTTAATGATTCCAAACATTCTGTTTGCTTTTTTGACTGCTGCTGCACATTGCATGGATGTTTTCAGAGCACTATCCATGGTGATTCCAAAATCTCTTGAGTGGTTATAGCTAAATTAGTCCCCATCATTTTGTATTTATAGGTGGGATTATTTTTTCCAGTGTGCATTACTTTGCATTTAACAGCACTAAATTTCATATGATGTTTTGTGAGATCCTTTTGAAGCTCTTAACAGTCCGCTTTGTTCTTAACTATCTTGAGCAGTTTAACATCAGCAGATTTTGCTACCTCACTGTTTACACTTCCTACAAATCATTTATAAATATGTTGAACAGGATTGGTCCCAGTACAGACCTTTGTGGGAGACCACTATTTACCACTCTCCATTCTGAAAACTACCTGTTCCTACCCTTTGTTTTCTGTCCTGAAATGTATGAGCTATGAAAAGACATCAAGTTTTCTGTTTAGCAGGTACTTCTGGCATATAAAGCTGTTGAAAAATCACTGAACACACGAGTTCTAGTAATATTATTCAGCGTACATCTGCATATTTCTGCCGTTTCTGTTGAACTTCATGCTCACATTTTAAGAGGTGCCAGAAAATGTGCATGATAGAGTAAATGATAGTGCTGCTCTTTCTATTAAATCTTTTTCTACATTATCACTTACGTAAGTGGCACACAGTGCAGGAGTGCCATGCTTCTTATCTATGGGATATTTCAATACAGATCATTAGCTTGCAGATAGAATTTACATTTTACTATTGCTTGTTTTTTCCCTAAACAGAACTGTGATTGTCTAGAAAATTACATTAGATCAGTGTGTTTGTCTTATAAAAGTTAGCATTTTCTGTAATACAAAAGGGTAGAGCTTTGGGAATGCTATAGAACAGGCCTTAATCATGGTGTGAAAACATCCAGTAGCCCAGTGGTTCTCTGTTGGAGTACACATATTCCTGAGGGTACACAGAAGTCCTCCAGAGGATATTCAGCTCATCTAGTTTATTATTTCTTAATCTAGGGGTTGCAGGTTTAGGGGGTCAAAAGTGCAGGGCCAGCACCAGGGGCTTGGCAAGTAGAACAGTTGGACCCCATAGAGCTAAGTTACATGCTTCAACCCTACCACCAGTGCAGTCAAGCTTCGGACAAGGCTCACGAGTGAGTACAAGACTCATGTATCACTCTGAAATGTAAATACAATTTTTATATTCCAGTTGATTTGTAAGTATATGGTAAAAACGAGAGTGTGCAGCAATTTTTTAATATGTCTGATTTTGTAAGCAAGTACTTTTTAAGTAGCATGAAACTAGAGGTACATGACAAATCAGGCACTGAAAAGTGTACAGTAGTCTGGAAAGACTGAGAGCCACTGCACTACTGCTGAGCCATCCTGACACAGTAAATAGATTGTGTATGTCATGCTTGAGAAAACAGCAAAAAATTATAAATTCCTCTTTATCTGTAGACTGAAAGTTGAAGTCTTGATTTAAACTGAACTAACTCTTAACTAAATTTTATTGCAAATGGATTTGACATAATTATTAATTATAGGCAGTCTTGTTGGCATCATCATACCCATCTCACCAAAAAAAAGTCTAAATTCAGAGGTGCAAAAAAAATTTTTTTTTGAAAGTCTTCTAAAACATGATTAAGTAACACAGTAGGGTTTCAGTTGCTTCAAAAGGTCCTGCATGTATAAGGCGAATTGCTTTTGGGCCAGCTCTAAGTCAAGATTAAGCCTGTTAAAATAACAAAAATTGAATGCGTATCATTTATTTCAACCAGCATATGTGCTTATTTGGAAGGCATCTAGAATTCTTTCCACCACATTCTTTGACAAAAGTTGTTTTTTAAATTAATCTGTTTTCGTGAGGAGTATGAAGTGTTCACTCATACTGACTGTTATGGAAGCTGTTGCATGTACTTGAAACAAGGCTGTGAATGAATGATAAAGATGAACTTCCATTTCTTGTAACAGTAAATTGACACTATCTCGCTACAGAGTGGTATCAACGAGTAAAATATATACTTTGCTGTCATGAGATTGACTTACGCGTATTTTCGCTTGGAGGGAAGAAAGCAAGATAAGAAGTATTCTTGCCAAACATTCTACCTTAAATTTTAACACTCACTGGGCCATGTAGGAAAAATTCTTCTCCTTTATGGACCAGTATTGAGTGTATATAGTATGACAAAGCCTCTCCAATGAAAAATCGCATCATACTTAAAAGCAGAAGTACAATATCTTTTTCAGTTTGCTTGATTTGGCTCCTGTTGAATGTTCAGGATTCTGCTAGACCAAACTTTTTGGCATCACCCCGCCCCCCCTTTTGATTTTTGAGAAAACCACGCCGACTCACCTCTTCTTCACAACCATCCCAACCCCCTTTTAACAACAAATTCAATTCATAATTTAAAATAAACACAAATTGATATAAAAATGTTATTTAAAATTTAAAAATAAACACACACTTTTTTTCTTGGCCCCTTGTGGGTGCTTGGTGCAGCACCAGCTGCTGGAGCCCTTGCCAGCCACCAGAGCAGCCTGTGCCAGCTACCTGCCCAAGACCTGTGCTGCCAGAGCCACCCGCCTGAGCCACCAAGCCCCTCGCCACAGATGCCAGCTTCCCACTGGCTGACCACGTGAGCCCTGTGCTGCTGGGGCCAGCCATCTACCAGCTGCCACAGTCCAGTTGCCCAAGCCCCATGCTGCTGGGGCCAGCCAGCCGCTCGAGCCCCTCCACTTCCACAAACCCAGGCGCCACCAACTGCCGCTCTTACCCCACCCTCATCCCTGTCACCAGAGCTAGGCACCTCCAGCCCCCCATCTAACACCATCCTTCTCCCCCTCCCCTGTTGCCCCTCTCCCCCCAGCCCACACTCACTCACCTTTTCAGGAGGTAGCTAGCTCCATGTGGGTCTTCGCCAGCTGTCTGCTTTTTATAGCAGTTGCTCTGGGTCACCCATGTAAAATGGCAAGGTCTGAGAGCCCGAAGCAAAGACCAATTCTTTCTTCAGGTGTGGGGGAATGATGTGGGGGTCTGGGTTGCCTCATACCCCCCGCCCCCATGTGCTAGACCAGCTTCCCTTCATTCTTTACTACTGTTGCAAAGTGATGAAGTGTGGGAGGGAAGGGCTGAAAATGGAGCAGACCCACCAGTGTGCAGAGACCAGGTGCAGGGATTCTGCAGCTAAGAACAGGAAAGTTTTGGTAGGCAAGGCAGGCGAATGCTAGAAGCATGAGCAGAGAGCCCCCAAATTCTGCGTGCTACAATAAGAAACCGTGACCAGTGTTAAACTCCTGGAGTGTATTAGCAGCCATGCAGATTATAAGGGTTATAGTCTCTCTCTTGGTATTGTTGCTCCTTTAAATGGTTTCTGACAGTCATCTTTGAGACCTTCTTGTTAAAAGTATGACTAAAGATATTGTATGTCTCCTAATTATCCTTGACTCACTTTCAATATGCCCTCTCTTCTTGAATTTGTGAAGTCTGAGGTTTTGTTCTGCTTTATACCATTTTGTACAAGGATAGTCGTATTACCAGACTCATCCAAGCTAGTTTTTAAGGGTAGTTTTATGTTCTACGTGGAATTCCATCATTCTACCAAGATTCATCCTATGCTCTACTTCATGGAAAAGAGGCTTTTTAAGGAGAATGAGCCAGTAACCTTTGTGAATGCTGTACTAGAAACAGTTTTTCACTAGCTTTTCTGCATGCATCTCAGAACTGAGTTGCAGTAATAAGAGCGGGGAGAGTAGTTTCAGAGCTTACTTTTAAAGTGACTCTGGATTTATGGATTCTGTTCCTGACTCTGCCACAGATTTACTATGTGACTTGGGGCATAATTCTTTCCTGTAGTTTCCCTTTGTAAAATGTGAATAACAGTACATGACCACCTTATTGCACTTGAGCATTTCCATCTGATGAAGTGGATTTGCCCATGAAAGCTCATGACATAGTACATTTTTTAGTCTCTGAGATGCCCCAGGACTACTGCTTGTTTTGAGCATTAAAACATTTAAAGTGTTTTGACAGTCTTCCATAGAGGGAGCTGTATGCTTGCAAAGAATAATTGTATTGTTGTGTGCAATAAATCTTAGTCTTTAAACAAATGTGTTAAATTTAACCCCATGGTCTTTCAGTAAATTTCAGACAGTCCTGTGCCTTGTAAACACCAATTTTGATTTATAAAACATGAAGATCTTTACATGTTATTCTGAAGGTTTTTTACAATCAGAATTGGCCTTATAAGATAAGCAATTAAATAAAGCTTTGTGATGGATGCTGTTGTTAAATTTCTGCCTAGTGACATGGCAGCTATCATGTGGCATTGAAATTTTAATACATTTCCAGTTCTTTTGTACTTGTATTTCTAAAGACTACTGAGCCAGGTAGGGGACACTTTTCTCTGCTATGACTATTTAAAATTTTTAGTGCTTCTTTCAAAAATAACTTGATGTGCATTTCTCTATTTATGAACCTTGACAGGCCAAAAAAAAGAAAAGATAGGAGTACTGGGTAGGAATTAGACTCCGTTGCTAACACTGTATTAAATTCTAGCTTTGTATTTCAAAGGACTTGCAAATCCCTTGACATGCAATCTGTAGTGTACTGAAGTAGTTTTCACATAAAAATTAATGACATCATTATTTGACTGACTTGGGACATGTTATAAGGGTGATGTTTGCAGTCAGTGGACGTAGGAGGTCAGTTTTCTTTGTATATAAGAAGCTTCTCAGCTGGGCCGGAACTCTCTTTTGATATAACGTTTTCTGGCTGCATTTTTTGATCATCTTCCCAGCCTAAAGTGCTATTCTGGAGCAGCTGTTTAATAAGGAAGTGAAATACTAAAGGAAAATGAGGATAAAAACAAATTGCCAGTGTTAGAAGTTAATTCCAGTAGATCATTTGGCATGCTTTTGGGTTAACAAACAGTAGCTCTTTGTAGGAGGAGGGCTGGGAGGGCGAGGGAGTTGCTTTTCTCTTTTCTAACCCTTATTTTCAGCAGCACTTTAGTATGTTAAATTTGCCACAGGAATTGTTTTCAATACACACGTTTCTGCCGCACTATGAGCCAAATTCAGAGGAGTCTGAGGTACTGTGAATTTACCTTGCTGCTTCAGCTCCTTCACTTGCCTTATTTACAGAAATGGAGATTCCTTTGTACTTGCGCATGTTTAACCAATATGCCGTGTCCACCTCCTTACTTATTTAGTTTAAGGGAGCATAGCCTGATGTAGGCTGCAGGCTGTGGGGTAGGAGAAAAAGAATGATGTGACAAAGAGGTGGGGGCAGCTCACAGAAGGGCGTCTGAAGAAGAGTTAAAGTAATCCCCTAGTTCCCTGCTGTCTAAGTTTTGCCCTTAGACTTCTTTTGTGCTCCCAAATTAGTATGCATATTCTCTGTGGTGTCTGTAGATCTACTAATATTAGGGTACTTTGGACACTAAACATATAACAGCTGGGAATACTGAATGGTAACATTGCACCATTGCCCTAGAAACCAGGAATTACAGTTCCTGCAAGTAGTCTTATAAAATCTTAATTAAATTTAATATCTTGACTGGCTTTGGACTAAGAGGATTTCCTCTTATAAAGTGTATTTAGCAATTCAGTATCCATGCAGTGTACTGGTTTTGTTCATGTAGCTTGCAGTTTTGAGTGAAGGAAATGGGAAATCGAAGACACACCTATCTAGCTAATTATTAATAGTTATAAGGGATTGCAACAAAGAAGGTTAAGACCGCTGATAGTTTGGTAATGCCAGTCTGAAGCAGGCTCAGAGTGTGAGTCTTGCCCTGAATGTGTAAGCCAAGTTAGAGGTTTGATAGGAGCATGTGTAAAGAATCCCATTTAGCTTCGGTTAGATCGAGCTGACCTTAGGACTTGCTTATCTCTTGTGACCTGAAAAGCAATATTACAGTAAACCCTTGATTTAACAGACAAATGGGCTGGGGGAGGTGTGTGTGTCCAGTAATGTCGAAGGTCCCTTGTATCTGAATGGTTATACTGTATAATGATACACTGACCTTCCCAGCCCATCACTCACTCTCGTTCTCTGCCTCCCCTTCCCTTCACCCCTTCTACCCCATTCTTCCCTTCATATCTCCATCTTCCTCTCCCAATTACCAGGAGACAAACTGAATCCTGGTCTTGCTCCTTCCACCTCCTGCCTCAATCAGCGCTGCGGTGCCTCCAGCCCCCGGCTCTGAGCAGCCTGTGAGAACATAGAGCATGGCCAACCCCCAGCCTGCCAGAGGACAGCAGGGTCCATCACCGTGGCACTGAGCAACAGCCATTGCAGACAGCAGTCGCCAGGTGCTGACATACTCCACGCACACGAGGCTGGGGGAGGAGAACTCCTGCACCCCACCACACCCCTCCTCCCCCCCGCTTCTCTGGCCTCAGTGGCCTCCCCAGCCCTGGTGACCTCAGCAGCTCTGCTAGCTGATCCAACCCCAGTGGTGCCTCTGAATCTCTGGCATTTATTTGGGTGGGGGATGTGGGCCAGACAGCGTTCATTATTTCTGAAGTCCATTATATCAGGGTCCATTAAATTGAGGATTTACAGTACATCCTCATACTAAATTTTAATTGCTTTCCGTATTATGCTGCAATCCACACATGCATTTATGTGAAATAGCACAAATCTGAGCTAAACGAACAGGCTTTTTGTAGAAATTGGGTAAATGATCCAAATGTTTAAGTAGTCTAGGACTTTTTTGCTATCATTTTGTTAGCAGAACACCAGAAAGGTAGAAGCTTCCTGACTTTGCAAGTCGTAGCACTCCATAATTTTCATACATGAAGTGGTATCTTCCTATTTTACAAAGATTTATTAGCAAAATGATGTAGTGACTTCTTGCTAAAACTTACTCCAGTCATAGAACACTAGGACTGGAAAGGACCTCGAGAGATCGAGTCCAATACCCTGCCCTCGCAGCAGGACCAAGCACTGTCTAGACCATCCATGATAGATGTCTGCCTAACCTGCTCCAGTGATGGAGATTCCACAGCTTCTTTAGGCAATTTGTTCCAGTGTTTAACCACCCCTGCAGGAATTTTTTTCCTAATGTCCAACCTAAACTTCCCTTGCTGCAGTTTAAACCCATAGCTCTCTGTCCTGTCCTCGGAGGCGAAGGAGAAAAATTTTTCTCTGTCCTCCTTGTAAACCCTCTTTTAGGTACTTGAAAACCGCTACCATGTCCTCCTCTAACCACATATATAAGAAAAGTTTATTTAAATGTGGTGAAGTAGTATCAACTATTAAATCTAGATTGCAGTCAAAATAAAGGTGCCCTGTGTTGTGGCATGTATTTATTATTACTAACTGATAAAACTTCATGCATCAACATGGGCCTCTCTGTCACTAATTGCACTTAAGTTTTGCATAGTTTTTAGTTTTGATTCTCAAGTGCTTAGAAACAGATGTCAAGGTGCTATGATCAGTGTGGATTAGATGAATTTTGATAATGTTGAAAGCAGACCATTGGGAGCCAAAAAATCTTTGATTCTGTTCCCAGATCTGCGAGTGATTTGGGGGAAATCACCCATCCACTCTGCATCAGGGCATCCAGCTGTTTATAAAATGAATAGAATGTGAACATTCCATTGCACTTGATAAGGTAGACAGTGTTTTATGGTTTCAAATCACTCTATAAAATGCCAAGTGACTGGTGGTCTATTGATCTTTTTTTTTTTTTCTTTTTTAAATTCAGCTCTCAGCACGTTCTGTATAAAAGTTCCTAGACAAAGTCCATCTTCCTTTTTAAAGATGGATTTGTAAGTCTTAACCTGACTTCAAAACATACACACAGACTTGAAATTAAATGCTACCTTTTAAATGTGAAAATTCCTCTGGACAGCTAATTAGAAGAGGACTGCTGTGTCTTGATTTCGCTTTTCAGTCTTAGTCTATATCTAGACTGGGGGGTTTTGTCTACAAAACCCATGGAGCATTCAGATTCCCGAGGGTGTTCTGTGGACAGTAAGTCAACAATACAGCACTTTTATCAACAGCTGTACTTTATTTGCCACAAGAGAGAACTCTTCTGACAGAGATCTGTCGACAAAAAGCCAGTATGGATGTTCTGGGTGCCCTTCTGTCAACAGGGCTTCCGGCACACCAAGCAACCCTGTCTGCTGTGCTTCCAGTTGGCCATTTTACCGATTAGAGCAGCTGGGCAGTCTAGCCACTCTTTCGACCTACTTTGGAGGTGTGGACACGTTCTGTTGACAGAATTTTTGTCGCAAGATATCTTCCAACCTGAACTTCTGTTGACAAATTGCTCTAGTTTAGACCTAGCCTTAGGTTGACCAACATGAACCATAATGGGTCAGAGAGCAGAGATGAATGCTCCCTCTTTTTATGGGTGTCTGATGTAGTGCTTTATGCTGCCTTTTATCTCAGCATCTTGAAACATTTTGCAAATATTCATGAGTCCTGCCTCAGCACACTCCCGGTTTCCCTCTATTTGCGGGAGCTGGGAAACTGAGCCATGCTGTTGCGCAGGTCAGTTTCCTGGCTTCCGGAAGTGGTGGGCAGCTGGGAGCCAGGCACAGCAGAGCTGGTCAGTTTCTTGGCTCCCAAAAGCTGAGGGGAGCTGGGAGCCAGGCTGCCACGTGGTTCCCAGCTCCCCGCTACTCACAAATTCAACTTGCACTATTGCATGAAATGCATAAATGGAAATCGTGTAAGTCGGGGGTCTACTGTGTTGCCTTTGTATTGATGAAGAAACCTAAGAATCAGAACCAGGAAGCTTTAACTTTCTCATTGTCACTGAGCCATGCCTATGGAACAGCTGGAAGCAGTTTTCACGTTTTCTTGATCATGAGTGATTCCCTTCTGTCACATCTGATTCCCCACCCTAGCACTTCCAGTAATGGTTACTGCTAGCTGAATAAAACACTGCTAGACCCTCTCTCTGCAGTACCCAGAGCAGAAAAGTTTTCTTTATTTCAGTTCTCCCTAAAATCAACCAGTAGTTGCCACCACCAAGTTTCTCTAAGAAACTGAGGAGCCACTTGGTCAAAATCCTTTACAATAAAAGATTAAGAATGAACTGTTTGAACTTGAAACTCTCATCGATAATCAGGCATCCATGCAAGATCCCACAAAACGAGACTTTACCCATACTAGACAAGAAATCTATAAAATACACATCCACTCCCTACAAAAAAGAGAGGACAATAGACTATCTACATTACTTCGTACCTCAGGATACTACAACAACCACAGCTCAACAAACAATATTAACTTTTCCAGCTACAAACTCAGCCCAGCAGAAGTCTCTCTCTTATCCTGGAGTCTTTCTTTCTGCCCCACTTCCTCCACAAACTTAATATAATTCTATGGTGACCTTGAAGCTGCCTTTTGCCATCTACAGCTAAAGGAATTCTTCCAACACACCTGTGAACATAAGTCTGACTTGCTTGACCACACCCCCCACCAACACCAAAAGAAGAATTTTATGTAGACGCCCCCTGATGGCCACAGTGAAAGTCAGGATTTCTACATTCAGTGCTTCCACGAGTGTGCACAGACTCGCATTATACTCAAACAACACCAAATGAGACAATCTCAGCTGTGCTGAACGCTATGCTGCCCAGAGTCTTAAAAATAACCCAGACTTTGTAATCAAACCAGCTGACAAAGGGGGTACTGCTGTCATGAATAACTCAGACTATGAACAGGAGGCAGCCAGACAACTCTCCAACATTACATTTGACAGACCTCTCTCCTCTGATCCCATTTTGGAATTCCAAAATAAACTACACCATCTACTTAAGGAACTACCTCTTCTACTCAGGACCTTGTTCACTCAGACACATCATCTGAGCCCTGACCTGGATTATTCAATTTACTTCCCAAAATCCACAAACCTGTAAACTCAGGACACCCTATCATTTTGGGTATTGCACCCTTACTACTGAACTATGCAGCTATGTGGACTCCCTCCTCAAACCCTATACCACCAACACTTCCAGCTATCTCTGAGACACCACTGACTTCCTGAGGAAATGACAAAACAGCGGAAAACTTCCTGAGAGAACCATCCTTGCTACCATGGATGTAGAGGCTCTGTACACTAATATTCCACATTGAAGATGGATAAAAAGTGATCAGGAATACCATCCCTGACACTACTACAGCTAATCTGGTGTCTGACCTATGTAACTTTGCTCTTGCCCACAATTATTTCCAATTTGGGAACAATTTATACCTCCAGATTAGTGGCACTGCTATGGGCACCCGCATGGTCCCACAATATGCTAATATGTTTGTCTGACTTGGAATGATTCTTCAGCTCTTGTCTCCTGTTACTCCTCCTTTACCTATGATACATGGATGACATCTTTATGATTTGGACCCATGGTAAAGAGACTCTAGAAGAATTCCACAGAGACTTTAACAATCTGCACCCCACCATCAACTTATGCCTTGACTGCTCCACATGAGACATTTCCTGGACACTACAGTTCAAATCACCGTTAGCTTGATCAATACCACTTTACTGAAAACCCACTGACCTCTACCCTTACCTGCACGCTTCTAGCTTCCATGCTGCACACACGACACGATCTATTGTTTACAGTCAAGCGCTCAGATATAGTTGCATGTGGTCTGATTTTGCTGATGGAGATCAAAAACTATATACAAGATCTCTACCAAACATTCATAAACCTGAATTACCCACTGGGAGAAGTTTTTTAAAAAAGATGGGGCCAGATGAATACGCAGAAACCAACTACTCCAAGATAGGCCCCAAAATGCTAATAACAGGACACCACTTGTCATTACCTACAGCCCCCCAACTCAAACCACTGCAACGCATCATTAAAGACATACAACTGATCCTAAATCATGGTGCCACACTCCAGAAGGCCCTAGGTGACAGGCCTGTTCTTTTCTATACACAACCTCCCAGCCTTATGAGGATTCTCACTAGTAACCATAGGCTGTACCACAATAATACTAATCCTGGAACTTTTCCTTGCAACAAACACCGTTACCCACTTTGTGCAATATATATTCTGGAGATACCATCACTGGACCTAACCACATTAGTTACAGAATCACGGGCACATTCTCCTGTTCCTCAACTAACATCATATGTGCCAAAAATGCCCACACACCATGTGTATAGGACAGACTGCAAACACTCTTTGACAAAGAACGGACATCAGAAATATCCAAATGTGGTGGGGGGAGGGTCGGGGGAAACATGAATTGAAGCAGAACCAGGATTTTCCCCTGGATTAGATTCTTGGTTATGTGAGAGAACAAAAAGAACAAATAACCAACTCAGGCGTAATTTCCAACCCCGCCCCCCCGCCAAAAATAAAATAAAATGAAAACAATACACCTTACGTGACTTTACTTTTCTCTACTCTCACATTCTGATGAGCCCAGGGGATCTGTTCTGGAAGAGCTCCTTTTTTCCCTGCCTTTGTCCCTGGAGAGATCCCAGTCTCTTCTCTGTCATTTGTTTTTGTTTTGCTCTTAAACAAAAGAGATGCTGTGGTGATTGTTTTAGGGGTGAATTTTTCTGCTACCTCCTATTTGCTCTTTTCCACTTTCCCCCAAACTCCCTCTCTGAGGGCAGGTTACCATATCCCATTCCTAGTTCTCCAGGTAAGTTGAGGCTTTCCTTTGCAGCTCCCATTCATAACACCTTCACATTATAAAAACCAGAGATTTCTTTGGAGGGACTATTCAGACTTTCGGGTTGACTAGCTTGTATTTATCCCAAATTCTGTCCCCACCCCCAAGTTGGTTACTGAAAGAAATGTGACTCGTTTGTTTTTATATTATAATTTAAGTCTTAAAGTAAAATAACTGATTAATTTTAAGTTGCTATTAATATTAATTACACTAAGAATAAAGTGTTCCATTTGTTAAATCCAAATTAAATTAACAAATCGAATCTTAAATTAATCTTTGTATACGATTAGTGTTAAATTATCCATTTAATAACAAAATTATTTCATACTTTTAAACTCTAAGGGGGAGCCAAGGAAGGTGGCTGTTCGTCTGATTATAAATTACCAGAGAAGTTTGCCAAAGTTACTTGAACCTATTCTTGGGTCTTAGGAAACAGAGTAACATTGAGCCACTGTCTTAAACTTTTGAACCGCAAGCTTGAAGCCAGTTGAAGCTTCCTTTTAGGGCTTGTCTGCACAGTAAGTTACTGCATAAGACTGGATGTGACTGCAGCTCACCAGCTTGCTGTGTAGCAGTGTTCCATGTGGACACAGCAACACCATAGGATGTTACTGAGCAGCATTCTGTATAGACTCACACCATGCAGCAACTTGCTATGCAGACAAGCTCTTCATGTGGTAGCCCCTTTCTTCTGCAGTACATGTTGTTTATAATAACGAATGTTGCTCCAGAATCTGTATGAGCAGAAATTTAACTTCTTAATCACTAGAAATTACCGCTGACAGTGTCACGGTTTCTAAATGCAGAACACCCTTTTAATTATGACTTTCAGATAACAGTGGGGGCTATTTAAATCTGGGCATCTTCTTTCTGACTTTCTGGTTTGGTTTTTGGGTGCTCATGTGCATATGCAGAGCCATACTTTTGGGATACTACTAATAAAAAAAAAATAAAAAGCTGGCAGATATCCCATGTCATTAAAATAAATACAGAAAAACGACAAAGATACAGATGGGGAAATTTCTGAGGCAACTTGTCCTGTAAACTCTGCATTGGGGGTGGGGGGAGAGAGAGAGAGGAGTCCTCCAGGAATACTCAGTCATGTCTGAGGTCTCCATCCATTGTCTGTATAGTCAGATTCTTTTCTTTCTTTTTTTAAGTTTTAGTTGAATTTGAATTTAGTATCCCATGATGATACTTACAAGACGTAGCGGTGTATTTGTAGGGGAGTTAGTGTTTTTTCAGGTGTGTTGTAAGATACAAAATTGATTCCTTTGTAGTAAAAACTATTTGAAAAAGACAATAGCGGGTGTGATGTTTTACTATTAAGTGAAAATTGGCTTTGACTTGCAAATGCAGAGACGACTTCCTAAAGACTGGCATAGGCTAGACAATTCTTATAAAGTTGCTCTTTTGTCTTGAACACTAAAATTACTAATTGCTAACTTTTTGAGGCACAGCTTTAACTGAAGAAAAACTCAGCTATCTTTTCTCCAATCAAAGGACTGTAACAAGGGATGCTTTCCCTTTTCCTAAGTGATGGCTTAGGTTATTAAGCTAACCTTCTCGTCACCCATTTATCATCACCATTTCCTTATGTAAATGGAATTCCATGCCCTGTATTGTCAATGCAGGCAAGTGCCTGATGCCCTCAGTTATACAGTGGATTGCTCTTGGAATTGTATTTAACATCTCCTCTCTCACTTCCTTAGTGGTACCTGCTGAAGTGGTCACCTTCTGTTGTACAGTTTTCCATCTCTCTCACAGGGGTGGGTAACTTTTTTCTCTGACACAGGAAAAAGTCAATTGCAAGCCATTCACCTGCCCAAAGGGGTGTGGAGCTTAGGGCTTCCTTGTAGCAGGACTACAGCCCTATGAGAGGAGAGTGGTTTGGAGGGTTCTGCAGGCAGGATTGAAATTAGGTAGTGGCCAAGATGCAGCCCTTGAGATGTCTCAAGGGTAGGAAGCATGAAAGGTTGGAACTGCTTAAGAATAAGTGACATACAATGGTCACCTGATGTCCACTGTGGGCAATAGCAGTGTAATGTCAGTACCAATTTTAGAATTAGGACTGGTCCACCCCTGAAGCTTAGGACAACCTAGCTAAGTTGTTCAAGGTGTTTCACACTCCTGAGTGACACAGTTAAGCTGGCCTAAGACCTAATACAGACACTGCTAGAGCAAAGGAAAAATTTTTCCATTGACCTAGCTGCTGCTACTTGGGAAAGTGGATTTCCTCCCATTACATAACAGCTCCTTTCATCACTCTAGTAGGTGTCTGCAGTTTTGCTGCTGTGTTAAGGTTATATTGGCATAGCATTTGTACTGCAGAAATACCATTAACCTCTCCTAAAACTGCCAAAAGAAAGCAGACTGATGCCTGTAGTGGATTTGTTTTTTAAACACTGGTGCTTATCCATTAAGAAATGGACTGAGTCCACAACTCACTTCACATAAACCCCGTTGCTGAAAGATCGCTTTCAGTCACTACAAGCGCTGGGCAGGAGATAGATCTAGGTGTCAGTGGCACATGGCTGCAGAATCTGCCTGAGTCATGTTTCTTTTTTTTAACTGGAGTAGTAATCACCATAACTTGTACTAGTGAAAGGAGATGACTCATTGTAATGAATGTAAAATTTTTTTTTTTTTTTTTTTTTTCTGGTCTACCTGAATCAAGTTGTGTGGTTTCAGTCCATTTCCTAGTGGATAGGTGGCTGTTGTAGTATCCTATTAGTAGTACTGGAAGAGGCCAATCTTAAACTGGTGTGGAGGTTCCATTGTACCACTCACATCATGTATTTTAGAGCACCGGCTCTTCTTTCCAGATGACTGTACCTCTTGCCAGAGTTTGTGTCTTGCCTACACCGAGTTTTACCTTATGTAAAAACTTCTTGCTTAAAAAAATCAGATGTGATAGATACGCTATTACTGAAAAGGCCTTAGTTTCTCATTTTTACCATACAAATACTGTATTTCTGTTTCAGTTTTTGGTATAAGTGGGCAAACTTGCTGACCCTTTGAGCTGTGTATAGCAATCATCAGAGATGCAGCCCTGAGACATCTCCCCCTATACTCTCTTGCTCTCTGAATTTGCTGGCTTGGCTCGGTCACATGGTGCTGTCATGCCACCTTCCTACATGACAACTGCTGGGGCTGCAAATCTGGGAGGTGCAGCAAAAAGCTGGGAACTGCGACAGAGCTGCTGGTTTTAGAATCATAGAACACTAGGGGCTTGTCTGCACTTGCCCCCAACTTTGAAAGGGGCATGTTAATTAGGGCAACGTGAATATGCTGCACTTCATTAGGCTAATTCTCCCACACGGCAACTTCAAAGCTTCAAACTTCGAAGTGCTGGCATGCATGTAGCCATGGGCACTTCAAAGTGCCCGTGTTACTTCGAAGTCCCTTTACTCCTTTGAAGTTGCCGCGTGGGGAGAATTAGCGTAATGAAGTACTGCATATTCACCACAGCATGTCAGTAGTAATCGCCTGTCACCCTGATTGACATGTCCCCTTTTGAAGTTGGAGACACGTGTAGACCCAGCCTAGAACTGGAAGGGACCTCAAGAGGTCATCGAATCCATTTTCCTGCTCTCTTGGCAGGGCCAGTCACCTTCTAGGATTCCCTACAGGTGTCTGTCTAACCTGCTGTTAAGTATCTCCTTTGATGGAGATTCCACAACCTCCCTATGCAATTTATTCCAGTGTTTAACCACCCTGGCAGTTAGGAAGTTTTTCCTAATGTCTAATCTAAACCTCCCTTGCTGCAATTTTTCCTCCCTCCTCCTTTTAACCCTCTTTGAGGTACTTGAAAACCACTATGTCCCTTCTAAGTCTTCTCTCTTCTAAACTAAACAAGCCCAGTTCTTTCAGTTTTCCCTGGTAGCTCATGTTTTGCTGCTGCCTCTCTCTGTGCTGCTAATGCAGCACCCCCAGCTCCTTGCCATAGCCTTTCCACAGGGAGGTGTGTCAGAGGATAAGGGGTATATGCCTGGGAGGGGAGGTGTGACTCAAGCTGCTGGGTGGGGAGGCAGATCTTTTAATGGTGCCCTTGCTATCGGTAGGCATTGGTTATCTGTGGCAGAAATTCCTAGATCTACTGCCTTGCTGCAGGATATAAGCCTGTTCCCCCTCTCCTCCCTCATCACCCCTTAGGTCTGTCAGGCAGTGAATGGGGGTGGGGTGTCAGGGGTTTCATGAGCTGCATATTGGGAAAGAACTGTGTACAGCTCACCAGCTACAGCTACGGCCTCCCTGGTATAGTATAAACAAGTCATTGTGTGAAATGGTTTGTGTCTACACGAATACTTTTTCTGTGGCCTGTAGTAAAACTAGGTAGATTAGATGAATTGACATGCCCCCTGGAAGACCTCTGTGTACATTAGGAGTACGTGCATTCCTATGTTAGAACCCTGTTTTAGATTATTCATATTGTCTCATCTCCAGTCTCTTTGTTCAGTTAATGGTACATCTACATTGGAACTAGAAGGTGTAATCTCTGGCTCAAGTAAATACATTCATGTTACATCTGATTTACTTGCATGCGTGCGTTCACAAAAAGGCAGTGTTTCAGCTATGGGGCAGGCTTGCTGCTTCCATTACGTGAGGAAAATGGGATTGTGTTCAGAGTGGCTAATCCATCTCTGCACTCATACTACTGCAGGCATATTTCTGTTTTAAACATATAAGTTCTGTTGGAGTTAGCATGGGTATGTTTAGTTGAGCTGAAAATTACATCTTCCACTTCATACCTACCCTTATACGTTCAGACTCCACTGACCTAAAACATTTATTAATCCTTTTATTCCCACCCCATCCTCCATGCCCAGCCAAAAAAAAGTAATTGCACACACAAATGACATAGGAGTACATTTACTATGTTGGATCAGCCAGTTCCAGCAGCAGTGCACAACAACTGTTGCTTCAAAGGAAGTACAAATTCTATAGTTGCTTGCCAACCAAATGTCAGAGGGGTAGCCATGTTAGTCTGGATCTGTAGCAGCAACGAAGGGTCCTGTGGCACCTTATAGACTAACAGAAAAGTTTAGAGCATGAGATTTCGTGAGTTAACTCACTTCTTCAGATGCTGTTCTTCACATCTGAAGAAGTGAGTTAACTCACGAAAGCTCATGCTCTAAACTTTTCTGTTAGTCTATAAGGTGCCACAGGACCCTTCGTTGCTGCCAACCAAATAGTGCTTTTCACAAGCTAGGCTGTGGGGGGGTTGAACTGCTTCCTATCTGTTGACAAGCTTATGCCCTGAAGTTTTGGACTGAATTACTCTTCTGCAGGCACAAATATTAATAGTCTTGGTATCCAGATTTGTTCTGTTTTACTTCAACTACTGTGTCCCAAGGACACCTGCAATAGTGAATACCATGAGTAATTTATGTTATGAGTTTTTGTTTCTAAACTTGTTGCTCTTGAATCCCAGTTATAATTAAGGGTGACTTTTAAAACTGGTCAAATCCTCTATATATAGGAAATATGACAAGTAGGAGCTCTATTGCTTGCTCAAATAGACTGAATTTTTCACCACTTCTTCCCGGGTTCTGTTTTCTTTGGATTCCTTTTTTGTTCTTTTCACTTCCCTGCGACTGTGTTACTTACACGTGAATGTTTTGTCCTTGTCCTTTCTATCCACTTATTGCCCAGGTAATTCTGTTTAAAAAACAAAATAAAAAAATTGAACACTTTTTAAAAAAAAATTGGCAAATTTTGTTTCAGTGAGTAAATGTGGAGGCTACAGCATTGTAGTTGCTGCATGAAGGTGGGAGATCACCCTGTAGCCCCTTCCCCAAGACAAGGACTTACAAGTGAGGCTGTGCCCGCTTCTGACATAGCAGAAGGGCTTGGCCTGCCCCAGAAACATCCCCGGGTGCTTTCATGTTCAGCACACCAAATGTGGGTCAGGAGGCAGGCAGGCTTAAGCCAGCAGGATTCAAGCCTAGAGACGCTTAATGTGGGGGATTTAGATGTGGAATAAGAAGGTTCTGTGTGGGGTAGACTAGATGTGAGTGGCATATTTGGGGATCTGGATGCATGGGGACTCATTGGGGTATTCTGGGTACAGGGGCAATGGAAGTCTGCTGGCGGGGGGTCCAGGTGAGGGTGGCTGGGGTCAGCAGAAAAGAGCTGGATGTGGTGTGATGGGCCTCAGTGAGAGGATGACATGGGAGCTGTGGGAATGGGGCTTGGAGGGTGACTTGATCGGGGAGGTCCAGCTGCTGCTGCCACCAAGAGGATGCTTCAAGTCAGGCTCTGGTTTCCCGGTTTCTTCTCTTCCCCATCCCATCCTCCTGCCCTATCGCACCTTTCCTACTGCTGCTTCCCTCCCATCCTATCCCCTGCCCATGTTTCCACCACTCCACCTGTCACACCTAGCACTAACTGTTGTACAGAAGACAGGATGGCTTCCAGCAGACAAGTGATGCACTGCCAGCAGTAGGACCCATAAGGCAGTGTGTGAGTAGCACCGTCCTTCAGCTGGGCCCCTCTGCACTCCGAGAAATAGGAAGGTGTTGGCATGTGTTCCTGTGTCAAGGGGTAGTGAGTTGAAACTTCAAATTCTGCCCTCCAAACATATTTGCAACTCCTTCTGAAATCAGTGGAACTTGTATATGCTAATAATGGGCAGGATTTTGTCTTAAAGGAGTTGATCATAATCATTTAAAAATTCCTTTTTCACTTACACCTCTTCTTATTCACAGAAAAATGATGAAAATGGGAACTGCTCTGGAGAAGGTATTGAATTTCCTACAACTAATTTGTACGAACTAGAGAGCAGAGTCTTAACAGATCATTGGTCCATACCATATAAGCGAGAAGAGTCCCTGGGCAAGTGCTTAATTGCATCTACCTACCTAGCAAGACTTGGTAAGTTCTGTTTCTGATTTTTTGTAAGAGCACTTACAAATTCTGTAGAAAAGTGTAGACAGAAGATATGCTCTGGAAAACTGTATCTTTTATACTTATTAACAGTAACCAGTGCTACTCAAAAATATTGTACCCCTTCGAGAGCTGTCAACAATCTGCTGCTGTCAGCTCATACTAGTTGTGCAAAGAGGATTTGAATTAGGTTTTTCTTGCTCACATGTTCTTGGTTTAAAGATTGTAAATAATTTTGTGTGTAGAATGGGGTGTTAGTTATTTTTAGTAAACAGCTGTATTAATTTGCTTGGGCATGTATTATTATTGACTTGCTGTCTGAGCTCAATCTATATTTAGCTGTACAGTAGATTATTTGGCTAGGCTGTCCTAGTGGAAATACTCCCATTGCGATAGCATAGGCATGGGTTGATTCCTGTCTGGTCAACAAGTTGTCAGGGCCTGAGGGTGCTGTGAAGGCAACGTGTTCATGGTATACGTGAACTTGCTTTCCACTATGCCCTCCGATGAACTAAAAGGTTGCTTAGCCATGTGGTTGCATTGGTGGAAGACATTAGTGTGTGTTTAGAAACAAAACAAAACAAAACAGCTGAGTGTACTCAAGGCTGTATGTGAGCTTATGTTTGGTGGTGGATGAGCAGGGAAAGAATGATTTTATGCAAGTATCAGAACATAAGCTGTGTTGTTGAAAGGAGAAATATTTACAGTGACAAAATTCTGTTAACACCATGTTAGCTGTACAAGATGGACTGTTTGGAAACTAAACTGCCCCTAATTTCTGAAAGGCCAGAGATTTTGTTTTCTTTGCTCTCCGGTCCCTTTTTGTGGAAGATGTACAGCTTGAGTAATTTAATCCCAGTAGGTTGTGTTGCAAACTCCTTATTTGATGAGCTCATCTTTTGTGACCTCAGTAGCATGACTTTGGGATCTAGTGCCCATGAGGCTGTAGGTAACCAACCAGAGGTAATTATAATTGTATACCCTCTCTGCTTTCTGAAAAGGTCTTTCTGATTCTGATGAGAATTGCAAAAGATTCATGGACAGATGTATGCCTGAAGCATTTAAAAAGGTAAGGCGATAAAAAGTGCACAAACCCAACTTAGGTGTTTTTGGAGTCCATTCATGAAATGTATGTTTGTGTTCCATTCTGATGTATGCCTGAGATATTATGGTGACTGGGGCCATATGAATTTTTCAGTACAATGGAATGCTTGTAGCCCAATCCTGCATTTGTGCAGAGCTGCATTGAAATCCTTCATATGGATGCATCCCAACATCTATCTGGAGTTAGATGCAGAATCAGGGCCTTAACTGGTATATGTTAATACAGTGTTTTGAAGGTCTAAAGATATTGGGATGCATTATTTTTAGTATTAATGACCAGTCTTCCTCTCTTGTTCTAGTATAATCATTTTGTCCAACAGATCTGGAGAGTTGGGCTTGACTCAGCTCCTTTCTCCATTACCCTACACAATTAGATCCCTAATTCTTGCCACTTCTGTCTCTTGTAGCTTAGCCAAAGTTTGTCCCTTTCTGTGCTTACTGTCAAAACTCTCTTCCATGCT
The DNA here is from genome assembly GCF_033958435.1 of Carettochelys insculpta. NCBI lineage: Eukaryota > Metazoa > Chordata > Testudines > Carettochelyidae > Carettochelys > Carettochelys insculpta. Next base: position 13,265,366 of record NC_134145.1, on the reverse strand, counting down.
TTGATTTCTTGCAGACTACTGTAAACTCCTACACTCAGCAGTTCTCAATATTCATTCTAGTTTTTCTCCGTATCCTACGACCTAACTTTGTTCCTTGTTTATCACTCTGACTATATCAGGCTATTGCACTAAAAATACCTTTACTGGCTTCATATCTCCTTCCACATCAGTCTCGATCTTTGTCCTTCCTTTCAAAGCTATGAACAACTCTGCCCTGCTCCTGTCTCGGTACTGGTTGCCTGACATTTTATTTGGACCCTGTCCTCCACTAATTCTTGCTCCAAGCCAATCTCTTCCCTGCTCCACTGATGATATCCAGGGCTTACCCTAAGCAGTCCCTACTCTGAGAATTTTCTTGCTTATCTTTCATGCTTTACAACTTCTCACCCCATCTCAAATCCTTCCTCACAAACCATCTCTTTCAATCATCCTTCCAAACAATGATTTTTCTAAGCTCACTTCAAATAGTAGTTAAAAATAGCAAATCCAAATACTAAGGTATATCAAACCTCATGAGCAGCTCCATTACCTCAGTTTTATTAGTTTGTCTTCATACCATTGCCCCTTTTTCCTTTACACAACATGATCACAACAATGAAGAAAGTGGTAAAGTTTGATAGTACCCAGACAGCCTTACCCTGCTACACGCACATCTGTGGTCTAAGCTGGGGAGATACCTTTGAAACTAACAGGTATTTTTGGGAATTAAGAATAATTTATATATATAATTTTCTAAAGATACATCAGTTATTAAATCCTATCATTTCCAGGAGAAATTTATAATTCAGGTAGAAGGTTTTTAAGAAAATAAAATCATATTAGTAGTGGCTTGGAGTCCTGGTCTGTGCTTTTTTAAGCACTGGTTCTTTCTACCCATTTAGTTTACATCCTGATAGGTGGGGTGAGGGAGGGGAGAGGAGAAATGAGCAGGTAGCTGAAAGATTTAATTTGTTTAATGTGTTCTGCTAGGTTACATTTACTCAAATATTTATAGGCCACTTACGAAGCTTAATGCACGTAGCTTATTAAAAAAATCTTAAAAAATAAATTAGTCTTTTATAACTGCAAAGAGCAAAGCTTAGTAATTGAAATGCAACTATTTCACACACAGCTGGTTAAGTTTATCTAATTTCTCTTTGTTGGTTTTAAAAACCTAGTGTAGGAACTTCTAACCATGTAGTTCTGTTATCAGTTTAGCCTAACATGGCAATTTAAGGTTGCACTCCCAATTCATTAAAAATATTCTTTACGTATCTTTCACTTCAATAGTGCATTCAAAACTTTTCCAAGCTTGTAGTGATTTTGATAATGTACCCTTTTTCTAATTAAGAAGTTTTTAAATGGTGAAATTATAAATACCATTGTTGCTTTTCTTTCCTTGCTGCTGTCTAAGGAATATAATAAATATTTATACTAGAGTACTACTACCAAGTCTTGTTAGAGTAAACTGTTGTTCTGAAAATAAGAATCAGTGCCAGAGATTGATGCATCTTTCTCATTTTGGTAGCTGCTGACGTCAAGTGCTGTTCACAAATGGGGTACTGAAATCCATGAGGGAATCTACAACATGTTGATGCTGCTAGTAGATCTGGTCGCAGAAAGAGTAAAACAAGACCCAATTCCTGTTGGCCTTCTGGGTGTGCTTACTATGGTATTGTATCTATATCATGCAATCTCACAATATGTTGTATCCAAGGAGACATTTGACTCACTTGGAAAGAGAACAGAAGTTATAGATCAAACTAATGCATATTAAATTCTATTAATATGAAAGTCTGTAGAAATCAGTTCTTAAAAATTGTAGATTGCTTTTTTACAATCTTCAGGAAAGCTCTTGTCACTTTTAAGATTTCTGTTGCTGTTTACATTTGTCATGAACTCAAATTGTGCTCACAATATTAAAAAGTGAATGGGTGTTTTTACGTGTCAGTTTTTGGGTGTCCATCTTAAACACCCAACAACAAATCATCCTTCTTTAAGTTATTTCAAGTTTAGCATTCAAGTTTAGTCAGTTTTGACAAAGCTTTGCTTGTACCGGTTGAAACTCCCTTGTCCTGCACCCTTGGGACCTGACCGGTGCTGGACTAGAGAATTTGCCAGACAATGGGAGGTCACTATATTCTAGTATATTACCAACACTTCCATTGCTTACTGGGCTCTTAAAACATTTAGTGGTAATGTGCAGCTAAATAACGGTACAGAACACTGAGAGCCAGGATTGACTCTAAACAAACTTCGAGACCTCGGGGAAACTTGGTCACGCCCATGGTAAGTGGTTATCCAGCTAACTAAAATCATGTCAAATTACAGAGTTTGCTGGATAAGAGTTCCAGATGAGAGAGGTTCAACCTGTAGCTCTGCTCAAAAGAAGCTATGTTGTCAAAAGAATGACCATGGTCCTGAGAGGCAGGAACGTCTGTCTTTTAATCCCTGCTCTTACAGTGGTGTTGTCACATGCAAATGGCTTTAACCTCTGTCTGTTCTCCCTCTCTCTCAAAACGAAAATCAATAAAGGAATTTCTACCTGCCTCACAGGATTGTTGGAGATTGTAATACTATATATGTTAAGTACTTAGTATCATTAAATGGATTGCTATCCATGCTAAACTGTTAATTTTTCTTTCACTTGGAAAAAAATAGCTAGGTTCAAGAACTGTTCAGCTATTGAAGTCAAGTATTAAAAAGATCTGTCTCTGAGACTCACAAATAAGACATGTTTGTGTTTTTTACGTATTTGTTTGTTTCAAGGCTTTTAACCCTGACAATGAATACCATTTCAAAAATCGAATGAAGGTATGCCAGAGAAGCTGGGCAGACGTCTTTGGAGAAGGAAATCTGTATGCGCTCTCACCCATCTCCACTTTCCAGAAGGTGATCGTATATATTTTCAAGTTTATTTTATACATCAGATATGCTTTATGAGTATAAAAAGTTTAGGCAATGTATGAAAATGCATATGTGGGATAACGGAAGTGAATCTTAATGTTTTTTTATAAGCGCCTTTTTGAATACTAAACTTGGTGGTTCTTGAGAAGTGCATTCTCTGTGTTTGTGACAATGTCCTTCCAGAGGGACTGGTTTTGAAAGCTGGTGTCCATTCCTCTCTAAATCTACCCTTAATACGATTAGTTCAGTAATAAACAAACAAACAACCATCTAAAATCTCTAGCTTTTGCTATATAAAATGATATAGTTACTTTCATCCAGATGCTCATGTGCTAGTGTCCATGTCACAAAACCACCTTCTTTATTAACTCTCTCATTAGCAGTCTGAGTAGACAGTCCAAACCTGATCAACTCTCCATGTTCATTCAGTCTCTCCCACCTGAAGGTAGATCCTTCAGATCATGGTGGTGGCACTCTGAGATGCATTTTGAGTCTTGCATTGCTAATGTGGTTGCTGTACCCATTGTGTTTGGATGAATAAGGTTTTAGTCTGTGGTTGTAATACTGTTGCTAAAAAGAGAGTTCATGGATTGTGAAAGTAAACTTAGCCAAAATTCAAGGAAAGTTCTTCGGTAGTATTGCATACTGCTGATAACTTGTTCTTATGGCTGTGTGCCAGTCATTAAACACATAGCTTAATGTTGCCACAATTCATGATTAGGGATCAAGGGTGTTGTTCATAAAAGGATGATACTGAAAAGAGCTACCCAAAGCTCTAACTACACTAAGTAAAGGAGTAGAACAAATGTATTAATATATTTGAATTTGTAGCGCATACATGAAGCTAATTATCCCAAAAGCTAAGTTCAGCACTCTGCCTTTCACATATTGTTTTAAAATATGTTGCCAATTAACTTTTTGTTTAAATTGTCTAGGAACCTCATGGGTGGCTGGTGGATCTTGTAAACAGGGTAGGTAAAACTAAACTCAGAACTGCTGTTGATAGAATATTGGTATCTGTTACTTTAATTCCTTACTTTCCAAAGTGGTTCTTCATAGTCCTGTTTGCTCTACACAGTTGTCATCCTAGTCAGTTTTATGCTTTTAAGCCCTCCCAACACAGATGGTAATGTCTTTGCCAAGGCAGTCATGCTGGGTTACTCCCCTTTTGTTCATCTTTGCACTTCTCATTAGTATCCTTCGGTTCAGGAAGACCAGAAGTCACCTCAGAGGCTGCAAACAGCTGCTAGGGAATGCCCTAGAGATGTGACCTGCTTGCTGTCCCTCTGCTTGTCCCCTGGGGGATCTTCTAGCCTTCTTTCCCTTGCTCTTCTTTCATAAGAGGGACAGTCGCAAGCTTGCTTTTGAAGCCAAGACTCCCGTGGAACAATATGTTGCGTTTCCCCAGTCACCCATCAGATAGGCATGAAAGCAGAAGTCTTAAACTTAAAATTGCACTGTGAAAGATAATTGTTGATATCTCAAGCAACTTGTCTTGAATTCATATTTCAGAGATGATCATTGGAGAACAAAGCTTTATGCACTCCAAGTGTAAATGTGATTTGCTTTAATTGCATTTAAAAGGCAGTCTGTAATTCATTACCTTGCTATTGCTTTTTCGCAGTTTGCTGAGTTGGGTGGATTTTCAGCAATTCAGTCTAAACTCCGTTCAGAAGATATTGAACTTGGGGTAAGTTAATCTGCTGTTGATGCCTCTTTCTTTATAAGTTAATATTCTATAGCAAGGGATACTGATAATTTGATGCAAAGAACTTTCTTCAGTACTGAAGCAGTGCTCAAAAAAGAATACTGGGGGATTTCTTTGGTATTGTGACTTAATGGAGATGAGGAAATTTTATTTGAGATGAGACTTAAGAGTTTGTCTCTTCAGAGAGTTGACACACTACAACCTGGGATGTGCATCTACAGCTTACTAGTTTGCTGCATCCTAACTAGCTAGGTGTACCCTATTACTGTGCTCTTAAAAGTTCTGGAACACATTATGGTCATCTTTTGCTTGAATCAAAACTAAGTCTTTGGTAACTTGTTGCCATAGATTCCATGAATCAACCCAGATGAGTGTAATTATGAGCACTGGCATTCTGAATTAATTATGATTTGTGTATTTATGTTCAGCAGCCCAGTGTTAAGTGGGTGTAAATTGTTACATAGTTTAACATTCATCCCTGAAGCAGCTGCATTGTAACTTGAGGGGAAATTGTTCACATGTGTAAATTATTTTTTAAAGAAGTTGTTTTGTTTGTCTTTTTACCAATGGAAGAAAATACAATCATAATTTATGAAGTTTGCAGATGAGCCAAACGTTGGGAGGAATATAAATAATGAAGAGGGCATGTCACTAATGTGATCTGGATCACTACATAAACTGGGTGCAAGCAAGTAAAGTTTTAATATAACTAAACATAAATGAATACATCCAAAAAGAAAAAATGTAGACTATAATTACTCAGTGGGGAAGAAGCGACTCTGAAAAGGACTTGAGAATCATGGTGGAGAATCAGCTGAACATGGACGCGCAGTGCCATGCTGTGGCCAAAAGAGCTAATCTCAAGTTGGAGTAGAAGTTATTTTTGCTAGGTTCCAAAGCTACTGGAAAGCTGTGTCTAGTTCTGATGTCCAGAATTCAAGAAGGATGTTAAATATCATAACTGGAGAGGCTTGAGAGAAGAGCCATGATAATGGCTAAGGATTAGAAAAAATGCCTTATACTGACAAACCCAAGATGATGAATCTAATCACAGTCACAAAAAGAAAGTTAAGGATTCACTTGGTAACAGTGTGAGTACTTAAATGAGGCATAGATACTTAATAATTATATCTAGTTCAGCAGACAAAAGTATAATGTGGCTTTTTTTTCCTGCAAGTTGAAGCTGGACAAATTCAGGGTGTATAAATTTTTAATAGTAAGATTAGTCATTGGGTCATTTTAGCAAGGGTTATGGATGATTCTCCATCACTGGCAATTTTTAAATCAAAATTGGATCTTTTTCTAAAAAAGATCTTCTAAGAATTACCTTGGGAAGGTTCTACGACCTGTGTTACAGAAGAGATCAGACCAGATGATTACAACGGGCCTTTCTAATCTGGAGATCTATGCACATTATTCTTAATATGTTAATTTTTGCATCAAAATTTCACATGTTTACTGACTGCATAAATCATATGGGATCTTAGGTTCACAAAGCTTAATGATTGGTGTTGAATGTAATCTAGAAGACTTGTGTATGACAGATTTCAAATCTAAGTTATGTTTGAGGACCAGAGTACTGAGAGGAGGCACATTATTTCAAACTTACTTAGTAAAGTAACGTCTTCATCATCAGCAATTGAACTACAAATTTGGAGAATGCTACTCCTTTTTAGTGGGTTGACTTCTTATTAAGGGGAGGTAAATAGTTTTAAACAAATGACAGAAGGAGAGTGTATGTTTAGATTGCTATCAGTTCTCTCATAACTTACTAGTAACACCTTAAGAAGGTGAATTTTTGACTTGGGATACTTAAAGTTTGTTAGATAAGTCAGTATCTCAGTAAAACTAAGTCATTGCCTCTTTGGAGGAAATTAATCTGGGTACATCATGATAGCGAGTGAATTTCCTTCACTCTACTTGAAAATTTGTAAAACTTGGAAGCCTTGGATCTCAAGATTTATAGTCATTCCATATGTGAATTAAAATCCTTGTGTGACTGTTCTGCATAAGGAACACTCTTCAGCATTAGGTCCTAGATAGAAATCTACTCTCTTGAAGTTATGTGGCAGATAGTGTTACAGGATGCATGAAGAAGGTGGATTTTGTATTTGGAAAAGAGCTGCTCTTTTGTGGCTTTCCGCCAGGGAATGCACATTCTTATTTACGGAGCTGCAGAGTGAACCATCAGAACATTTATTCTCTCTTTCATCTGGCTCAAAACAGACCATTAACACTCTAATAACTGAACTATAAAATGACCAAAACCATTGGAAGTTGGAAAGGTCCTTTTTGTTCGCAAGCAAAGTATGCAATACTTGCTGCGTGCTGGATGTTCTAATTTGTTCCTTGGGCTGTGTTGAGATTGTGACAAATCGAAGTCCCTTCAGTGCTGAAACAAAATTGGAAGCAGTGGAAGGATAATTAGGAGGTATGATACATGCAGCTTGTAAACGTTCACCTATGTGCTAAAGAATTTAATCATCAGTCCTGAAGGGATTACTATGTCTGTGCCTAAATATCTGCTATCTTTCTTCCAGGCAGTCTCCTCATTAGTTCAGCCATTGGGGGTTTGCGCGGAGTATCTCAACTGTCCTGTAGTTCAGGTAAAACTCCTTTTTTATGAGTTACATGCAGATGGTAGGGGAAAAAACCTTTTGAAACCCACTTCTATGTTGTTCTCAAGTTTATTAATTTTCTTGTGTTAAAATGGATATCTAAAAATGACATCCAGACGGCGACATTATTGGTACTTAAGTTTGACATAAGAATCATAAGTTAACATGGAAAACCGAATTACTTTGTCACTAATTTAATGTCAAAGTGATGGCTAATTTTAAAACTTCAATATATCTAGTTTAAGGTGTGGGGTACTCATTTTGCATAGGCTACTGTTGGTTTGAGGGGCATATCTTGTGAATGCATCTAAAATTAGTATTTGCCCACAAAAGGATGTGGGGTTAAGGAAATCAGTTGTCTTTCATAACTTATGGCTAATAGCCAATGTGTTCAGATGTCAGTTTTTGAAAACTGTAGAAGCTTTCTCAACATACTTCCTCCACAAATCAGGGCTGGGGTGGGGCAGTGCTGTGCACATTAGAGAAGCTTCTGCATGTTACAGTGGAGTGGAGCTATCCAGGACAAAGAGACCGTATGTGCCATTTGTTCCTCAAGAGAATAGAGATTTTCAAAATCATTTGTAAACCTCAGCCTAACATCTCGGTTTACACAGTGTGAACATTCATATTCATTTGCTACTGATGTTAATCCTGAGCTTCCTGATCGTCATGCGTGTAAATCAGAAACAACTCCATTGCACTCATTTGAACTATCCCAGGGTAAAACAGGCATGACAAGAATCTGCCCCAATGTGTGCCTTGTACTTCAGACTCCTAGCTTTGTGAATGAGACCTAGTGTGGGTCTGTGAGCATGAGCTAGAAAATAAATTGCTAGAGAAACATCTATGATCTACAAACCCTTGGGGAAGTTGAGGCAGATATCGCAACCCCATGCTGTATCTGTAGAGACATTTAATTCAATTTAAGAACAACTTATATATGATTTGTAATCTCCATTGGGAAGAGCTACCAAAGCTCCTGCAGGATCTAAAAACAATGAGTGTGGTTAAGGTGAGTCACTGAGACTGAACAATCAGGAGAGGTTCCTGCAAAGAAATGGCATTTGAAATGGTAAGGTTGGATTTAAACTGGTTTGGGGACTTCTTTCTAATCCAAAAAGTGGTGGGTCCCAGTTCTCGTGAAATGGATGGAAAGACTGTGGCTTGCCAGTATCCTTAAGACTTGTGAGTGGTTCCTAGTATGTTACGTTTAAATTTATGTATTGTTTTTGTTTTTTCTGTAACGTGTTCACCTTTAAGAATAAATGTGCTTCCAAAGTATGAGCTGTTTGGGAACTTGAAGCTGCTGGTAATACACTGTTCACAGCCTTCTGAAAGAAAGCAACATATAGGTGCTATCCATTAGGCAGACTGGCTTCCTGGGAGTATTGCAATATAACATAAGAGCTGTGTAACTTTAAAACTCCCTGGTCAGAATGGAGTGGCACAAGTGCCCCTGTTCAGAAACAAGAGGTGACTGGAGGCATAGGACTTCAATGGCCGCTCCTGGAGTGAACCATGGAGATGGGGAGGTTATAGGTACAATTATTCTGAAATCGTGACATATGTATTCAAGGCTTCAGCACTAAGATGAAAAAAAGGTGAAGAGATGAAAAGTGTGTACTCAGTTTCTTTAAAGGGGGAAGGAAACCACTAGATGTCAGGTTGACTTCATTGTACATACAGATAGCTAGTGTCATGTGATGAAAAGATTAGCTCTCTTTACCAGATACCTCCTAGGCTGCTGTTAATTTATCTGAAAAAAATAGCTTCTTTCTTTTCATTATTTCATTCTCAGTTGTACCAGTGGCTGGTTTGTTGATATTTGCAGTAGCTTATGTATTCAAGTAAAATGTGACATCAGGTTGTTTTGACCTTTTTAGAGAGAGAAACTATTTCATTTCATTTTACTGCAACCAAATCTTCCAAGTAACTTGACTCTCTCTGTAGAACACAAAATAATTTTCTGTATTTTCTCCAAATCTCTAGCCCATGTTGGATCCAGTCATTCATAAAATGATTAAATATGTACAGAATGTGGAAGAGAAGGATCTAAAAGACAAGGTAAACATTCTGATTACATCAAATGTACATGTAGAAATTACTACAAATGCCTAAAGTGCTGTCTCGTAACTTGAGAACCAATTACACTAGTTTCTGTATGGAAAGAATCACTTGAGTTAAATTTAGACTGAGAATGTTTGTAACAGAAGACTGTGCTAGTGTGTAGGCTGTGGTCACCTGGACCCACTTTACAGTTTTAGATCATCCTGTCTAAAAAGACTGGTCCATCATAGTTACGCAACTTGTTTCCCAGGGTCCAGTCGTGCAAGGTGCTGAATACCTTCTATTCTAGTTGACTTTATTTAAGGTGCTTAGTACTGTTCAGCATTAGGCCCTCTAGTCTAAATTTTTAAAGGTGTTTAGGCATTCGACTGAGTTTTGCAATGCCTAATTGACTTAGGTATCTAGGTCTTGTGCTAAAAGACTTTCTCCTAAATCAGTTAGGTGGAGCAGTGTCTAACTATATGTAAAAATCTGAGTCCTATGTGGCTGCTTTGCTGTTTACAGATAAATATTTTGTTTCTAAAAGTTTCTTTATCAGGAGATATTGTGTGATTTCATCATCATGTGACACTTTGTGTTCTGCATTGTACTGAGTTTGTGATCTGTTGCTAATGAGAGCCATGTAATGTTTTGTCTTAAGATCATTTTAGGTTATGTTTACACAACAGTTTGACCAGTAAAACTTTTCTTGGCCAAGCGTCTGAAAAAATACACCTTTGACTACAGTTTTCCTGATTGGAAAAGTAACTGCTTGAACAGCACTTTGTTGGTGGGAAATGTCTTGCATCAACAAAGCTACTGTTCCTTGTTTGGAATGGTTTTATCTTCTTAGAGGAGAGATCCTCTCCCCACTGACGGAGAGCAGCTACGCTGTGTACATTGCAGTGCCATGCTTGAAGTGCATAACTGTGCTTCTTTTAGGTGCCCATTAGTGTTCCCAGTGTCATATCGTGGTGATATGTTGGAAATGTCACTGTTCATGCACTTAAAGAATGGCAATAGGTGCAAAATATGTATAACCCGAGAGGCACTGAGAGCACATGCAAGGCAGAGTGAAGTCTCTGATCTACAACCTGGGCTGGGGGGCCAGCTAGCCTTTATCTCATGTGTTGGGGCACAGAGCTTTAGCCCTTATGGTTCAATCCTGTCTGTCAGTGTTACATATGTAAAGTACAAATTAGAACATTTTAGCACATTTAGCTTTCAACAGAAGTTTCTTCTTTACTCCTCAAGCTTTGTCTTCACAGTGATTCTTTCCAGTAGTGTGAGTAATGTTTCTCTGTATGTTCACAGAAATACTTTGTATTGTGAATTGTTAATCAAGCAACCTTTCCAGGTCATCGTTATTACCCTTTGGGTGTCTCGTATCCAAATCTAAAACATGACTGAACTTGTGCTTAAAAATAAAATGTCTAAAAAACTGTACAGTCATTACTAAATATTTATTTTTAACAGAGGCTAGTTAGTATTCCCGAACTCCTGTCTGCTATAAAGCTACTGTGTATGCGCTTCCAACCTGACCTGGTAACTGTGGTGGATGACCTACGATTGGACATTCTGTTGCGCATGCTAAAATCTCCCCACTTCAGTGCAAAAATGAATTCCCTCAAAGAAGTAAGTTTGAATTTTTGTTTGCATATGACAGGCTTCTCTTGCTGTACCAAAAATAGTGTCTGAAAGGCAAGGGGGCAGAATGGTTCTAAATAACGTATTTGGCCTTAGGAAAGCCTTAGTTCCAAGTAAAGACAAAGGGAGTCAGTCTGACAAGAATTATTTTGCAAATTAGCAGTGGATGCAAGGGTTGTGGTTTCCTCGGAAAGAGGCCAAGTCATATTGGCCTCTCTAAGGACTATTATTTCAGCTACATTTGTGAGCAGTAGTCTCTGCCACATAGCAAGATAAATCTTAAATGTATACCAAAGGCTGTGCTGAGCTAGCAAAAGCTTTGTTCCTCATGTGGAACTGCATTAAAAAGACACATTCTAAATTCAGCCTCACCAGCTTGTCACTTGAGTACATCATTCAGTTCTTTCTTCCAAAGCAGGTATATTTTAATACTATCCCAAGAACTTTTTAAACACACCAAATTAAAGGTATTTGAAGGCTTTCTTGGCTCATTTCGTACTTCTGGGATATATTTAACCTTTGTCAATTGTGATTTGAGTTACTGATTTGAAATGTGTTTGTCATCAATCTTGAGTCATTGGTCTTGGGTACATGATCATAAGTGTATCGCATTCCTTGTGAAATTATATAAATGCAGCATCTTGGGTTTCATCCAAAACTTGTACTCTGGCCACCTCTGTCACTAGAGTGAGCTGAAGTGTAATATTTTACTGCTGGAAATAGAGAACAAATCTGGTGCCACAAAAAGAACTTCTGCAAGAATAAAATTCTAAAGAAATTTGTTGTGCAGAAGGGCTCTCCTGTCTGTGACAGAATGGGGTTAGGAAATTTGTATAATGATAATGGTACCCAGCAGGCTTTTCTCTTCTTAATAACTGGCCTTTGAGAGTACAGTGTTAAAGTCCTCTGGTGCTTATGCAATTGGCTTTGTGTGCCTGGGGGGCGGGAGGGAGTGTGAGAGTATGTGATCAATGTACAGAACTCAGCAACAGTTTTCACTTTCTGTGGTTCATAGGTAACCAAATTAATAGAAGACAGCACTGTCTCCAAATCTGTAAAGAATGCAATAGATACAGACCGATTATTAAACTGGCTAGTAGAAAATTCTGTTCTATCAATTGCACTCGAAGGTAAGCATTTTTATCAATTTTCATATTGTGACCCCCTAAAGAAATGTTGTTGTTTATAGGCTTCAAGGGATGGTCAAATGGACTTCTTAAAATTGTTTTCTGTTAGCACACTCTTTATAAAGAGGTACCCTGGGTTTTTCTACAGTGTTTTGACAATTTAGAAGGGTTCTGAAAATACCACCACTAAGCATATTGAAGGACCCATCCTTTTTTGTCTGCTGCTGTCTTTCAGCTGCACCTTCAGCTTTCCTGGCATTATTAGTTACCATTTGCTGAATTGGGGAGGATGTGAGGTTTTTTCAAAGCACTGAAACTGACTAGATGCAATATATTGTCAACTATATAATGAAAACAAGCTAAACAAAGAAATGATACATATTTTTTTCTTTTAGTAATCTTAAGAATTACCTGTAATAATAAATATAGAATTTTCAGATAGAAATAGGACTTTTCAAGTTGACCCTCTTGCTTTAAAATAAAGTATCAAGTTTCTTGCTACGACTTATGTTGTTCACTTTTGTGATATTCAAAAATTTTAGCTGAGCTATTTTGTTCTATTTAGGTAATATAGACCAAGCACAGTACTGTGACCGCATAAAGGGAATTATTGAACTGCTGGGCAGCAAATTGTCTTTGGATGAGCTCACTAAAATCTGGAGAATACAGGTAAACTTAAGTGGCTTGGGGGGGCAGGGTGTGTAGGAAGAGTACCCTGCATTTGAAACTAGGTGTTTGTAGGTGAAAGACTTCGATTTTTAACTGAATTTGTGGTTGGGAACACGTATAGTTAAAGGAAGCCTTACTCTCATAGCGGAAGACTTCATACCCACTAAATTTTCCTGCCTGTCCATCTCTTCCCTCTATTTCGTGTCCCAAGGCCTTTCTAGATAGGCGTTGTATGCCATTGCTTTGGTGTGAATGGTGTGTGAGGACCTTCAGTACTAGAATACTTGTTAATATCTGGATATGAATTCTTAGTAGGAAGCAGTAACATGATTGATTTCTCCAGGTTACAATAGCTGAAGAATCTACATTTGCTATTTAGCAAACAAGTTCTATTCAAAATTCCCAGTGTACAGTGTAAAGAAGCTGGTGTCAATAGCTTGTCTGGTGAATTCACTACAGCATGTTCAGATGAGCACTATGTAATTGGTCTGTTTTCACATCCTGTGCAGGGTAGTATTCATGTGACATTTCCTGTGTTTTCAATGACCTGGGAGGTGGTGGCACAACAGTTTCTCAGTGTGTATAAATGGAGAGAGTGGGTTGCACCAAGAAGCAAGAGCTAGTGCTGCAGTTCAGCTGTGGGTTTCATTTGTTGTCATGCTTGTCTTTATTACTTCATGGACATTTGGCAGGATGACTGGGATGTACGGAACACCTGGAAGAAGCCTGGTGTTGAGGAAGGGATGGAAGCATAGCAAACGAGGTTAGGGTTTTGGGTCTAGAGAGGCACATACAAGAAGATGCCTAGAGAAGGGAGGCAGATACAGAGGAATGGTCAAAGCTTCCTAGGCTCATTCTGTGCTTCTAAGCAATGCAGTGAGTTTCAACTCAGGAGTCATGGATACTGCCACAATTGAAGTCAGTGGAGGTACTTCAGCTGCAGCTCCCCCACTGTAAATGGGACTGAGCAGTTGACAAGTTATTTTCTGAGAGAACCTTTGATTCTGGATTTTACTTCTACCACTGTTGCCAACCCCAGAACCTGGATCTGGTAACTTTCTGGTTACTCTGCAAAGCCCGCTTCATCTCTCATGCATTACTGGGTAACATAAGCTGATGACTGGGGTGGGAGAAGATTTTAAGTAAAGTTTCTTATCGATATGGCTGGTGAGTGTTTGCAGGCTATGTGAGATTCAGGGATTCTGAGAAATTTCCCCAGGATGGAATCCCAGTAGTTTCAGTGGTGCTTTCTGATACCTGCACCTACAGAATCTTAATGTTCACAAACAGAAAAAAAAATCTGTATATGCACATAACTTCCGTGAATGGCTCTGGAAAATGGATGTTGCTATGGATAGAGTACCTCTGCCATTGGGGTGTGTGTGGTGGTGCCAGGCAATTGCAGATAACCTTTAAACAGGCAGATACTAAGGCTGAAGCATTTCCCTGTAATTTTAGACTGAACATTTTGACAAGCAGTCAACTGACAGCTGTAAATGCAGTGGATTTATAAATATTATGGTTCTTCATTTTTCTTCTGTGGGTTCCACCATCCTACTTTAGTTGAGACAATCAAAATTCTGCAATGGTGGCCAATAGGATGTGGAAATCCTGCAAGTACTTGTGTTGGCCTATCTTTTCCTATTTCTTAAAATGGTTAAACACTGAAATGGAAAATACTTCCAAAAGAGGAGTGAACAGTTAATATAAGGTCATCTGCCCCTGGCATACAGTATCCACCCAGAATATTTGCAGTTAACATAGCACTTCTAATAGGTACAAATGGTTTCCTTTTGGACAACATTAAAACCACCTTTGAGGGTTTGGTAGATTTGGAGAATACTGTCCCAACTTGTTCCAGAATAATTATCTAAAGATCTACTTTCCTGAGATATGATCATACTCATTTATATCTATTGTTACTCAGACATCTGTAGGCTTTACATGATATAATGTGTACAGTAAAATCAGTCTTAATTTTCTCCTCCTTTTGGTTCTTGCAAAGAACTAGCTTTTGTGTCTCTCATTTCCTCCCCCCTTATTTAGTCAGGACAATCATCTACTGTGATTGAAAACATACATACTATTATTGCTGCAGCTGCTGTGAAATTCAGCTCCGATCAACTTAATCATCTGTTTATTCTTATTCAGAAGGTAAGTCTTTATCTGACTTTAAATTTCTTACTAAAAGAGGGATGTTTTTGCAATATGTAGTCTACAAATGTGTTTGAAAATAAATTTGTATTTACTTTTCTTTCAGAAGTTTAAATTGAGTTTTAAATTACTTATCTCCCATTGTGCTGTTGATTTTTAATTTTTTTTTAACTTTGGTGTTAACCATGTAATGTGTTCTTAGTGCTATAGCATGTTCAGGAAAGATTTGATTATTTCCTCTAATCGCTAGTGATAAGTTTTTTAGAACAGTGTTTGGTGCTGGTGAAACAGATTTCACATCTAATCAAGCTGGTCATGGCATGTGTTGAAACTGTCGCTTACATTAATTAGTGGAATTGCAGTAAAACAGATGGAATCAGTTACATTAAACTTTGCATTTTGATGGCATATTTGCTGCTGTAATAGAGATTTTTTTTTGCCCTGCAGAGCTGGGAGACCGAGAGTGACAGAGTGCGACAAAAACTGTTGAGCCTGATAGGACGTATTGGTCGGGAAGCACGAGTTGAGACAACCACTGGAAAGGCATGGAAAAATAAAATCCTCCATTCGTAAGATAAAGAATAGAGTTGCAGCTCTTTTGTAAATACTAGTATCCCTGACTATTTATGCTGTTCTTGAAGGTCCTAGAGGTGCTTTGGGAACTGGCTCATCTTCCAACATTACCTTGTAGTCTAATTCAGCAAGCCTTGGAGGAACATCTGACAATCCTTAGTGATGCATATGCAGTAAAGGAAGCGATCAAAAGGAGCTACATCATCAAATGCATTGAAGATATTAAGAGGGTTTGTTTCTCGTAAAATTACTTTCTCCCCACCCCTCATAATGGCATAGTATCTAAAAAGAGTGGCTCAGGCAACATAAACAGCTTCTTTCAAATGACTTGGTATTTGACATATGTCGTATTTGTAAGTTCATACCTTGAAAGAGTTTGGTGGGGAGACTTTAAGACTTTGTGAGCCAAATTGTTTTCCATAAGACTTATCACAAGTCTCCTATCTTCATTTCAAACACATTTGCAGGCCCAGGAGTGATTAGTTTTGGAGGAAACTTGGTTGGCTCATGGTTAGACTTTTTGGGGGAATTATTATCAATATATGTCAGTATTTTGACTGTGTCCCTTTCATATCAAATATTACAGCCTTTTCTTTGAAAGAGTAAATCATATTTTCTGGTTTGTCTGTTAGACAAGTCTCAAAATACAAATTGGCTTTTAAAGCCCAGTAATGTCCTTTGTTTAAAGAAATAGGCATGAAAACTGTCTTCTGGTATGTAAGAACCTGTTTTTCAACTGAAACTGCTAAGATGTCTCCTGGGTGGTATCATGCTGTTGCGAGGAGAGGTTTTCCTCTTTTAGGCGTGCCTGAATGCATCTGGCCTTGTTCCATAGTCCAAAATGTGGCATTAAAAGAGGGAGCTTGTTGTTATTTCAGTTGTACTCTCTCATGCTTAACTACACTTAGAAAGTTAAGTCTATCCAACATCATCCACAAGGGCTTTTTAACAGATATTGAGGTGCTAAGGTACTTTGCCTTCTTGTCAAACTTGAAAGAACATAAATCCTCCAAAGGGCTCAGTCCTACAAAGTGCTCAGTGCACCTGACAGATGAAGGTAGTGGCAGGATGAAATCCTAGGTTCTCTTGCAAAACTATCAGAGGGCCCCTTGTTGTTCCTAAAATATCTCATTGAGTGAACAACTGATTTCCCCAGCCATGCCCTTCCTCAGTTTTCTGGTGTAATTGTGAAAACTGAGACCAGCAACGGATGGGAACCAAGGACTCTAGATTTATGAAGGAAAACAATTATCTTGAAGCTGGGTCATGGATGTTAATAAGTGGGCTTCTAGTATTCTTACAAGAAACAATTACAAGATTGTTCAGCCTGCCATGAGTGTAATAATGTTAACTTTTTATTGCTAGTCATCCCAACATCATAATCCCCAGTTTGTGTGGGTGGTACCAGCTTTGCGTCAGCTCCATGAAATCACACGTTCGTTTATTAAACAAACATACCAAAAGCAAGATAAGGTAAGGCACTTGCAGAAATATTTTGGAAGCACAGTTACATCCCTCAATCTTCTGCTTTTATGACAAAGTTGAGGTTTAAAATATCCATTAATTTACGGCATCATTTGAATTGAGGCTTTTTAATGTATAGGTAGTAATTTAACAATTTAATTTTAAAATTGTAATTCCTTAATACTCTGTGCTGTCCACTGTATGCAGATAGCTGCATCAAAAGAGATAAGTTTGAATTGGCTCACTTTATCATCTTTCTGGCTATGGTCTGAAGAAGTGGGTCTGTCCCACGAAAGCTCACCTAATAAACTATGTTGCTAGTCTTTAAAGTGCTACTTGACTGCTTTCTGTTTTGATATCTTTCTGTGCTATAAACTATAAGTGATCCTGACTGACAAATTTGAGGTAAATGTTTTTTGTTGACTTTTGACTGAAGTAATAAAATCAATTACAACCATTAGAAAATAGAACTAAATGGCTCCAATGTACTACCAAGTTGTGCTTTGCATTGTTTTGAGTTGGAAACTTTGGCTTTTCAGTTGCCTTATGTGATGGTTTGTAAATGGATGGGGGAGGATGCAGGTGAACTTTCAGGACTCCCTGGTGACGGTTTTGATAGTGCTTACAAAAGCCTAATTCCCTTTAAAAAGGCAAAATCTCTACTTATGCCTGTTGTGTTGCTGTGTTTCTTACACTGTCTTTCTCAATATTTCTGCCAAGAGCATTATTCAAGACTTGAAGAAAAATTTTGAGATAGTGAAGTTGGTGACAGGAAGTCTAATAGCATGTCATCGATTGGCTGCATCTGTAGCAGGTCCTGGTGGACTAGTTGGAACAACGTTAGTGGACGGCCGATATACTTACCGGGAGGTACTAAACACTGCTTTCTATTGTTGGTTTCTAGACAATTTCAAATGGAACTGTTATCAATCACCAAAAGGCCATAATCAGCTGAAGCATGGAAGAGTGGATAACATAAAAATATTTGATAGTTAATATATAGATGCAGTGTACATGATGCATTTTCTCCCTCCAAAAACTGCATTGTGTTTTGTAATTTGAAATAGGTAATAAAGCTCAATATAATTCTATCTTTTAACTTTCCTTGGGGTGGTAGCCTCTATGACAAATGGGCTACGTCTACACTAGCCAAAAACTTCGAAATGGCCATGGAAATGGCCGTTTTGAAGTTTACTAATGAAGTGCTGAAATACATATTCAGCGCCTTATTAGCACGCGGGCGGCCGCGGCACTTCGAAATTGACGCGGCTTGCCACCATGCGGCTCATCCAGACTGGGCTCCTTTTCGAAAGGACCCCAGCAACTTTGAAATCCCCTTATTCCTATGAGCAGATAGGAATAAGGGGATTTTGAAGTTGCTGGGGTCCTTTCAAAAAGGAGCCCTGTCTGGATGAGCCATGTCAATTTCAAAGTGCCACGGCCGCCCACATGCTAATGAGGTGCTGAATATGTATTTCAGCGCTTCATTAGTAAACTTCGAAATGGCCATTTCGAAGTTTTTGGCTAGTGTAGACACGGCCATGGTGGCATATTTTAAATGGCCGAATCTCGTACAGCCTACTTAAAAACTCAGTTTTTTTTAACTAGTAAAGAGATTCATGAATCTCCATACACCGCTTACAGCACAGTATTTGTTGCATCTTTGATCTCTTCTTTTATGACAGGTAGCGACTTGGGCTAGTTACTGCTATGGGCAGGGGTCAGCAACCTGTGGCTCTGGAGCCTCATGCAGCTCTTTAAGGAGTCATTTGCGGCTCCTGATGCTGATTCCTTTGCATCTCTGGATGCCATAATGCAACTAGCAGCAAAGGCTGCTTTTGCTTGAGAGCACTCTGCAGGGAGCCAGGCATAGACAGCCCCTTTCCCCTGCCCGGACTGCAGGATGATAGGAGAAGGGGTAGCGAAAGGAGAGGTCAAGGGGCAGCACACATGGGCCCCGGACTCAGGTAGTGCCAAGCTGGGAAACCAAGAGAATAGGCTGATGCAGGGGGGGGCAGGGGGAACAACACTCAGGACTGGCAGAAGCAGGGGAAGTGCTGGCAGAGAGGGCCTGAGGGAGCAGCATAGAGTGACCACATTGCCCTATGGCAAATGTGGGACACCAGCCTCCAGGGTGGGAGAATCTGGGGGCTGCTGTCCCATGTCAGGGCTCCTTGGCAAGGGGGGCTCCGACCACATGGTGAGGCACCGGAGGTGGGGGCTCTGCAGCCTTCCGATGAGAGGGAGTAAAGGATGGGTCGCACCACAAGCTCCTAGCTGGGGGTGGGGGTACTGATGATAGCAGCTCTGCAGCCTCCTTGCGGGCAGGGAATGTTGCAGCTGCCATGTGGCAGGGATCCCTGGCAGCAAAGGCTGCCGCACTGGGGAACGGGGTAGCTGCCCCACAGTGGAGCTTCTGCACCACAGGAACTGCTTCCCCAAGACACAGGATGCCGAGGAATGAGGCAGCCACTCTGTGGTGGAGTTCACCTGCAGAGGGGCTGCCACCATGGTGTGCTAGGGAATGAGGCAACTCCCCCACAGTGGAGCTCCCCTGCCGCAGGAGCTGCTGCCCCAAGCCACGGGGCACCAGAGTACTGGACATCTGCCTGCAGTGGAGGCTGCTGCCCCGAGACACCGGGTACCAGGGAACAGGAGCCTGGCAAAATATGGGACAATTTGCCCATTTTCTTAAAGTTGGGATGCCTGTGAGACAGCTTAAATAAGGGAATGTCCCAGTGAAAACAGGATGTCTGGTCACCCTGCTGTAGCAGCTCCCCCTGCTAGGGTGTGTGCATGACATGCCCCTTTCCTGTGCATGACTGGCAGCTGGGCAGGGGCTGGGGAGTACACAGTGAGCAGGCCAGGGGCTGCAGCTGCTGGGGGGTGGGGTGAGTACAGGCCCCCAATTGCCCACCTTCCCTGGCACAGGCAGAGAGGAGAGCTCTGGAGCTGCTGCTGCTGCAGCAGGAATGTGGTTGCTTTCTCCACCTCGCCTGACCCTCTACTTTCCCTTTCCCTCAGTAGCCCCACCATGGTCCCTCACTTCCTCTTCGTATGGGGGAGAGGAGGGAGGCGCTATGGCCCCTCTGTGGCACATGGCTTGTAAGTGAGAGACTGCAGCCAGAGCATGCTGTGCTGGGGGGCAGCTGTGGCAAGGGGGAGGTGGAAGAAGGGGGTGTGATATCGTGGGATGTAGCTGTGGCATGAGTGGGTAAGGTGGCTGTGAGCCTGGGGGTGCTCCCTGGGGGTGGGGCAGTTGTTCATGAGGGTGTGGTGACTTGGGGGGAGGATGGTCTTGGATTCACATGCATTGCAGCTCTTGAAGTATTGATTTTGTAACTGAATTTGGATAAATGGCTTTTCTAACTATTATTTTACAGACCTCTGACAATGGGGATCCAGAGCAACCTGAGTGTTTTCTGAAAAGATGCCTGAAAAAAGGGTCTTTTGTTTAAAATGGTGAAAATTAGAAATTGTAATTACAGGTCCAGTATTTTATGCACATGGATTTCATTGCAGGATCAGTCAGATTTGTATTCTTGGCACTTTGCAAAATTGTGTGTTTAAAAAAAAAAACAAAACGAAAATATGTATTTCTAATTTTGTTCTCTTTTGGAAAGATAATACTGAGGGTTTTTTTGTTTGTGTTTTGTTTTTGTTTTGTTGTATTCCCTTTCCAGTACTTAGAAGCACATTTAAAATTTCTGGCATTTTTTCTGCAAGAAGCCACCCTCTATTTGAGTTGGAATCGTGCCAGGGAAATCTGGGAATGTCTTGTGACAGGTCAAGATGTTTGTGAGTTAGATCGAGAGGTAAGAAGCCCAAGAGATCAGCATCTAGGAGTGGGAATGGAATTTAATATTAAGCTCGCAACAAATGCATTTGTAGAAAATAGTATCTTCAGATACCTTACAAAGTGCTAATGCATTAGGTTCTGTTATTGCAAAGACAGTATAGGTAAATGGATCAATAGCTATCATGTGTTTAACAATAAATGGCACATTGCCGTGAACGTTTAAGGCTTATTTAGTGAAAGGAAATGTTGATCAGGAGACTAGATGAAGGCTCTCTATTCTTCAAAAAGTGGTATTGGAGCTGTAACTTCTATCTGAATAGCACTAGTAAAAGACTGGCAACCACAGACCAGGCCAGCCCTGGTGCTTAGGCACTAAGGGCCACATGATGGCTTCACTCCCTGCCCTGAGCCTTCCACCCTCATCTTTCCTGCTGTGCTCCCCCCACCTTGCTCTGAACTCCCCTGCCTCCAGCCTCCTGTCCTGATGCTTGTACTCTGCCTCTTGCCCTCAGCTCTTCCATGCTCCCACCATTGTCTTCATCGCCACCATATCTACACACACCACCTCGCAGCCTTCTGTCCGGAGCCACCACTCTCCTCTGCACTCCATCTTACACTTGTTTTTTTAGTTAATGTCCCATCACAACTCTTTGTTGGGGAAGAGAGTGGAGCTGAGGAGTTAAGATGGGTCAGTACCTGTACGAAACTTGTTACTTTCACTCCTGCGTGGTACACGTAATGCGGCACTGCAGGGTTGTGTAATGTGTAAGAACCTGAGCCCTGGTGTAGAATCGGAACCTTCTGCTCCAGAAGAAAGTCTACTCGTATCTGAGTTATGCTGACGTACAGTACAGTTATGCTGCGTCCCATAGCAATGCACTTCAGGTGACTATAGGCTGCTGAATGTTTTAACAAAAGGGTTTTTTGTGCGCTCCTGACTAGTGTCTGACGTAATTTGAAAAAGCAGGGTCAAAACACTAAAGTCTTTTGATCTTCAAAATATGGACCCTACACTTATATAACCATTCTCATTCACAGATGTGCTTTGAATGGTTTACAAAAGGACAACATGATCTGGAGAGTGACATACAACAGCAGCTCTTCAAAGAGAAAATTCTCAAATTAGAGTCATATGAAATTACTATGAATGGTATGAAAACAGTTTTGGTTACCACGTCTTAAGAGTAAATATGTACCAGACTACTTTGATAGTTGCTTTTTAATAAAACATTAGTTTTTCAGACCTGTGAAGAGCTGTAACAACTAACCTAGTAAGAGGCCTTTTCGTTAGTCTACTTTTTACTTGTTATTGAGTGTCATTTTATTCTTTTTTCTTGGTTTAATAAAAACAGGAATTTATTCTAAATAAAATCTTTTTCATGATTTTTACCTACAGGTTTTAGTTTATTTAAGACTTTCTTTGAGAATGTTAACCTATGTGATCATCGACTAAAACGACAAGGAACTCAGCTGGTAAGTGGGGTTTATTTTTAGTCTTGCTAACAATACATGAGATCTGGAGAAGAGCCTTTTTAACACTTGTATTTAAAACTATAGTCATATTTATACTTAAATGCCTCGGGTCTATTTTGGTACTTTCATTATAAATTCTTGCTTTTCAGAGGGTTTTATGTTGAAAAATTAAGGGTGGGATTTTTATTAATGACCGAGCCATTGAATGCTTAAAGTTGGTGTAAAAGATCTCAGGTCAATTGAAACTTGAAAGACCAGTCCCAATTTTCCTTTGCATTGTTAACTAGTAAATGGAATTTCAAAGTAATATGCAACTTGTTTTGCTTAGCTATAGAGAAAAAAAATCTATTGAACCTTTGTTATTTCTGAAAATTTTTACAGGAGATGTTTAGTAAATTTAAATTGTGATTCATAACTGTTGCGATCCAACACCGCTTTCTAAAATAAAATTGTGGCATCATATTCTTGCACTATGCCTCTGGATCTGCTCATTATTAGGGGCTGTTTAATTTACTTCAGGCTTACCTATGATGGCCATAAGCCTGTTGTGAAGATTTACAAGAACGAGTGCGTGACCAGTATATGACACTTAATGATATTTTTAACATATGATTTGTTGCTCTTTGACATATCTGTGTGACATAAATTACATTCTGTAGGATTGTTGAACTCCTAAAATGATCTTTTGGATTATTCTTTGTTCCATTGTTTGGTTGAGATTTTTCCCTCAGTAGTCATTTATGTACATGTAGATGAAGTGAGGCAGACTTAAAATTTCCACTGATTATTTAGATATGAAATTATTTTAGTTCATATTATAAATATTTTGTGGAGCTGACAACACAGAAAATTACATCTTCTAAGGCTTTAGCCAAAAGTTACTTTTCCAGTAAATAAACACCATTGTGATTTTTATGATTAAACATGCTTATAATATATAACAGTCAGATTTATCTGTCTTTTC
Source organism: Carettochelys insculpta (assembly GCF_033958435.1). Taxonomy (NCBI): domain Eukaryota; kingdom Metazoa; phylum Chordata; order Testudines; family Carettochelyidae; genus Carettochelys; species Carettochelys insculpta. The sequence continues at coordinate 13,242,238 of NC_134145.1, read as the reverse complement.
CTTTGAACAGAATGTGGAAAAATTGGAGTTAATAGGAATGGATTTTATTTGGAAAATAGCAATGGAATCGCCTGATGAAGAAATTGCTAATGAAGCCATACAGTTGATCATAAATTACAGCTATATTAATCTAAATCCTAGATTGAAGAAGGTATGTATAGTCTGTTACAAAGAAAAATTTACTCAAGTGTGCAGAGGTTTATACTTTGGAGATTATGTATATTACAATTAATTTTGATTCCATACGTGGTAAATTTATTACTGAACATTTTATTCTCATGAAATTGTTTAAAGTGCTAATGTATCTATCCTTCATACCATCAGGATTCAGTGTCACTACACAAGAAATTCATTGCTGATTGTTACGCAAGATTAGAGGTAAGAGGCAGACTTAAATTTGTTTGTTCTTAAAGCCCTTCAGTGTTACTTTATTGCAGAATTGAAGGGAAATATTTTGCAGTATGTTACAAAAACTCACTTTTTAAAAACTAGAGAAAGCTATGCTAGGCGCTCTCTCACAGTACTACTCATCTTAAATTGAAGCTTTCTAGAGGAAAGTTCACAAACTTCTGCATTTTAGCTGAAGATGTTTGAACTTCAAATGACAGTGCAAATTATACTTGTGAAGATTAGAATATTGAATTGTGATGAAGATGCTTGTTAGTTTTTTTTAAATTTGGAAAACAACCTTGAGGGCTTAAGGAAGATTTTTTTTTTTATCCTCGGACACTATTTCTATAAAGTAATGGATGTACAAAAGCAACAGAGTGTACTTAAACTTTGTAACCTTTGCTGTTGCCTAAATAGGAAGACCTTTAATTGTTTTCATATAATTTCATCACTCCAGAATAAGCAATACAATATAAATGCTCTTTTGCGCCGGTGAATCTTACATTTTAGGCAGCCAGTTCAGCACTTGGTGGTCCAACATTAACACACGCTGTTACAAGAGCTACAAAAATGCTTACAGCAACTGCTATGCCAACCGTAGCAACATCAGTACAGTCTCCCTACAGGTAAGTCTAGGTTTAAGAGGGTAGAAATACATTTCTGCACTCAGCACTGACATTTATAGGGGAAGTAGCTGGGCAATAGTGTGTGTGAGGGGGAGACTAAATGCTCCTGTTGAATACAATCTCACATTTTGTATTCCAGATTTTCTACAACGTATGATTGATATTTTTTGTAGTTGTGCAAGGTAAATTGTAGGCCAGCAACACATTCTAGTGACCATTACTCTGCATGCTAGATACAGTCAACTGAGCTTCTGTAGCTTAAAAACCAATGCTCTGCTGCATTGTATTTCTGGCTCACGGAGTCGTCAACCATGGAATATTCAGAATCTCCTCTGAACAGCCCTTTACATCTCCTCATACAAAATAGGTTGCTCAGTTGTTTCCTTTCTATACTGAGTTATATACAAGGCAAAGAGCTGAGAACATTAAAGGCTGTCAGTAGGGAGAGAACATAAGAGAATGGAATATGTTTGGACAGACTTAACTGGAGATCAGAATATAATAATATCACATGTATGTTTTGAGTCTCAAGGTTGCAGTCTCAAAGGATTACTACCATCACTGTTCCTTGTGGACAGTATCTCTTAGGTTTCAGAACCCAGTAACTGTATGTTTGTAGGAGACTGGTCATTATTTTCACTATCCATCTCCTTTTCTGACCAGGAATATACAAATAATATTGGACACTATGTCAAGGTTTGCTTAAAAACATCATTTAGGTGTTCGCTTTAATAGCCACACACAAAAATAGTGCTGTGTGTGAACCAAGCCCTGTTGTTTGGACAGGTGAGAGGGTGATTACTCTGCACTGTGTAGCAAGTTTCCTTCATAATGGAACTTTTTTTTGGAACTAGCATAAAGTCAACATCATGAACGTATATTTGCAAACCCAATTTTTTTGCCTTCCTTTTTGTAATATTTCTGGCCCTAAGAGTAAGTTTACAGACACTTGCACTGTAGGTTTTCATATTTATATTAAAATGTATGAGATTTCAGAAGAGGGTTTTATTTAAGGATGCCAATGTAAGAAATGAGACTGAAGGTCTAAATGTTGAAGTCCTCTAAACAACTAAGATGATTGTTGCTTACAAGCCATCAGGTTTGTGGAGTAGGAGATATGGGAGAAGAGTTTTGACTTGAGGGGTCTGATGAATTTCTAAATGTATGTGTTGTAATATCTGGGCACAGGGATGGGTTCTTTAGGCGCACACAGTGTACATACCCAGATTTAATACGACTTATAAAGTTTAATTTAACTTTCACTCTGCTTTGCCAATGTGTCTCCATCTACCTACACCACCTCAGAGTGAGAGTCGTATTTAGTCTCAGACTCACTCCTTGCCTTGTGCTGTTAGTTGTTGATAGTCTTTTTTTTGTGATTGGACTAAAACTACTCACCTCATACGTTCTTAAAATTTTGGATGCAATCTTTAGGTCAACTAAACTTGTGATAATTGAAAGACTACTACTTCTGGCAGAACGCTATGTGATAACTATAGAGGTAAGAGTTTCTTGTTACTTAATCTTCATGTCTGTTCTCATAACCAGACAAAAATTTGGGTGGTAACTTAATATTTTTAATACCACTGTGCATTGTACAGGCCCATATGCCATATAATCACTTACTATTTAATATTTTGAAAATGTTTCTGTTCTTCCAGAATTGTTTACGCTGATCTGTTTTATTCTTTCTGAAGGATCTTTACTCTGTTCCTCGTACTATTCTACCTCATGGTGCATCTTTCCATGGACATCTTTTAACGCTTAATGTTACATATGAATCTACCAAAGATATCTTTACTGTAGAGGTATGTTTACCCAAGTTATGTATGCCATGTTGTATTGGCCTTACTTGTTTGTGAAAACATAGCAATAAATGTGTCATGTTATGTAAGTAAAACATGACCTTGAGTAATATAATGCACACTGGTTTGAAAACTACATCCTCCTGAAAGTTTTGTGTACATGTTTAAATTTATAGTAACAATGATTTGTGGAAAGAAAATAATTTCTTATAGTGCTTGGTGTAATCCAGGTGTTCTCCAACTTCATTGAACCATGACTTCCTTCTGACAACAAAAATTAGTAGATGACCCCAGGTTAGAGGACTGAAGACAGAGCCCCATTGTTCTGCAGTGAGAGGAGCAAAATCCAAGATCTTCAGCCCCAAATGGTGGAACTGTAACTTGAGCCCCACCACCAAGGGCAGATGTCTGCAGGCTTTGACGCTGGCCCTGGGCATTAGGGCTCGGGCTTTGGCCCTTGGCCCTGAACAGTGTTCCCTGTAAGCTGAGCACTTGGGCAGCCAATTGTAAAAGATCCATATGCTGCCCATCTGCTTAGTAGAGTACCCACAGTCAGTGTATGTTTATACTGGTTGTGTACATTCACTCATGCCTCAGTGCACATAAAATTTATTCCAGACTTGGATGGAAAAAATTAAAGGGAACATTGCCCCACGCCTTAGCAATTTTCACACCAGCCTTGGTGACTCCATTAAAATAGGGTCATGTCCCACTGAAGAGTTCTGACCTACAGTTTGAAAACCACCAGTATAATCGCTTTCACTTTTCCCCTGTATGGTTAGTCTCTCTGGCTGAAAAGAGAAGAGGACCATAAAAACACTTAACCATTAACAAAATGGTTAAAAAAATCAGGCCATTGTTTCTAAACAGCTTCCATCAAACTAGTCTTATTTTATTTTTCAGGCTCATAGCAATGAAACTGTAGGAAGCGTCAGGTGGAAAATAGCAAAGCTGCTGAATTCTCCTGTGGATAACATACAAATATTTGCAAATGATAGCCTGGTATGTTGTTAGCTACTTTTTGTCTTGTGAGTTTGAATTATTCCTTTCCCCAGAACTAAGCATTAAATACTTCATTACAGCTAACGGTAAATAAAGATCAGAAGCTTCTCCACCAGCTGGGCTTCTCTGATGAACAGGTACTTACAGTAAAAACGTCAGGAAGTGGAACCCCCTCGGGGAGCTCTGCTGATTCCTCAACCAGCTCCAGCAACAGTAGTGGTGTCTTTAGTTCCTCTTATGTGATGGAACAGGTACGGCAAAATAGGCTGAAATCTGCTTTTACAGTGTACCCTTTCATGAGCAAATCAAAGTAGGCGTGAAGCTGTAGTTCTTCACTTCCAGAGATTTGATTTCAAATTCTGCTATGTATCAGAACAGAAATGGGAGAGTTTGGTTAGCATCTGTTTGTAGTACAAAAATCAACACACAACGCCAGACTTGTCTCAGATGGCTTAGGATTGGAATAGCTGGACAGGTCAAGCTGGTTGCTGGTTTGACATATCCAGAGAATGAACTAGTGGGGCAATTTCAGTCAATGAAAACCTTTGGCAGAGCTGCATGCAATGGCTATATACTGTGTGGATGCATTAAGCTTTGTTCAGACCATTAAATACACGTTTTCTTTGTTTTAAAGAAACTGCTGAGACTATAGCATTTGATTTCAAACAAGTAATTAAAAAGGCATCAGCTTTTGTAAGCCAACTTAAATTAACTGGATTTAAAAGCTGCATTCAGTCTCAGGTGCACTGTTTGCTATGTAGTGTCTCTTGTTAAATATTAATATTGTGCATTTGACTTTAAGCTCACCTGGTGATTTGTGGGCATTAATTATAACACAAAGTGGGTGTGGGTTTTTTTGTTTTGTTTTTTTTTTTAAATCCCTACACCAGTGCAGCTCAGGTTTGTTAAACTAAAAATCTGGGAGAGGATCAAGCTAACTATACAGCTCTGCCGTTGTTCTCCAATTCACAATTGATAGGTGGCCTCAAAGGTGTCTTTTATATGGCAGATGTAACACTGTGCAGGTGGGGGGGGGGTGTCTCTCTCTCGGGTTTGAAAGTATTTGAGACATTCTCTGGGTCCTTTGCTTCAACAGAGAATCCCACAAAATAGTTTGGGAGGGGGAAGGGGAGCAGAAATACTTTTGTAATTGTGTGTTTAATCCTCAGGAGAAATCGCTCCCTGGAGTAGTGATGGCTCTTGTGTGTAATGTTTTTGACATGCTTTACCAGCTTGCTAACCTAGAGGAGCCAAGGTAAACAAGCTAGTTATTAAACAATGGCAATACACTGTTGTTGAAACTCCAATTAACTGTATTAATATTGTTAACAATTTTTGTGGACTCTTTGTCCAGTAACGAAGCTGAGTGAATCCTATCTCATGTAGAATAATGGCTTTGAACTTTCCAGGATAACTTTACGTGTACGGAAGCTTCTGTTGTTGATTCCTACAGATCCAGCTATTCAGGAAGCACTTGATCAACTAGACTCATTAGGAAGAAAGGTATGGTTTAAAACCACATAAAGTCCTTGTCTCTCCGGAAGGCTAAAGAGAGGCGTGCAACGTTGGGATTTGCAATATTTGGTTGGGCGTTTATTTGTGTTTTCAAGCTATGTAAAACTTGTAAGGGTAGAGTAATCCTATCTTGAGGTTTTAATGCTTTGTTTATAGGTGACTGGGGGAGATGGAGGGATGTTCTTAATGGGACTATAAAAGATTCAGTTCCAAGGCCAGTGACATTCTAAAAGTGCAGGTTTATATTTGTGCTTATTCCCCTCAGAAAACACTGCTGTCAGAATCAAGTTCTCAGTCTTCGAAATCCCCATCCTTGTCCTCAAAGCATCAGCACCAGCCCAGTGCTAGTTCGATACTGGAAAGTCTCTTTAGATCTTTCGCTCCTGGCATGTCCACCTTTAGAGTGCTGTACAATTTAGAGGTAAGAAACCCCTTTATCACTGTGTGCCTCTGTTTTCTAATATTGCAACTAAAGCAATGGGTAAAGTTTGTGAACTCTTGCCAAAAAAAAAAAAACAAAACCTCTTCCGCTGCTGGAAATTTCATCAGCTGAACTATGATGAATCCATTATGCAAAACAGGTGAGCAAGTAGAACGTTATGTAAGATAGTAGTGAAAGGTCCAAAAGAGCTTGGTGCCTGAAGAAAACATTTTCACTTAACAAGATGGCTTTTATTTACTGGTTATTTCAGTGGATTGTGTTAACTAGAAAGGTTGATAGAACTGTAACCCTCCAAAGCCCCAGTTAAGCCTGAAGAAGCATTTCACATGTGAGCCAAGATTTTTTTTTATAGTACACAAGCTATTTATCAGTATGTCAGGCACTGGTTTAAAATATTGTTTGACGCTCTGTGGGTTAGAGGTTTCACAGCTTTATCTTTGAATTACTGAAAGAACAGGAAATGCTCAATCTTAGGGTAAAACTGCCTGGGATATTGGATGCCATTTCTGAGATACTATAGTTCTTGTGTAAGGCAGTTAAGAAACATGTATACCTACATGCATTTCAGGTACTGAGCTCCAAGTTGATGCCAACGGCAGATGATGAAATGGCAAGAAATTGTGCCAAGTCTTTCTGTGAAAACTTTCTGAGAGCAGGAGGCTTGAGGTTAGACCTTAATTTTTTCCCATAACACTAACTTTCTTACTATTGATAATTTTATAGTTTCTATTATAGTTTCTCACTCTCTGCTTATAATATAGCACCCTTGCATATGTGTTCAGTTTTTGCCATTTGTCTGTATGAAAACTAAAATGAATTGGTTCCCGTGCATAAGGAACTACTTGCATATGTAATTGTTTCACTAGTATGTCTGAACAGCCACTCTCTATTTACAGTGTGCGGTGTATAATGTACATAGTGTTTAAATCTGAATCAAAGCTAGTTCATTTGCCTTCTTTTTTTCTATTACTGTAGTTAGTGTTTGGGTGATAAATAAATGGTCTCACGTCCATTCAAGTACATAGGTATACATATTATCCACCATCCCTAGCTGACACTCATTGGAGTTATGAGAAGTGTTAAAAGGGACCAAGAATAGGGCAGGTCAATTGATCATCCTTCTTAGTTACCGTTTGAACCTCTCTAATCCAGCACTTTATGGTCCAGCATGATTTTTGTTAGCTAGATGTCCATTTATCATAGGTCTGGCCAAGTTCCCATAAAGTTTGTTTACAGCCACCGCTCCTGGCTCTGTGTTCTGTGCTGTTATTTAGCTGTAATTTACCCCTAAATGTCTTCTAAGAGCTCTGTAAACAGTGGAAGTGTTGGTAATGCTGCTAGGCAACATTGACCTCCCATTGTTTAGCCAGTTCTCTGGTTTCAGTGCCAGACTAGAGAGGTTCAATCTTAATAAAGCTTGTTCCTCTTAGTGAGAGTGGAGGCACAGCAGGCACTGAGGAAAAACTTGCAGAGCTGCTGCCTGTCCTGTACTTATTGAGTGAAACTATTTTGCTCTTATAGCAGTTTTCACCTATAAATCTGTGAAGCCCTCTGTAATGAGGGGAAAATAAATATCTCAGTCACCAGAGGTATTAGTCTTGTGCTTCTGTTGCTACTAAATCACTGAGAAAGGGGGAAAAATCTGAAACTCATGACCAATAGTCTTCTTATTAGACTGCCTTTGTAAAATAGTCTCTTATTTTTAAGTTTGGTGGTGAATGTGATGCAGAGAGACTCCATCCCATCAGAAGTGGACTACGAAACAAGACAGGGAGTCTATTCCATCTGCCTGCAACTTGCAAGGTACGAGGTTGCCTTTCTTTGGGTAGAAGGCCATGAGTAACGCTGCTTGCATTTTTTTAGTGGTTGGCCTGTTATATTTTGATATACCAGTGAAACACTAAAACTCTGATCACCCAGTTTTCATAAGCAAGCCTGAGCCTCTTCTTTGTATTTAGGTTCTTACTTGTTGGCCAAACGCTGCCTACCTTACTAGATGAGGATATCATTAAAGATGGGGTAGAAGCACTGTCCTCACGCCCATTCCGTAATGTGAGCCGGCAAGCTAGCAGGCAGATGTCCATTTGTGGAACACCTGAGAAGTCCTCCTATCGACAGTTGTCAGTTTCTGACAGGTCTTCCATTAGGGTGGAAGAAATCATACCTGCAGCCCGGGTTGCAATACAAGTAAGTGAAGGTTTGGCAGTGTTGAATATGTAGCAGTGTGTGCTCTAGAGTAAAGAGTGAAGCTTTTTCTTAGTTTGTGCAGTTTAACATAAATTGAGCTGTGAAATTGGTTCTTCATGCACAGGTCTCATCACAAAGCTTAGGAGGTCCTCTTCCACAACTCTGAGTTTTATTTTTAACTATCTTTCTCTGAAAGATCTATAGCTTACTAACATAGTAAACCAGTAGGTTGGCTAGTCACATTACTTTGCCTGCGGTATATGAAGATACTCAATTGTAATATTGTGCTTTGTTTGTTTGTTTGTTTGGTTGGTTTTTTTTAATATTTGTCACACTGTGCCATCTGCCCAGGAAAGAGGTGAATTATTTGATTTTTATTGTAGAGTCACAGAAAGCACAGAATCTGAGCAACAGCTTGGGAGAACTGCATCTAAAATCATGTTCTTGAGCATCAAGAATCAGAATTTCGTAGTAATTGGTCTGTTGGGAGTGGCCACATATTAAGACACACTGCTATATAAGGAATAACTTGATTTGTTAGCTTTGTCTATGAGTAGCTGTCATAGGGCAGTGTGCCATTAACCTGGATTCCTCTTTGCAAACAGTCTTCATGGGGGATTTATGGGAAGTTCAACACCAAATGCTTATTTCCAAAGTAAATATAACTGAACAAGTTCCACAAGTTCATTTTCCTGTTGTCAAATTTCAAGAGCCTGCACAGACTATGACTCAATAGCGGGGCTTTTCCACCTTTGTTTCTGCTCGTCCTCCACTTCAGCATGCTATAAAAACTCCACCATCCACAGGGATCATCATTTGGTTTTCTGCCTATAAAAGCCAGCGCTGGTGTTAAGGCATAGCAAGCAGGACAGTTGCCCAGGCCCCATGACACAGGGATCATCTCTCCCCCTCTGAGTTACATTGCTCAGGCTTGTACTTCAACCCTGGGACTTTGTTTTTCTGCCTTAGGCCCCAGTGAATCTAATGTTACTCTATTTGGCAGATTCCCTGAAACTTGCTTGCAGCCTCTGGGGCCTCCAGCCTTGTGTTTTGAGAGCCACTGATCTATATGTAACATAATGTACTAATATGTATAAGGTCTTAAATTAAGGTTCAGTTGTTGCTTTCCTACCAAGGTCAAGTTAGCGTGCTTAGCTCTAGATGGCAGGAAGGGAGTCTCTCTTTAGTGATTCTTCTTTCTGTTTCAAGGACAGTATTGGCTGGTTTTCAAGAAGCCATATTATCCTCGCTTTTATATGAGCAAAAAATCCTTATGCCATGTACCCAAGAAACAAAATAATGGAAAGACCTTGTAATTTCTCCTTTCCTTATGAGAAAAGAGGCTATTTGTTCTTTTCCTTTAGACGATGGAGGTAAACGATTTCACATCCACTGTGGCTTGCTTCATGCGACTTTCTTGGGCTGCTGCAGCAGGACGACTTGACCTAGTGGGGAGCAGCCAACCAATAAAAGAAAGTAACACTTTGTTTCCTGCTGGAATTCGAAATAGACTGAGCAGCTCGGGTATGTCTAAACAAAATGCTCTCAACTTACCCCAGTTGTGTAAGATTACTAGAATTCTTAGAGGATGAACTCCTGAATTGCTACTTACATTTATAGTGCTTGCCATGCACTTACCAGTACTTTTTAGAGGAGAAATGTTGATCACAAAAGCTTTAAGACCCACAACTGATGTATTACTTTTGTTGTTTCTAATCTCGCACAGGAAGCAACTGTAGTTCAGGAAGTGAAGGAGAGCCAACAGCACTCCATGCTGGAATCTGTGTGAGGCAGCAGTCTGTATCCACCAAAGATGCTTTGATTGCTGGAGAGGCCTTGTCTCTGCTAGTTACGTGCCTACAGTTACGCAGTCAGCAGTTGGGTACGGCATAAATGCTGATTAAGTCATACTTTTAGTATAATGTAATTAGTGTAGAGTCAACTTTTGAGAACAGAATTGTGCTTTCCTCCTTACTGAATGTTGCTCTTACTGAAGTTTCAATTTGCAGTCACAATTTAATTTTAAAAAACGAAAAAAGAGCTTGTAGTCTGCTGGTTTTCTTTGCAAGGTTTAATGTTAGGTGCCCTGTGGATATTTCTATAAATGTACTAAGGTATTTGGGGCATGTAATTCCACTTTAGGTCTAGTGCTTTTTGGGATGATGAAGTGCATTGTTTGAGGGATATCTATAATGTGAGCAAATGAAACTGAAATGTTTGGTATTGTTTACTGTAGTGATAAATTACCACTAGTGTTTTGCTAGTGTAAACATGCTTCATAACTTTTTGGCTGCTGCTATTATTATTTATTACAGATTAATAAGTTTTATGCTGAAGTCTCCCCAGCACTCATTTCTGAAATAAGCACTAGTAGTGCAATAAATGTAGTTTACAACTGGCGCAAGGGTTATATTTCTAGGCTTTGATTCAGCAAGGTACTGGTAACAGTGGAATTGCTTATGTGCTCAGGTTCCTTGCCAAATCGTGCCTTTAAGTAAGCTTGCCCAAAATATAATTCATTCATGTTAGCATCAAAATAGTCTTGCTTTGAAGTAAGTATTTCTGCTGATGTTACAGTTTGCCTCGCTGTAAATTCAAACATTGGACAAGTAATTCAGTTCAGTAGCGCTTGCACATTTACATAAGAGGATGAAAACTTTATTGGGGAGAAAAAAGAAACTGTCTTGTTTTTTATATTCACAATCCACAGTCTGTAGAAGGGGAAAAAATCAAGGTGTAAAATTATTTTTCCCTCCTCTTATATTCGTGGTTTCTGTTGGAAAGATACCCATTTGTTGTAATGGTACTTATTTTTAACTTTATTTCTATTTTTAACAAGTTCCTCTGGCAAAAAATAATGACTGTGATTGTTTCATTTGTAGGATCATTCTACAGCTTGCCTTGTGTTGCTGATTTCATCATTGACATCTTGCTTGGATCACCAAGTGCTGAGGTTAGTGGCTGTAATTAAGATTTCTAAGTTATTCACTAAGGCCCCACTGCAATATAGCAGCTTGATCACATTACTGGTCTCAGAGAAATATTAATTTTAGCACTTTCAGTATCAGATTAACATCTGTATATTACTCGGACATCACTGACTGCAGTATTAATCCCTGTCTCAGTTAAAAATTACACCTTTTTATAGTACTGTCATACTTTGAGTATAATCTTGATTTGTTAGCTTTGTCCATGACTAGCTGTCATAGGGCAGTGTTCCATTAACCTGGATTCCTCTTGCAGACAGTCTTCATGGGCGATTTATGGCAAGTTCAACACCAAGTGCTTTATTTCCAAAGTAAATATAACTGAACAAGTTTTACACAACTCAGCTTTCTTACTCTTTCCTCCTGTCCCCCGCAAATGTGATGTGGGGGGGTCACCTACCTGAGAGAGCTTGGTTTCTCTGGCTTTTCTTCCAACCCGCTCTTCTTGGCTCTTTTCTAGTTGTCCTCCACTGATGAATTGAGCCTCCTGGTTAATTGGCTAACTGGTTAAGGATGGAACAGTTCTCTCCCCAATTTTCCTATGTGGGGATGTTTACCCAACACTCCAAGTCTGCCCATGCTCTGTCACACCCATGTTAGATGGAAGTTAAGATTCCACTGACGAAGTTGAATAAAATAACACCATTTGGTGGAAGATCTGAAAGCTAACCCTATCGCCCTTCCAGTCAGGCCTGAGAATTTCGCAGGTGTCTGTTTGTTTTTCATTTTCCAGCAAAAGAGGTTTGGAGAAGCACATAAATCCTTAGGTGCTCACCCAAACCTCTGAAACATACAGCTAAATGCAAAAGCCCCCAAAGCATTAGTTTTTCTGTATGACTGCGAGCAAGCTCTCAGAAATTTGGGTGTTCTGAAAGTTAAGGTTACACCAATCACATTAATTTGGACACATAAAACATGCTGTATATTTTGATATGTAGTTTTTTGCATTTTTCCTGGTCTGCTTTCTGTTTGTGTTACTTTTTCTTCAATATATTGAAAAACGTACAGCATATCCACTCTGGTCCAGTGAACATTGCAAGAACAAACATAAAAATTTTGGGGTTTCTTGGTATTTTGGATGCTTGATCTTGCAATCTTAACGTTGTATTGATACTATTTTTATTATTAAATTTGCTTGATTACCTTAAGGAATAAGAGGTGGGTAAATGGTATATAGCTATTGCCTCACCCACCAATTAGAATGCCGTCACCTTTTGAGGTGTGACTCAATTCAGAGCAAGCGTATAATTAAGAGGAGTTTATAGATACAGTATGCTTACTCCATTTGGAATTTGGCCACCATCCCTATCTATGAATTGTGCCATAGAATCTTTAAGACTATAAAGCTATGGGTACACTATAGTTGCTATTTTGGGATACAAATGGTGTATCTGGAAATAGCAACCCCGCAGCCAAACACCAAGCTCAAAATAGAACTATTTCGAGCGCAGTATTTCAGCTCCGGTACGCCTTGCTGTGTGAGGGGTAGCAGAAACTTTGAAATAGCTGCTTATTTTCAGTGTTGACACTGTGTGGACGGCACCAACTTCAAAATAAGTTAACTCAAAATAAACTGTGCAACATGCATTGTGCAGATTGCATAGGTTATTGCGAGTTATGACTACAGTGGAGCCATAGCTCAAGTGATTAGGACTTTGCTTTATCACCTCAGCCAAAAGAAGGCATCTTAATAATGCTCACGTGGCTTAGTAGTGACTGGGAAGGAAGAATGCGCCTGATAAAATTGCCAGCATTGCTTCTACAGCACTTGCTGCCTGTTTTTAAAGGTGTCTCATTCTAGTATTGATTCACGTCCAGTGCTGCTTAACATGAGATGTGAAAGGATTACATAGGCTATGGTATGCTTTGTAGTGACTCCCCTGCAGGGATTGAAACAGAGACCTGTGGGTTTGAAAACACAAATCTCTGCTGCCAGAAGCAATTAGTTAAGAGGCTGTGGTAAATCTGTAGACAACTTGACATGGTGTTGCCACTTGGTAGTTCCCACAGTCTGCTATGGATTTCCTAATTCTAATTTACATTTTGGTTATAGATTGGAATCAAAATGGGCATATCTCAGGGAACATGAAATGTAAAGTATTTAAAATGCTTCTGTTTCAGATTCGTCGTGTTGCCTGTGACCAATTATATACCCTTAGTCAGACAGACACATCAGCTCACCCAGATGTACAAAAACCAAACCAGTTTCTCTTAAGTGTCATTCTCACTGCCCAGCTGCCTCTTTGGTCACCAACCAGCATCATGAGAGGAATCAACCAGAGGCAAGTTACGTGCATGTTTGTTCGGAAAGGAACATTAGCAAGTTTTAGAAAAAAGGCTTAAGGATGTTTTGGGGATTTTCAAAATTTTTGAATTCCAGAGTAAGTAGATGTAACCTTAAGTCAACTACACCTTTTAAACAAGTTAAACTTCACTGTCTACAGAAGACCATGAACATTAGAGTCCGATTCATTTGTACATTTGCCTTCAGACCTTGGGTGCAGCCCTAGGTGCGTGGAGGTCCCACTGTGTGCTTTTGACCATCTAAGATTTAATGGCAAGAAATTTGATTCACGAAAGTCCAGACTGAATGCTAAATAAAGATGTTTGCTTCTTTAGATGTGAAGTTTAGACCCATCAATTGACATAGACCTCACACGTTCCATCCCAGGCCATTATATTTTAATTAGACTGTAGATATCAATTCCATTGACTTTCCTGAAAAAATACTTTACTTGTGAAATAGAATTCAACATTAATTTTGTAATGCAAATTGTATGTCCACCATGGTAAAGAAAAAATAACTAAGAAGTTGACACATCTTATCCTCTTTGTCAACTTTATGTAATCATTTTAAGCTGTGTTTACATGGCCCCTCCCTTTTGGAAGGGGCATGCAAATATGGCTAATTGGAAATGCAAATGAGGCACAGATTTAAATATTGCCTGCCTCATTTGCATATTTCCCACATGATCTGGCTTCTGGAAGAGCCATTTCTGGAAGCCAAAGTACCCTTGTGCATGGAGTTCCTTTGAAAGGAAACCCACCCTTTTGAAAGCACCCTTCTTCAAAGTAATCCTGTCTACACTGCTTTGGTTCCAGAAATGGCTCTTCCAGAAGCCAGATAACATGGGAATATGCAAATGAGGTGTGCGATATTTAAATCCATGACTCTCTTGCATTTCTGATGAGCTGCATTTGCATGCCCCTTCTGAAAGAGGGGGGCCTGTGTAGACACAGCTCTAATGTGTACTTTTGTGTGATGAGAAGGAAAAAATAGAGTAATCAGTCCAAATTTCAATAAGTCTCTTCTATGAAGTAATCTGCTTAGAAGCTACAGAGATGTGCATGTGGAAGTATAAATATGTAGATCTATAACAATCGTCTGATTGGTTGTATGAATGGAACATGACTAAGCAAATGTTCTAAGGTCTAGACTTTGCGTAAAAATCCTTTTCCCATTAGTAATTACTTATCTTTGTTCTAGACTTTTATCCCAGTGTACGGAGTATTTTGACCTGAGGTGCCAGTTATTAGACGACCTCACTTGTAAGTATGTGTTACTGGTTGGAATGAGAACTCTGATATGATGTTTATATAGCAATCAGACGTGTTCTGGGCACTTAGATATGTAAGTCTCTGCCCATGAGAGCTAATCATCTAACTAGACAAGACATTAAGAAATCAGGGGAATGGAGGCAACACAAGCTTTTATGTTTGTGTTTTTAAAAAAAAAAAATGGCTTACCCATCTCAACCTATGTTGGCATTACCCTTGCTCAGTACTCACTCTTATTTGATCTATGTGTAGGTTTTAATTTTTATTTTCAAGTCAAGGTTCTCTTCATTTCTTGCCTGTTGCTTCTTATATCCCTCCCCCACCTTGTCATTTAGTAACCTTGGATGCCTCCCTGTCTGGCCTGGTTTTCAGAGGTAGTGAGCACCTGTGTCCCTCAATGCCTTCAGTTGAGGTGTCTGTGACTTTACATGCTTAATTCTGGACATACGCATTTAAAAATTCTCATCTTAAAGTCAAGCTTCTTATTTTGCCCTTTTCTATGCATGGTGGTTACCTGTAGCTGTACGGATATGAGCATTTTCCCTCTATGGTGTGCTAAACTTCTTTTGGCCAATTTGCAGTGAACATCAATAAGTTGATAGTGAGCTGGAGTTTCAAGAACTTTTTAATAAGCTACGTAACTAAATGCCTGTTCCATATCCATTGTTAATGATGAAAGCTGGGAAACTCTTGGGGTTGTCTATAGGTATTTAAGGTCTTTGTCTGTAACTTGCTTGTTCTCTGTTTATTCCATAGCATCTGAAATGGAGCAGTTGAAGATCAGCCCAGCTGTCATGTTAGAAGATGAGATCACTTGGCTAGATAACTTTGAACCCAACCGCACAGCTGAGTGTGAGACCAGTGAAGCTGACAATATCTTATTAGCAGGGCACCTGAGACTCATTAAGACTCTTCTTTCACTGTGTGGGGCAGAAAAGGAAATGCTGGGTAAGTATCCTTTTGTGTGCCAAAGCTCTCGATCCTTTTTGAATTTGATCTCTATCACTTGATGTCTGGCTTTGTTTAATAGTGGGGTTTTAGGCTATATACACTTATGAAGGTACATAGGGTACAGGCACCACACCACAGTGAATGGCAGCCTGTACCCACACTTGTCATTATTTGTTAACGTGCCTCAGTGAAAGGGTCTGGCAAGTGAAAACTGTCAGAGCCTTTCTGTGCAGCAGGATGATAGACTGCTAAAAATAGCAATGTGAAAACTGCTTGAGTACGTAGGGAATATGTGCATGGTGTATAACCTAAGGGTTTGATCATTTAGGGCACTTTACTTCTTCACTACTGCTTATACCCAATGCTAGGTGGACATGCAGTGTTTATAGCCTACAGTGGTATGTGTAGGTTTACAAAGCCATTTTGTACCAGGAGCAGTAGTGAGGGACTACAAGGAAAAACTTACTTGAGTTAGTAACCATGTTCCGCATGGCAGTTTGGAGTACGCTTGGGGATTGTAGCAAATTAAGATAATTTTTTCTCTGGCATCAGTCTGGAGGAAATTTTATAAGAGAATAACAATATTGTGGCTGCATATAGGTTTGCTCCTGCTTCACCACAGCTGCAGCATCATAGGAATTCTCAGCATGCTTTCCTTTGTTACTAGGGTTTGGTTTGAAAACTCAGTAATGAAGAAAAAAGGGTAGTTCGTGTGGTTTGCTGAAAGGCTAGAATGGTGCCCTTCTAAATAGGTGACTTCTTGATATGGGCAGTCTTCATAGTAATAAGGTTGATATTTAGATGTGGATTTGCTTTTTTACAGGTTCATCTTTGATTAAACCGTTACTCGATGATTTCCTCTTCCGAGCATCTAGGATTATCCTGACTAGCAATTCTCCAGCTGGCAGTGCTGCAATCAGTCAGCAAGACTTTCATCCAAAGTAAAGACAATACATTTGCATTTGTTCACATTTGTAGAAATTCTTGTGCAGCTAGATCACAGGCTGGAACTATAAGCCAGAGGGTTAGTACAGTGAGTCTACATTCAGGCCATATCTTTGAGTACTTTAATAATCGTCTGCTTTTGCATTTGATAAAGGACTATGCCAAAATTTGCCAATTGCTGTGTGCGTTTTAAAATCCCATATATCATTAAATCCCATAGGATTTGCCCATCAGGCCCTTAAACACTTTCACATACAGCAGAGAACTGTAGCCAGTGGGCATGGTATCTTGGTCTAGAGGTAGTGGGAAATCCTCTAGGCTGAAGAATATTCATCACTATGGGGATATGGCTAAATACCACACACATTAGAAGTTAACTTCCACAGCACTTTACAAATACTCCTTTCAAAAGAGTCAGTTTCTGTGAAAATTAACTCTGAGCAATACATCTTCATCCTGAGCTAGTTATTTGTGGTCAACAATAGCAACAAAGTAGAAGAAAAACTTTAGTGGGCTTCCCTGTTCCCACCATCTGTCATTACCCTACTGGGGTTGTCTGCTTGGTACTTATAGATTTGCAGGTCTCCAGGCCTGAAGACTCAGGTTCATGGGGCTCACACACAAGTGCTAAAAGAAACTATTTAGATTAGACGTTGCAGCTCAGGGTTTGAAGCCTAGTAGCACAACAGTTGAATTCCTGTGTGACTCTGTAGAGACAGGCTCTGAGACTTGCTGCCTCAGGCTTCTGTTGCCATGTAGAGGCCTGTAGGAGAAATAGCTAAGGGTTTTTGTGTGTGAGGAGTCTCATTTTGCAGGTGCTTCAAATAACAGATTAATTTGGACTCGCATACAGTGTGGAGATGGCACAGAAAGTGGCACAGCAGAGCAACCTGTACTTGGTGCATTTGGTGCTAAGCAGGAGGTGCTGTATTGTGCACAGTTGGAGCAGTCTGACTACATATAGCTTAATTTGTAGCCGAGATTTACAATAGTGAAGTGGTGGAGGTCACAAACGCATGGACTGTTGTGTAGGGATGCAAGGTAGATGAAAAGGGACATCACATTATGGCTAATTGGGGCTGGGACAAGGTGGTGAGGGTTTTTTTTCTTTGTTTTGTGGGTAGTTTTTGTATCATGGCTGTTTGGAAACCAAGTAACAACGGGACATTCTGAAATGGGCTCTTTTTTCTTTGAGGCCCCCTCAACATGCTGGAAAAACTTCAAGGTACCGTGAGGGGGTGGGGTGTAACTCCAGGCCAGAGGTAGGACCCTGAGACATAAGCATAGCTTGACTTCTGTTTTGGGATAGGCAGGGAGCGAAAGGGCTGGCAAGGCAAGGGGCAGCTCTGCACAGCAGGGTCCAGGGTGGGAGTGCTACCTCCACCCAACTCACCTCACTTGTCTGGGGCTGTGTGCCAGTGGCTACTTCCCAGGGACACTGAAGGGGCCCAGAGCTGCCTAGGCAGATCTGATTGGCTGCATGACCAGTCAAAGGAGGCCAGAAGCTGAGGAGCAGCCACAACCCTAGGCACTTGCAACACATGGGGGAATGCCGTGGGTGTCCATCTCATGGTACCAACAACCAGTGAAGCAGCTTCCTGCACTGCCTGGCTCTGGCTTCCCATCAGAGTCTGGCTGAGGGACAGGCGGGTGGCTGAGGTAGAAGAGGAATTGGGGATGGAGCTGCCCCCAAGATTACCCCACTGCAGTTGTAGCTGGGGGGCAACACCCATGTGCCCCCTCAACTCTGCCCTTATGCTGAGCATGGGATTTCAGCCCCACCCTGCCCTGGGTTCATCCCCACCCAGGTAGTGGCATGCCTGGGCACAGGGCTTCAGCACCGTACCACTCCTAGGCTTCAGTGCAACCAGGGGTACTGGGAGCTCAGGGCGTCAGTGTCCAGCCCACATGGGTAGGGGCAACAGGACTTGGAGGTTGACCCATGCAGCACTCTTGGCTTCCCACAATCATGGTTTTGGGTTTGGGGCACTGAATTTCAGTGACGGGACTTGCAGACCCAGTGGAGAACTGTTCTGAAAGACTGTGGGCTGTAGACTGATTTTTTTTCTTAGAGCTTTTGAGAGCACATTCCCGAAGATGGAGAACGTTGCAGAGGAAGCAAGTTATTTTCAAGTTCTGATCGGTTAGTAAGAGCATCACATCAGCCTGGTCTTGTCCAGGGTCTGTTTCAGACAGCTTGTGTGTTCAGCGAGGTATGGATCTCAACCCTGAGAAGACTGGGAGATAGTGCTGTGTGATCTAGAGGAGCTGGAGAGTTGTGTGTCTGAATAATGCTAGCATATTCTCTCACCAGCTCGCTCAACATCATTAAAAGGTTAAATAATATGGGCTAAGTGTGGACTGTGGAGGTGAGGGAAATGAAAAGAGTTGCCTATAGTGATTCTCTAGGTTCAGTCTTAAGTATGTGAGCCCTTAACTACTCTTCCATTTTCCTGATGCCTCCTGGGTGGTAGGCTGGAGTATTTGTAGATACATGAGTGTGAAATGCCACCAAGGGGCCAGCCTGATGAGTAGGGTTTCATTTTCATTGCCAATGGATGGGAGAGGATCCACGAGAGCAAAACAGCCTGTCTCTGTACCAAACCTTAGCTTGAACCCCATGTGCCAGGTAACCTGGTATGGGAACAGCTCTTAAGTAGTGCAAAAGACTGGGGACTTTTTTGATCGCTTCTTGATTCCCTTGCTTAGGAAGGGAAAGCTAGGTAAGAGATAGTAATGAGCTAATAGTTGCACTACAGCAAGTGTTAGGAGATGTTGACCCTTTCTGATAAGGGGGTCCAAGATGGTGTCTGTTACCATTCAAGCATTAGTCATGGGCAGTGACCCTAATTGCCACCAGTGCTTCCATAATTGCTGTGAAGTTGACAAATAATTCAAAGAACTCATTGCTTCTGGCTCCCCGTGTGCTCAGCTAAGACTAAAAATAGAGGGCTGTGTAGCCTTGAACTTAGCTTCCCCAGTAACTGAAGCAGAAATAGCATCTTCCAAAAATTGCTTGCTGATGTTTGTGTCGTCTAATTCTTTAATCTGCAATAGTCACTTGATTTTTTTTTTTTGCAATGTTACATATTTTGGTTTACTTGTCCCATCATTCCATCTTTGGAGCACTTACACACCTTGGGACCACTTACTGCAATGAATCTTAAGCCTTGGAAATGGACTAGTTCTTTCTTGGGTATCCTCCGATGAGAGCAAGTTTCACGTGTAGGAAAAAATTATCTCATTCAACAAAATGAGTAGCATTCCCTGATGTAGGTCTATGGAATACAACTCTAACAGCAGTTGTGAATCAGGCTGTTGAAGGGGGTCACTAACCATCATTTGAATGTTTTTGTTTTTGTTTTTGTTTTTTGTTTTTCTTTGGTAATTATAAGTGGGTTATGTAGTCCTAACAAGATTTGTTAGAATTTAAAACTAGGGAGTGTGACTAGATACTAAATGGATCCCACATGTGGTTTTCTTTAGGTGCAGCACAGTGGATAGCCGATTAGCAGCCTATGAAGTACTAGTGATGTTGGCTGACAGCTCACCTTCCAATCTTCAGCTTGTTACAAAAGAGCTGCTTTCTATGCACCATCAGCCTGACCCTGCACTTACCAAGGAGTTTGATGTAAGAAAGATGTCTTGACGCAATCTAAATTCTTCAGTGTGATTAAAATACTGTATTAGATACTTACGTATTCCAACCACAAATATTACAGGGCATTCATTTTAAAGTGATGATAATCAGATCTGAATTAATGCATATCTTTCTCAAGAGCAAGCACACTTTTGAGTCTTGCACAATCACCTTCATAAAATTATTGCCTAAAAATTCCTGGCTGGTTTGATTTTAAAAGCTACACAACTTTGTAGGCTGTCTTTAGGCATCTTATATTCAATATTGTCTGTACAGCCAAATACAACAATTTGTGTGCATTGCTCTCACAAATTTGACCCAGATCTCAGTGAAATGTATAAAAATGCTGTTTAACAGTTTTCATTCCTTTTCAGAACTGCCTTTAATGGTAGTAAGTGATTGAATACAGGCTGTTGCAGTCTGTACTTTCTATAATGTACTAATACAGAGATGTCGATTTTCTCTTTAGTATCTTCCACCTGTGGATAGTCGATCCACCTCAGGATTTGTGGGACTAAAGAATGGTGGTGCCACTTGTTACATGAATGCAGTCTTCCAGCAGCTATACATGCAGCCAGGTCTCCCTGAGGTACATTTAACTTCTTACAAATGCCTTCTGCTAGCCCGTACTTACTTTTTTACTGTAAATCAGAGCTGAGTACAGACAAGGGGTTTCAGTCAAATATTGCCAAGCACTGGAAAACTAGTCAAATTATCCTACAAATGTTCACTTAGTTCTGCTGTAAATTAATTCAAGTCCCAAAACTGATTCCAGCTCGTAGTGTGTGAAGGATGCTGAAAGGTTCAGGATGTGCAACTTCTTAACTTAAATGATGGGTTATGTCAAAATCATTTTTCAAGGATTTTTAAGCATTTATTGTTTAGCTCTGCAAGTTTTATCTGAAATACAAGTATTTATTCACAGATTCAGTTTTGCTTTCTAGAAACACTTGTTGGCTTGTTTGAACATGCAGTAGTAACCAAATTACTAATTCTAAGTTCTTGAGTGATATTTTTGCAAATAAGTTGTTACAGTTGGTTATTTTCCCCCAAGGCATTGCTTTCGATTGATGATGATATGGACAATCCAGATGACAGTGTGTTCTATCAAGTTCAATCACTCTTTGGCCATTTGATGGAAAGCAAATTGCAGTACTATGTACCAGAGAACTTTTGGAAGGTATCTTTTTTTTTTTTTTTTTTTTTTTTTTTTGTTCAGCCTATATAATTTTCCTAATTAGTTTATATGTGGTACTTGGATTGCAACATGATGGAAAAATGTCAATATTTATGACCTTACTTGTAATTAAACATCTCTCTTATACTTTTTACAGTACATAGAAGCCATACACTTGTAAATTTCACTTTTTACAGTGGTGACTATATGAAACGCATAATCTTTTTGATCTTTATAGATCTTCAAGATGTGGAATAAGGAACTTTATGTTCGAGAGCAACAAGATGCTTATGAATTCTTTACTAGTCTTATAGATCAAATGGATGAATACCTCAAGGTAGAACTGTGCATGGGTTTGTTGTATTTTGGTAGGATTTTTGTCCCTGCATCTTTGGAAAGTAAAAGACTGTGTAGTTCTCAACATTTTTAGGAAAGTGCACCAAAATCTTACTAATATTTCACGTAGTACAGAAGTTTAAAATCAACTTTGTTTTTGCCCTGCCAGACATCCAACTTGCTTTTTAGATGGACTTTGTGTGGCACCATGGTTCTGATAGAATCTGAGAAGTTCATAGCTTTTGGCTTTTGCACATTAAATCTGCTAAACTGATTTCTTGGTGTAATTTGCTTGTTGTGTCCCAGATTCTGGGCAAAATAGCTTTGATTTCATACGTTTGATAAGTAAATATAATTCCTGTCAGTCTGAATTTTTCTGATGAAGCTTGTGATCCCCACCATTTAAATCCCTGGTAATGCAATTTTAGGTCAAGGCCCCACGTGATTCATAGTATAAATGTCATATCTTAGGCTAAGTTCATCATATAACAATTGTGGTGATTTAATATTGTATTTTGGAGGGAAAATTGTTCCCAATCTAATCTCCAGGATGTCATCATTTTGTGGGGAAAGAGAGAGAAGTGTCATTCATAGTGACTACAAGTGCGTTTTTAGAAGGCAGAAAATTAAACTGTTGTATTGCTATGAAAACAGGTGCATTTGGTATTTAAATTACATAGCTGATTCAGTGAGGGTGATCAAATCATGCCTGTCTTTTGGATTCAGTGATGTGAGGAACATGTGCATTGTCTGAGACTAGGACTGAATATTTTGTTTCCATTCATTCTGGTTAGTGATAGAATAGGGAGCAAAGTTAAGGTGTCTTTGGGTGACCTTAGCAGTTTACTTTATATTATGGAGGGCTAAGAATTCCAATATTCTCTGTGTTCCCCTCAAGTTAATGACATCTGCATCTTTAACTTTTATTAAGATGGAAATGTTTGGCTTGGGAATTTTCTTTTGGCTAAGAATTGCTCAGTGAGATCAGCTCCTGTAGCACTTGCAACTTATGCATGCAGGTTGCATTGCTCTCCCACACCCAAAGCAAGGCCCTTTATCTTTCTCTCTCAAAGTATGGCTTCACGCCTCCCACTCACTCAGTTACTCCCTTTACTTTGAGGGGTGGTACTTAAATCAGTCTTGAAGAGCAGTTTCTAGTCTACTCATCTAATTTCATAGTAGCCAAAATGTGTCAGGCCTCCATAAACCAACTCCCCCTGTCTGGATGTTGGGAGCTGTCAGCTACATCTGCAGTGGGGCCATAATATATTCAGGAACTACTTGAGTTCCTTCCACAACTTGCCTTCTGCCTATCTTACCCCCTCCACTAGGCCCAAAAAGCACCACAATTTATCAGAGACCTCCATTCTTTGTCCAACTATCTAGGTCATTACATTTGAGGAAACCTAAAAAAATCGGGTTGATTTCAGGTTTATTTAACTTTAAAACTTCGCTTTCCAAATGCCTGTTCCTATTATCCTTAAGCTTTCCTGAAAAATTCTAATGTGGAATAAAATCACACATGCTGCATTTTAAATGAATTGATTTAGCTCTACCAAAATTAAGATGTGGTGGGAGAGTGATGAAATGGGGATTAAAATAGAAGACAATCATTCATTTTAATTTTAGACAGATTTGCTTTTCAAATTTTTGAGGGCATTCATCTGGGTGATATAATTTTTGCTTTTGTACTTTGCAACCGTAACACATTAGCATAGGGGTTTTATGTAATAAATTAAAATGGAACTAAATTAGGATGCTTGTTCTTTGTACATTCCATAAATATCTAGCTGATACTTCAACTTTGTCTTCAACAGAAAATAGGACGAGACCAAATATTTAAGAATACTTTCCAGGGCATCTACTCAGATCAGAAGATATGTAAGGATTGTCCTCACAGGTGGGTAACCAAGCTGTGTGAGGCATCATTACATCATGGTGTTTGCATCTGTCAGTACAGTTGCTATATGTTGATTAACGTGGGAAGAGGAATAAACTTTTAACTCTTGTAATCTTACTCTTGCAAATCCCTTTAATGTGCACTGATCATTTGCCCTGTAAAAGTACTCTCCCTAGCCTGTGTCCTACTGGCTCAGAATTCAGAAAGGCTTTTCCTTCTTGTTTAAAACTGTTCACATAATATTAATATATGACCAAAGTTTGGAGCATTCTCTGTTAGTGGTATAATGCCACATGATGTGTCTCAACTTCAAAAAGTAGCACATAATGATACTTTTGTAAACAGTGGGACTGAAATGCTTCCAGCGCCTTGTCCTATTATAGGAGAAATCTTGCATTCCCAAGCTAATATTCTAAAGCTTTCCTAATTCCTTATTGATCATCACAACTTTTTCTAATTACTGGCTCCAAAACAGAAATGGAAAGTGAGAGCAGGAACCTTGTAACTAGCTGTTGGCCACTTAGAACAGATCAAACAAAAAATAATTCCAAGTCACAGTTCTCTTGTGAAGCCTGGTAGGAGAGAGAAAATCTTAATCAGCAGCTGAAATCTCAAGAAAAGTGAAGGAAGTTCTGAACAAACATTGTAGTTGCTTTCGGAGTTGATTCTCTTTTAATGATTAACAAGCAGTCCTGTAGCACTTTAGTGTGTTAACAATTATTAGGTCATGAGCTTTTCTGAGTAAAAACAACAAGTAGTCATGGGGCACCTTACAGACTAACAGATGTTTTGGAGCATAAGCTTTCGTGGGCAAAGACCTGCTTTGTCAGATGCATCTGATAAAGCGGGTCTTTGCCCACAAAAGCTTATGCTCGAAAATATCTGTTAGTCTGAAAGGTGCCACAGGACCTCTTGTTGTTTTTGAAGATACAGACGAACATGGCTACCTCTCTGATACTTTCTTGAGTAAGACTCACTTCTTCAGATGATCCTCTCTTAATGAGTTACAGTTCCCATAAATGGTTATTTTATCTTTATGAAACTGATCAGCAGATAAGTAATTATGTTCATTTAGATGAAGCTGGGAATATATCTCCTATTTCTTGATTTCAATTCTTTGCTCTAACAATTTGAAGATTCTGTCTAGGAGGTCATAGCTAATGTTTCTTTATTCTCTAATATATTAATGTTTTTCCTTTCTTGAATCTAGGTATGAGCGCGAGGAAGCCTTCATGGCACTCAATCTAGGAGTCACTTCATGTCAAAGTCTGGAAATTTCATTGGATCAGTTCGTTAGAGGAGAAGTTCTTGAGGGAAGTAATGCATACTACTGTGAGAAATGCAAAGAAAAGGTATTTTACTTCTGTGAGGAGAGATTAAAACATGTTATGACATAGGCTGTGTCTACACTGTGCAGCTTACAGTGGTACAGCTGTGCCACAAAAGCCTTGCCTCCATAAGACATGCAGTGCAGTTGTTCTTAGTTGCCAAAGGTGAGCTCTCCTGATGACAGACTTAAACCACTCCTGATGAGGGTAGTAGCTGTGGCTTCAGGAGAGACTCTCCCACTAACAAAGCACTGTCCACTGTGATGCTTTTTGTCATTAATGCTCTTGTTGGTCTGGGGTCAGGGATGTGGTTTTTTTTCACACACCTGACCAACAAAAGTTTTAGGGACCTAAGTGAAGTGTAAATATAACCTTACTATTTCATTGTTTTGTACATGGATGTAGAAAGAGAGATTCCATCTGGTGTACAAGGGAACAGTAGTTTTCATTTGTGATCACAAGATGAAATCCAGATCTATAGCCTGATTAAACATAAAGTTCTGTCCCTTATGGCTTAAGTTTTGTATATCATGAACACTCAGATGAGCAACTGGATGGTAGAGGATGCTTTTTCTAAAGATGTAAATAATCCACTTTGTTTGGATTCTGTGCACATAGCTCATCTTGTGTGTGTGCACGTAACGTTGTCCTCGCACATTGTGTGCAATTGGAATGTTATACTTTTAAAAATCATTTAGTGAGACAGAATTGTGCAACAATTTATAACGGGTATCTAGCCAGAGGTAATTTTCTTCTCTCTTTAAGAGAACTACAGTGAAGCGCACATGCATTAAAGCTCTGCCCAGCGTTTTGGTGATCCACCTAATGAGATTTGGATTTGATTGGGAGAGTGGCCGTTCCATAAAATATGATGAACAAATAAGGGTAAGAAAACTGCTCTGTATTCTCTCCCGCCCCAATGGTTTTTCTTTAATTCCCATTTTTTCCTTCATCCTCTTCCTCGCAACAAAGGTTCTTTCAGAGACCATCATATAGTTGTCATCTTAGCAGTGATTAACGTCTGAATGTAGCTCCCTGTGGAGCCTTTGAGGGTCTGGGTCTGTCATCTCCACTTTATTTCCAAGTCCTTGATGGCCTGGAAAGCCAAAAGCAAAATTCTGCCTTTTAAAGAAATGTTACCTGACGTTTACATTGTGCAGACTGAAGCTCAGCGCTTTCGTAAGGTATTTCTAGTGTATATGGCATTGAGTAATTCTTTATACTGCTAGACTAAGCCGGTAACATACCAGATGGTGTGTTAGTTTAATCCGAGATGTTTGCTTTCAAACAGTTCCCCTGGATGCTGAACATGGAACCTTATACTGTGTCGGGAATGGCTCGCCAGGATTCCTCTTCTGAAGTTGGTGACAATGGGAGAAATACAGATCAAGGAGGTGGAGGATCCCCTCGAAAAAAAGTTGCCCCTACTGAAAACTACGAGCTTGTTGGTGTGATTGTGCACAGTGGTCAAGCCCATGCAGGGCACTATTATTCCTTTATAAAGGACAGGAGGTAATGAATGACAAGAATCACGCTTCAGTGCGTTAGGACCAGAGCAGCTGACTCTGAAGATGACTTGTTTTAAAAGGAACGTCCCGGGTTCTTTGTTAAATGTAGTGAGTCCTTTAAAGTGATGAACAGAGACAGGACAGGCATTGAAAACAAGCATCTCTGGAAAAAGGTTAAAATCTAGTGTGAACCATGGTCTAATCCTGTAATTATCCCAGCTAATGTTACTGGGTGTGCCTACTCTGAATCTGGGCATAATCTGCCCAGCCTGAGTAGGCAGGCTTATGCTAGTGAGCTAAAAGTAGCTATGTCAACATGACTTTGACATTACAGCTGGGTGCTCAAGTCTGAGTGGGAGGCTTGACAGCCTGATCTCCAGCCCAGGTAGCAGTAAAGCTATTATAATGTACTAAGCTGAGTTCTGCCATCACAAGGTTGTCTAACCAAGCTGGAAGGCTCTTTCCCAGATGTAGTATAGACATACCCATTAAGATCCCATGCAGGCTTGCAAGATTGGGGCTGTTTATATCTCAGTTTAAGATGACTTATTTCATGCTTTCTTATTCAACCGATTTTCTTTTTACAACTTTAACAACTGTTTTGTCCTTCACCATCAGAGCAGATCCAGTCTCATGAGTTTCATTGTTGGAGAATTTATATATTAGTTTAAGGCACTCCAAGCTATTTTGTAACTTCTTCTCTGTCTGTGTTTGACTATAGGGGATGTGGAAAAGGAAAATGGTATAAATTCAATGACACCATTGTGGAAGAATTTGAATTAACTGATGAAACCTTGGAATATGAATGTTTTGGAGGCGAATATAGACCAAAAGTATATGATCAGTGTAAGTATAAATAGAGGCTTAATGAATAGTGGGTTTGTTTCATACTAATTCAATGCAGAGCTAGAATTAAGTAAATTTTATCCAAACCTGTCAACACTTGAACTCAGAATGACTAGAATTAGAATGCCTTCAGTTACATTTTGACTACGAAACCTTCCTGAGCAATTTTTCTCTCCATATTACTGAGGAATGCTTTCACTGAGAATAATACTGATTGACCCTATGTCCTTGTAGCCCCATCCCTTTTGTGCTCACTTCCATGCAAATAGATTAGGAGTAAAATGGTGAATATTGCTTTATATAGCTTACCTTTTGCATTAATTAATTGTTTACCGGTATTTCCCCGGTAGGGATTATAAAGCTAATTATGCCTTCAAAGACTGACTTAAACCTTATTTTTCCTTAAAGCTAACCCTTATCCCGATGTACGTCGGCGGTACTGGAATGCCTACATGCTGTTTTATCAGAGAGTCTCTGATCAGAACTCTCCAGTCTTACCAAAGAAAAGTCGAGTCAGCGTTGTACGTCAAGAAGCTGAGGATCTCTCACTGTAAGTTTTTTCCTTCTATTGTAAGCATTTTGTGATATCTAGATATCATAGACAATCCTAAGAATAAAATAATTTCTGTGCCCAAAAAGAGCAGGCAGCATGCTCCATCTTTTTGAGACACGTATTGAGTGTTCTTTTATTGCTTCCATGAATAACTTTCATGCTCCTGCCACTGTTATAATGCAAGGTGTAACACTGACTCAAACAGCCTCCAAAATATATGTAGATAAGGATAAAAGCACCTTTACTAAGATGTCATTTTTCTCTTGATGTATTGAAAAATGCCTGGCAACATTATCTCCAGGTTCAGTTGTCCGCATTAAACTTGTCTGTCTTTTAGCTCTGCTCCATCTTCTCCAGAAATTTCACCCCAGTCATCACCTCGACCCCATAGACCCAGCAGTGACCGTCTCTCCATCTTGACTAAGCTCGTCAGAAAAGGAGAGAAGAAGGGACTCTTTGTGGAGAAAATGCCTGTACGAATATATCAGGTAGAGAATTCCAAAATACTGACTGAATGCTGCTCATGTCAATTTATGCTTAGGCATGGCAGAGGAGATGCACTGGTATGAAGCTGAACCTTCTGTTGTAAACAAAACTAGATTAAAAGTGGAAAGTGTTTCAAAACTGTTCTGATTCGTTCCTGTAGCTGTCAATCCCATGGTAAGAACTAATAGTACATCACTGTACTTTTGCACCATATAATTGAAAAACATCCATGGACAGATTCCCTGCCTTGAAGAGTGTTTAGTTTCAAACAATCTAAACAAACATAAAAGTTACTGTAGAGTGAGGAGGTTGTGCAAAGCTGGTTGAGAACAGAAGGGATGGAGCACTTGCAGTGAGTTTGAAATAAAAATAGAGAATGTGTTTGGCAGGTAAAAGGGAATTCTATCTAGCTGTTCGCACTTTGCTTAAAAAACAAGAACCGTGAAGGTGAGAAAAAAGGAAGAAACCAAAAGGAAGAGAGAGCCAAGATGTGATACATAGGTGTTACCTCTGCCTGTTCAGGACATTGAAGTTGGTGTAGTAAGAATGAAAGCCAATGCAGGAAGAATTAGCGATGTAGTTTAAGCATGGGAAGTACAGGAGAATTTACAGCACAATATGACATTTAAATATGTAGTCACAGAAAACAATTTTGTTTTAATCTTATAAGCAACATCTACACTAGCAAGTTCTGTCAAAATATTTTTCCAAAGAAGGGGCTATTTAGAAATATCCAGTGGAGCATCTACGCACACACAGCTTTCTTTTGAAATTAAATCAAAAGAACGTGGCTCTCCTTTCAAAAGCACTCTTCCACTCCTGTTTCAGGAAGGAAAGGTGCTCCCTTCCACAAACTGCTTTTGAAAGAAAACGTGTGTAGATGCTTCCCGAGTGCTTTTTTCGAAAGAGTAGTCCTCGTGGCGCCTGATTGTTTTGTTTTGTGTTTTTTTTGTTTTGTTTTTTTTTTTAAACAAAACCTGGCCCATTCTTTTGAAAGAATTGGGGCTCTGTGGACCGTCTCTTTTGAAAGGGCATATCACTCTTTTGATCCACTTTTCTGTGTGTGGAGGCATTCTTTTGAAAGAAGCTCTGTCGGAAGAGATCTTCTGGGAGGACTTCTTTTGAAAGGTTGCTGTAGTGTAGATGTATCTATAGTGAGGCATCTAGTGAAACATGCTTGAGTCTTTTGCTGGGTGAGTGAGTAAATTATTCTTTCAGTGTGGTTCATATGACGTTTTGGATAAAAATAATTGCCTTTATGGAAAACAAAACAGCATCAAAGGAAGGGAAGCAGTCCTTGTAATGCATGAGGTAATTGATGTCTCTTCCAATTTGCAAATTTCTCCCAGAATAAATGTGGACAGAGTTGGCAGCAGGGTTTGTTTCAAGGAAAAGTTCCAGGATTAGTATTACTGTGGTGTAGCCTGGGATTGCTGGTGTGAGAATATTTCTTAGATTAGGAAGCTGTGGACAGGAAAGGACAGGCCTGTCGCCTAGGGCCTTCTGGAGTGTAGGGTCATGATCCAGAATAGGTTGTGGGTTTTTAATGATGCGTTGCAGGGGTTTGAATTGGTCTGTTGTTGATCTTCTGGGGCCTATCTTGAAGTAGTTGGTTTCGGGGTATTGTAGATGCTTACATGCCTCCAGCTTCCATCCAGCACACATCACATGATCCATCATTTCTAGTCAAGCCCCTAGATACAATCACATCTGCTCTGATCCTGCTGACAGCAATCGAAAACTTCAAGACCTCTATCAAGCATTTATAAACTTTTTTACCCACTAAGAGAAGTAAAAAACCAAAATTGATAAGACCAGACAAATACCCAGAAACCAGCTACTTCAAGGTAGGCCCCAGAAGATCAATAACGGAATGCCACTTGTCATCACCTATAGACTACACCACAGTAATACTAATCCTGGAACTTTTCCTTGCAACAAACCCCGCTGCCAACTTCATCCACGTATTTAGTCTGGGGATACCCTCACTGGACCTAACTATGTTAGTTACAAGATCAAAGGCACGTTTTCGTGCACTTCCAGCAACATTATATATGACATTATGTGCCAGCAATGCCCTGCCACTGTGTACATTGGACAGACTGGGCAAAACTTTCACCAAAGAATAAATGGACACAGAGCAGACATCAAGAAACTCAATACACATAAGCCGATCAGTGAACACTTCAGTGGAGTGGGCCATTGTGTTAAAGACCTGAGAATTTGTGTCCTAGAGTACAGAGAATTTAAAAACAGATCACAGTGAGAAATTTGTGAATTGGAGTTCGTATTCAAATTTGGCATATATTAACATGTGGTATTAACAGAGACATCAGTTACCTCATGCATTACAAGTACGGCTTCCCTTCCTTTGATGCTCATAATTATCTCAGGCAGAACACTTAACATCCCCCCATCCTCCTCCTTTGATCCTATGTATGTGATTTCTCAGTTCTGTTGCAATTTTTTTGGATGCTCTGTACTTATACATGTCAGTCTGTATTGGAAATGAGATTGATGTGATGAAGTGTGTCTGTTCCATGAAAGCTGATCACCAGATAAAGCATTTTATTAGTCTTTAAAATGCTACATTTCTGCTGTTTTTTGTTTTGTTGGAATACAGACTAACATAGCTACCTTTCTGTTGCCTTTATGGAAGACTCTCAGTACTAACTTCCCCAAAGTAATACAAAGACTTCAGAACACAAACAAGTTTTGATTCCAAGTTTTGACACCAAACATTCCAGATCCTTCAGGAGTAGGTAGGGTTGGGATGTTAGTGTCCACTGTTACCTTGGAGTATGTAATGGTTTGTTGCCTTCCATAATTAACCAATAACCTCTTCCTCCACAGATGGTGAGAGATGAAAATCTGAAATTTATGAAGAATAGAGATGTCTACAGTAGTGACTATTTCAGTTTTGTTCTGTCATTAGCTTCTCTGAATGCTGTAAGTAGCAGGATATTAACCCTTGGGTGCTGTAATATTGGAAGGGGGAGCCTACAGAAGGCTGTTTGGGACCCAGTCAGAAGAAAAGCAACTGGGTGGATTAGTGGAATTTAGCATCTCCAGTTTCCCAGTGACAGTGTCTAGTTAAAAACTGGTGCTGTGTTCCTATTCCTGGTCATTGAAACAGTTGTCACTGGGTTGCAATAAAGTGTACACGAATATACAATTTTTTAAATTCATAAATGTAAATCATAATAGGGATGCAAGTTGCTAAGCTCTGGCTAGTTCCCTCTCTACATGAAGGGTGGATCACAGTAGGCTTGTCTACACTAGCTCCCTACTTAGAAGGGAGCATGGTAAGTAGGGTGTTGGGAGTTTATTAATGAAGTGCTGCAGTGCATATGCAGCACTTCATTAAGCAAATTCCCCCCCCGCGGAAACTTGGAAGTGCTGGCTCACGTGTAGCCGCAGCTCACCAGCCAGCACTTCAAAGTCCCGTTGCCCACCCCTCAAAATTTTGAGGGGTGGGCACTTGGAAGTACTGACGGGTGAGCCGCAGCTACATGTGAGCTGGCACTTCAAAGCTTAACACTTTGAAGTTGCCGCGGGAGGGAATTTGCTTAATGAAGTGCTGCATGTGCACCGCAGCACTTCATTAATAAACTCAACACCCTACTTACCATCCTCCCTTCAAAGTAGGGAGCTAGTGTAGACAAGCCCAGTTTATATTAACCACCTT
Organism: Carettochelys insculpta; assembly: GCF_033958435.1. NCBI lineage: Eukaryota > Metazoa > Chordata > Testudines > Carettochelyidae > Carettochelys > Carettochelys insculpta. The sequence goes on along the minus strand of NC_134145.1, from coordinate 13,210,368 downwards.
CATATAATTCTTTTTCCAGTTCTTCGAAGTTTTGTGTTAAACAAGGCTTTCAGCTTTGAAAGGACATTATTTACAAGCCTGCAAGCTTTGGTATATGCTGTCTCTAGAGTTCGTACAGTCCTTCCTACTCGCAGTAATGGAGCAGTAAACAGAGCAGCATCTTGGGTTTGGTGGCGTCTTCAGCAAGTCCACATTTTAACACAGGTTTAGCTGTAGTTTTAGATGGCTCTTGTGTTCTGAGCTGAGGAGTCTTTGTATTGGTGTAAGTAAAATGTGGAGCCTGCCAATGTGCCTCCAAGTCCAGCAGAACTTTTAAAGAATATTTTGCTGTCTAATGATTCCTGTTTATATTTATAAAGAAAGTGGCACTGCTGGACTGGAGTGAATGTCTTATTTCTTTCAGACTAAGCTAAAGCACCCGTATTACCCCTGTATGGCCAAGGTGAGCTTACAGCTAGCAATCCAGTTCCTATTCCAGACCTATCTACGAACAAAGAAAAAGCTCAGGTAAGATTCATATTCACGTTGTATGGGCATATCTGATGAGATCTGCTGGCTTGTAAATCCTGTTACTTTTTGAAACATTGTGTTTGAACTCCTTGATTCCACAAATCCTTGTTGATATTCACCAGTACAACAGTACTGTTCTGCTGTGGTATTCCAAATACAAATGGAATTTACCCAACACAAGAAAATCCAGAGAACACTTGACAACCTGTTTCTTCTGCAGTTCTCTTTCTGTGGGTGTCATTTGTAAAATCATTGTGGGGGGATAGAAAAGACCATAAAGGTTTTTTAAATACAAGTAAAATGATCAGAGATTTTTTTTGTGTGTGTTCTGAATTGAAAAATAAGGACTCCAAATCCTGGTATATTTTGTGCACACTAGTAAATTCCTAAATTTTAAATACATATTTTTCTGAATACTGTAGCGTTTATAAAGTTAGAATGTTTGAATCTCAGTGCAGGAATGCCTAGACTGAATTTGAGAGCAAAATATTTGAGCCCTGATATTTTTTCCCTCGGTGTTTCACTGTTTTGTCTCGTGCTATCCACAATGTCTTCCATTCAAATCCAGATGTGGAGTTTTTACACACTGTTGATGGTTCGAACAGAGAGAGGTTCTGAGTTACTATGTCTAAATTGCTAAGGTATGTGTTTCAGTTCAGGAAACAATAACTCCCCAGAAAAAGGAGCCAAACCACTCCCCTTTGATTACCCAGTTGTGTCCTGCTGTCCTGAAAGTTGCACAGTTGAACTACCTCAGACAGATCTTAATTATCACAGTCAGTTGTGAAATTCTGCTGTTTTACTGATCCTGCTGTCTCTGCTTTTTAAAGGGTTGATACAGAAGAATGGATTGCCACCATCGATGCACTGCTTTCTAAAAGCTTTGATGCTTGTCAGTGGCTAGTTGAATATTTGGTTGGATCGGAGGGACGAGAGCTAGTAAAGTAGGTGCAAATATCCTATTTTACGTCAATATAAATAACATTTCAGAAAGATGTGGTTTGTCCAATACTAATAAAAGAAGAGCTGTTCAGTATCTTCCATATTCCTTAATCACATGTTTTGTAATAGAATTTGTCATTCAGTTGTGTGAATTTTGTTTTTATGAAGCCAATAAACGTCTTTCTTGGCGGTCACTTGATAACAAATAGGACTTCATGTCGCCTTCCTATTTGAGTCTGTTGATGGCTGATCCGCCCGATTTATGAAGCCACAGGCCTTATTACAGAAGAGGCAGGTATTGGTAGCTGTCAAAGGGGTACGGGGCAGTTTTTGCTGCTCTTTTCTTGTCTGTACTGTGGCAGGACCTCTCAAATTGTGCCACTCCCCCACAGATTACCACTGTCCACCAGAGACTATCCGGGCCAAGTTCTCCAAGCATTGACACAGATGCTGCACTTTCTCATGTGTGTCTTCAGCATGTCCTTGTATTGCTTCCTTTGGCCCCCCAGCGCTCCTCCATCTTTCCTTCAACTCGGAAAACAATCTGTTTTGGGAGACGCTGATCAGATATACGAACCACATGACCAGTCCAAAATATGTAATATCCATATAAGTGGAGAAACAAATATTTAATATAGTTTTAGTGGTTGCTTTGAAATGGGTCTTGAGAAGTTTATGTAGCTCTCACTTTTTTGCATTACAAGAAGAGATAAGAAAACACTTTTTTGACATGTATTTAACAAGATGGTTTGGAGGTGTTCTCAATTTTTTCTCTCAGAAGGTTGTAAAAGCTGGAACATATTCTTTGAATCAGTTTATCCACCCACTGACTCCTCTATAGTGAAGTCCCTAAATAAGCCAATGTCTCATTTTAAAAAAAAAAAAAAAAAAGAGTGCCAGTTAGGTGTCATTTCAGAATGCCTTTCACTAAGAATTCTTAAATTTTTTTTCAGTTCTCGCCTTTCTACAAAGCAGTTGTTTTACAAATGCTTTTCAGCCTAGTTTGTCTTATTTAGAAGAATTTGCGTGAAATCCTCCTTGCAGATTGTTGGGTTTATCTTCTACTCTTCCAAGGTTTCAGTGGGGATTTGCACAGCAATGCTATTGAGTTTAATAAATCCAGGCCCTTGCTGGTGTCTGTTACAGTTTAAAAGATTGGAGAGCTCAAAACTTAATACTGGCTTGTTTTAGGATTACAAGAAAATATTGTTTTGCATCCGAGGCCCTTTTAACTTGTTTGCACGTATTCCAGCGTATTAGCCTCATAATCTAAGTTTTAAACATTTTCTTAAATACTTAGGTGATAAATTATAATTACTAACTCTTCAGCTGTCATATTGTGTTTCCTTGTATCACCTGATCGTTGCAGTGTATTTCTAGCTAACTAGCAATAATAATCATTACTCACGGCAAGGAAATTCAAGATTGGTATTCCTTCTTTAACTTTAGTTGTATGAGAATCTCTCACTTTCAATGGTGTATTGTTTTTCTGTATCAGACTCAGTAGTGTTTAAGCTGAGTTTTCTGAATTATCTGCATACTTCAGGGTATTTTGGATTTCATATTAGGAAGTAAGTTTGCCGGTTCTTGTTCCAGTGTACCTATTGTGTAACATAAAATGGAAAATATTGTGGAGGAGATGAAAAGATAGTTATTCTGTTATGAAATTGTTTCTTATATTACCATTTTTTCATTGCTAGAGAAGATTGAATGGCAGTTGTGACTTGTATAAGATCTTCTTTTGGCCAAGGCCCTTTGGGCAGGGAAAGTTGATGTTTCTGTACAGATGTGTGTAATGAATTGTACTTTGGCTTGGTCTTTTAAAGTGACTAAATGAAGTGTCATGGCTTTTAAAAAAAATATTGGAAATTGTCCTAGTAGCAAGCAGGAGCACAAGCCTCAGCTCTTATGCTTTTACATAGCGAATGCCAAACTACAACATGAAATAGTTGTGTGGATGCACCAAATATTTGATCCCAAGCTCCCTTCAGCTGTGTTGTTTATTTCGCAGGACTTTCCTGCTAGAATGCAGTGTGAGAGAGGTGCGAGTTGCTGCAGCCACCATTCTTGAAAAAACTCTTGATGGTGCCTTGCTTTATCAGGATAAGGTCAGTAATATTTCATTATGAACTAGTGTGTTGATTTTTGTAATATTATAGCTGTCACTGGTGCCAGAAAATACCATGCATCTTTGTTAATGAACAAAACAGAAAGCTTAATAACCTCATCCTGCATAGTTCTTCAGTTCTTGATTCTCTTCATGCTCATTTCTTCTAGTCACAATAATGCAGTGTACACCAGTCTTGGAGTCCGAAGTTGCTATAATGAATGTCTGGTACACATAGTGTTATCTCTGCCCTCAATCAGTGTATACATAAATAGCAGTTACGTTTGCTGGAAAATTTACAGGCACCTTAATTTTAAGGGCTCAAGCTTAGTTAAAACACATTTCCTGTAAAAGTATATGCAACATTCAGGTCTGTTGTCTCAAAGTTGAAGCTGACCCCCAGGACATTTTTCCAATACATTGTTTGGAAAATATTCTTTGTCATGTTTTGATTTATTCTCTTTTGATAATATCAGGACTGATTCACAAATTCAGACTCTGAGTTACCTACAACTGCTTTTCCTTCCTTATCTGATCTCTGAAATCTGTGACATCAGCACAGTATCCTGGAGTGAATATAGAGCCAATGGTGATGAAAGGATTAGCTTTGGGTGAGAGTGTCTTAAGTCAGCTTTTAGACTGAGTTTATGCTTATGTGCAGTTGTCCCTACTAATACCACAAGAAAATGTGAAACAAGGAGTAGTTTCTAAAGTGTTTTTGGAGGTGGAGCAGGGGAATTTAGGCCAATTCTCATGCAATTTTCCTTGCATGGCCCAAAATATTGGGAAAATATGATCACTGTTCTGTGCTGTTGTCTTATTTCCATGTGTTGCCAGTGGACTTTAATTTAAATCTTAATTACCAGACTACTGTTGGCAGTTGGAATTAATGTCCTCATTTTGTATGTTGACTCTTTCAATCACTACTTCTGCATATTGGATTAAAATAATTCTGTCATGGGGAGGAAGACATTCCTACTCCTTCAGTCACTGTTTAGCAAGTTGCCTGTAAGGAATGTCTGCTAAATGGCCCAGTGAGACAAAGCTGGCCAAATTCCATGTCCCTGAGCAAGTTCTGCTGAATGTTGATACTTCGTGTTCGTTTTCCTAATGAACATAGTAATGCTGTATGAAAAGGGAGTTTTGATCATGCTTCCTTCTGGTTTTGATTTTCTCATTACAGTAAGCCCATCTGAATATAACTAGCCATTTACCTTGATATAGGGGCGTTAAATGATTTTTACAGTAGACAATTTTACATTTTGACAGTTAAAAAGTCTACATCAGTTAATGGAGGTGCTACTTGCTCTGTTGGACAAAGATGTTCCTGAGAACTGTAAAAACTGTGCACAGTACTTTTTCCTATTCAACAACTTCGTACAAAAGGTAACTAAATGAAACAATAGCATCTCATTTTTTTAATGTGAAAGGTCATGAGAAAGGGATCTGGTTGGTTATTGATATTTTATAAACTAAGAAAACAGTGGTAAGGAGACCTTTCCAGATTCAAATGAATAAAAGACCTATCTTTGTAAAGTACACGGCTTTTGAAAACTAGATTGGGGGAAAAAAATAGAAATACAAGCAATGTAGAGATGTTAAACTCTGGTTACTTCTAAATGCAATAATTTCAAGAAATGGGCTGAAAGGTTTCCAGTGGAAAGCTGCATAGCTGACAGGATGGTGCTGCACATCACAGCATGGTTTCTAATTGTTTTAAAGCTACTTAAAGTGGATTTCATATAGTATCCCTTTTTTGTGCTCTAGCTATGAAGGTGTAACTTATAGTGTTTCCCTCATATTGGGAACTTAGAATAGATTGCCGCAAATTACTTTGGCTCCTATAAAAATAACCATGTCTGTACAGGAATATAACTTTGTATTCTGTCTTTTGACAGCAGGGTATAAGGGCTAGCGATCTTCTTCTCAGACATTCTGCTTTGAGGCATATGATCCATTTTCTGCTTGGCCCCAACCGGCAAAATAACCAGGTAATAGCTAAATGGTATATATGTTGTGTGTGCTTAGGTTCAGCTGTTCCCGTATTTTCTATGAATCAGAAGACAGACTTTTCACGAGGTTTGAAATGGAGTATTCCTCTGACCGTTTTTCCTTTAGATATGTGCTTAAACTTCACCTGTGTCTGTGTGAATTGATATTTCATAGCTGTGTTGATTTGAGAGGGTTTTTATTATATGTAGTATAGCAAGTTTTTACTGCTTCCAGAGGAGAAAAATGTATAGATTGTGAAAACAAAAAAGCAGTCCTCTAGCACTTTAAAGACTAACAAAATGATTTATTAGGTGATGAGCTTTCATGGGACAGACCCACTTCTATAGATTGTGGGCTACTTTGAATGAGATACTGCTGATATAAGAAGGGAGTAATGTGTGTTTTCCTCCATGCTTTAACAAACAGAACCGCAGGTGGAGTTCAGCACAAGCCCGGGAGTTTGGATTCCTTCACAATACTGTGGCACTTCTTGTTTTGCACTCTGACGTCTCCTCACAGAGGAATGTGGGTAAGAGTTACCTTCTAGTTTTTGTATGGCACTTTGCTGGTGTATCTTCCAGTTGTGGATGGAACTAATTTTGTCATCAGTGAGGACATCAGATAGTCATGAATGTTGAAGGCAATAATGTGTGTGCTGTAAAGTTGAACCCATGTGTTTTTCATTTGTGAACATGAAAAGATAGTAAGGTACCAAGCTGAACTAAAAGTATGGCTAGCGCTCTAAGAATGTGTGAATGTCGTATTTCTAGCATCCTTGTCATCTAAATGTTCCAAAGAGTTTTACCAATGTGAGTGAATTAAACCATGTCAACCTAGTTGGGATAGTTGACCAGACACTACCAGCTTTTAATGTTCTACTTTGTTTGGATTTTCCATATCCGTTCCAACGGCATACTACTGATGCAGTAAAGTTACATGAGTATATAAGCAACCAGCCTCCTGCAGGTGGAGAAACACTGCTAGTAAAACTCTGTGAAAGGGATAGAGAAAAGCTGGGTCCTCAATGCTCAAGTGGGACATCAGATTTCCTATCCTTCATTCAAATTGTTTGAGTGCTGTACAGGGCTGTAAATTGGCAAACAGCGATGAGGTTTTAAAGCACTAGAAAGGTGCCAAGCACTGATGCAATACTTGAATGTGGTGTTAGTGATAGAGGTGCCCTAAGTTAGTGTGTGTAAATTTGTTTGCTGTGGCCTTTTAACACTGTCAGCATCCTAGCAACACCTTAATATAATAAATGGTTCATTTTTTTGTGTTCAAGTAATTTTTTTTTATTTTGGTGATGCTTATCATGTGCTACAGCATCTAAGATATAAGTTCTTCAAATTATTTGCTCCTGAGAGGTTACAGTAAACCCAACATTGTCATGGAAACAGTAGTGTTGTGGGGTTTTTTTTGTTTTTTAAAGTGCAGGATAGTGTTAGATCCCTGGATTGTGTGTTCCGTTTTTCTTTTAGCTCCTGGTCTCTTTAAACAGCGTCCACCTCTTAGCATCACTGCCTCAGGTCCACTTCTGGCCCTACATGAAGAAGTGGAAGCCTTGTTGTTCCTGTCTGAAGGGAAGCCTTATTTACTAGAGGTAGCTGTTATGCTAAATGTCTCCATGTTTTGTGTGTTTTAAAAGCTGATGTTACAGTGGTTCTTTGAAATACTGCATTTGATATACAAAACAAACACTTTAGCCTAGGAATACACATTTGAGTGTCACCTCAGTCTTTTTACACTGGTAAATTTCAATTGCATAGTTCATAACTGGGTTGCAAGTCAAATTTGGGAATGCTATCATGGGTGAGCTATCCTGGCTGCAGTATGTTAAGAAGCAAAATTACATCTCTCCTGAAGGATGCAAAAAAATCCCATTTAAAAACTTGACCCTGCTTTTAAGAGTAACTATCTTTTCATTAGGTGATGCATGCATTACGGGAGCTAACTGGATCATTGTCAGTTCTCATTGAGATGGTGGTTTACTGCTGCTTTTGTAATGAGCACTTTTCCTTCACCGTGCTACATTTCATCAAGGTACAAAACTGATTGAAAGTTGATTTGCAGATATGGTCTATTCCAGGCTTTGAGTGTGGGGTTGTATTTCAGGGCCTTTAAATATTTGGGGATCTTAAATTGTCTCTACAGCTCTTTGGAATTTTCTTTTGGTGTTGAATAAATAATTAGGTTTGAATAAATTTAAGTTTTTGTAAACTACAAAACAAGGAAGGTTAAATGGTATATTTTTGGAATTATTTTTAATATTGTCTTTTGTAATTAATCACATCAAATTTATGTAGGTATGTATTCTAGTATCTGATGAATTTTGTATTGTAACATACAGAGCCAACTGGAAACTGCCCCTCCTCATGAACTGAAGAACACATTCCAGTTACTTCATGAGATACTAGTAAGTGAAGAGTAAAAACTTGTGTATGAAGCACTGTCCAAACAGGCTGAATTACATGTAAATACCTAATTCCAGGAAGGCATTACTGTTGTGCTTGCAGTTCTTACACCTTTTGTAATCATTCCCCCTTTCAGATAAGGGTGTCAGTCTGTTGCATGCTGTTTTTATTTAATCAGTATTGCAATAATCAGTGAAATGCACCAGGGTGGGGTTTTTTTTTATTATTTTAGTTAATTTTATTTTGGACCTGAAGAAAAAATTTGGTTCATGATTCTAAGGAACGATAGCGGGGAAAACAGCACCATAATTATGATGGATTTCAAGAAAGCGACTTTAGCAAATTTGTCAGGAGGGTCGGGGGGTGTTGGTAGGTAAATTCCTATGGGAGGTAAGTCCAAAGGGAAAAAACATTTGAGACGACGTTATTAAGGGTACAAGAGCAAAGTGTCTGACTACCTGGAAGAAGTGGAGGTATGGCAAGAGAACATCCTGACTTAACCATAAGCTCTTCAATGATCTGAAAAGCAAAGAAGTGTCCTACAAAGAGTGGAAAGTAGGTCAGGTTGTAAAGGGTGAATATAAACAAATAGGACAAGTATGTAGGGACAAAACTGGAAAGGCCAAGGCACATAATAAGATTCCATTAGTTAGAGACAAAGGGTAAAAAGAAAGCAGTCTACAAATAACGAAGAAAGAGGAAGACCAATGATGGGAAAGGCCTGTTGTTCAGTGGATGGGGGAATAGTTTAAAAAAAAAAAAAAAATGGAAATGGCAGCACGCTAAGTGATTTTTCTTTTGTTTTTTCACCAAAAAGTTTACCAGAAATTGACATCTAACTTATTGAATGCTTGTGAAAATGAAGCAGAATCAAAAGATAAAATAGAGAAAACAAGTTTAAAAAAAAAAAAAAAGACCAAGACAAGTTACATGTCTTCGAGTCACCAGTGCCTGGTGAAATATGACAGAGGGTACTCAATGAGCTGAGCTGCTAGCAATTATCTTTGAAACATCATAAATGACAGGAGACATTCCAGAGGACTGGAAAAGGGCAAATGTAGCGTTAACCTATAAAAAGCATGCAAGGAATTAGATAATGAAGCAAATAATTAAGCAGTCAGTTTGCAAACATCAGGATAAAAAGGTGGTAAGCAGCCATCAGCATGGATTTGTCTGGAACAAATCATGTCAAACTAACCTCATTGCTGTTGTGGACAGGGTACAAACTTTGTGGATGGGGGAGGTGGGGAGCTGCAGATATATCTTGATTTTATTAAAGCTTTTGAATCTGCTTTGAGTGACCTCAACTAGGGAAATGCAACCTGGATAGAGCTATTATAAGATGGGTGTATAACTGGGAGGAGTGATCAGTGATTCACAGTCAAACGTGGAGAACATAACAAATAGGGTCCCGCAGGCATCAGTTCTGGGTCTAGTGCTGTTCAGTATCTTTGTCAGTGGTTTAGATAATGGCTTAGAGAGAACACTTATGAAATTTGCAGACTGTGCCAATCTGGGAGGGTTTGCAAGTACTTTGGAGGATAGGATTAAAATTCAAAGTTACCTGAATTAACTGGAAAAATGGTTTGACGTAGATAGGATGAAATTCAATAAAGACAAATGCAAACTATTCCACTTGAGAGAACAATCACGAGTACACATACAATATGGGAAATGATCACCTAGGAAGGGCTCTGGGGTCATAGTGGATCACAAGCTAAATCTGAGTTAACAGTGTAGCACTGTTGTAAATGGGTGGGGGGAAGTAACAAAAATCACATCATTCTGGGATGTATTAGCATGAGTGTTGTAAACAGGACTTAATCTTCCACTCTACTCCACGCTGAGGCCTCAGCTGAAGTATTGTGTGCAGTTCTGCGTACCCATGTTTTAGGAAAGATATAGAAAAATTGGAGACAGTCCGGAGAATGATTTAAGGGTCTAGAAAGCAAGATCTGTGAGAAAAGACTGAAAAAAATCGTTTTGTGTAGTCTGGAAAAGAGAAGACTAAGAGGGGCCATGGTAACTGTTTTTAAATACAAAGGGAGGAAGGTGAAGAATTGTTCTTAGCATCTGAGGATAGGTCAAGCGGCAATGGGCTTAAATTGCAACATGGGTGGTTTGGGTTGGACATCAGTAAAAAGATTCCTAGCTGTTAGGGTGGTTAATCACTGGGATAAATTCCCGAAGGAGGTTGTGCAATCTCCATCACTGGAGGTTTTTTAAGAGCAGGTTAGACAACACTGATCAGGGATGGTCTACAAAATGTTTAGGCTTGTCATGCATGCAGGGGCCTGGAATAGTTGACCTCCTGAGGCCCCATCCAGTCCTGTGATTTACACAACACTAAGTTCTACCAACTTTTTTTTTTCTTCACAGGTCATTGAAGACCCTTTACAAGTAGAGAGGGTCAAATTTGCATTTGAGACTGAAAATGGATTGCTAGGCAAGTAGGCCTATTGTGTGAAATATTATGGTGCTTTCCTTTGACAAATGTCCAGATACCCTGTTGGTTTTTATACCTTGCTTTACAGAACTTCTTTGTGGAATTGATTTCCTGTGTTATCCAAAAGCCATGGTGATAGATGGGAGGAAATGGACTCTTCTTCCTCCCAAACACAACAAATCCATTGAGCCAAGAGAGGGCTGGAGCTCACATACATCTAGAGAGGCCAAGAGCTCAAATTCAGATCCGGCCCAAACTCAGGGAAGGTGCAAACACAACTATACAGTATTATCAGAAAGTTTCTCTCCCCAGCTCAAGACAAGGTGGAAAAGCGGTTAGTATATAGGAAGCAACCTATATACTAATAACATTTTGGCCTGAAAAAGATGTGGGAAAAAAACCATGAAGTATATGGAAGAGAAGGGAATTTCAGGTTGCTGCTTGACTTTCAACATAGTTGCAAAACAGACTCCTTGTGAAAGGATCCTGTCTCCTTACACCTCTTAGTATTTGTGCTACCTTCTCCACTCTTCGTCCCTTATAAGTGTGGTGACCCTGGTTCTGATAAAATAATCTTACTGTGGACTGATCCATATCTCCTGCCTCAACTTGTAATCAGGCCTTAAGACCTCGTGATGCTCTGATCCTGCTGAATCAGAGGGCTGGTGTTCAAATTCATGCTCTCTGTGGCTAAATTTTTTCCCCCCTTCTACCTCAAGAGCAAAGGTTCTCTCCCAGAAGCTTCTCTGACCTCGAAGGTAAAGCTTGGAAGGGGGACAAGGGAAGTAGCCCTCACATTCACACAGAATAAAAGTAGAACCTTCTCTTACTGTGTGACTGACACACACACACATTCTCTCTCTCTCTCTCCCTCCCTCCCCTCGCCCCCCCCGGGTTGTTGTCTAATGTGTCCTGTCCCCGTCCAAACATGGTATTACCAAGAACTCTCGCCAGGCCTTTCCCTACCCCCAAAGGACTGCTCTGCCGCAGCACTTTGGGACACTGGTGGGGAGGATGTCCATCACCACTGTGGGCTTTGTAAGTAGGCTTCTTCGAGTGTCCCTGTGGGTGCTCCACAATAGGTGTCGGGCTTGCCCGGCGCCGCAGATTGGAAATCTTCCAGCAGTTTCTCCTGGATCGTGCATGCACCGGTGCGCACGGCTCCCTTGCGTGTCCCCAGCCACATGCGCGCTCCGGTCCCCGCCAGTTCCTTCTCAACCGCCATCGGCTGCAGACGGAATCCGCTCAGGCTACGGCCAGAGTCAGATTAGACAGTGTTTCTACGTGTAAATTGTTTTTTGTTTGTTTTTTGTTTGTTTGTTTGTTTTTTTTAAAAAGGAGGACAAAGAGAACACCAAAAAAAAAATAAATATAAATATATACACACACACACACACACACACACACACACACACACACACACACACACACACACACACACACACACACACACACACACACACACACACACACACACAAAAAAAAGAGAGAGAGAGAGGAGCGGAGAAGAAGGGTGGACATGAAGGCCAGTAGGCCGCCCGCTGCCCTGCAGGCCGGTGTCCGCAATTCGGAGAAACAGGCACGGATTAGGTGCTAAGGACCCTATTAACAGTAAAAGACTCACCGCGATGGCTTCTTCAGGCTTTAAAAAGTGTGAGTCCTGCCGTGAAGCTATGCCGGCCTCCGATGGGCATAGTGAATGCATCCGATGCCTGGGGGAAATCACGTTACCCAGAAGTGTTCCCACTGTGCTAAGCTCACAGCCAGGGCCAGGAAAGACAGAGAAATGCGTCTTAAAATGCTCTTGTTTGATAAGGCCCTCCGGCTAGACGTGCCGGAGAGGCAATCAGAAGGGCCCTCTGGGTTCCACAAGAGGAAGGCAGCTTCTCTGACCCCCCTCGGTGCAAAAACGGAGGAATGTCTCCCCAGCTCAATCCCTGCCAGCAGTTTCAGCGAGCAGGACGGGCGGAGCACACAGCCCCCAGCCGCATACTCAGGCATGCGGCACCGCAGCAGTGCATGTGGCAGAGGCTGAGCCTCCGATTACAAAACAGCCGGCACATGTGGCGCCTAGAGCGTCAGCCAGGCAAGCACCGGAACCGGCGGCAGCGACCCCCGCGGCACCAACGGTGCAGGGCCAACAGGCACGGAGCCTGCAGGCACTGGAGGATGTTATCCGCGCAGCACCGCAGCTGAGCGGGCCAAGCGCGGCGCCAACAGCGGGGCCGAGATCCCCAGCGCGGGAGGGGAAAGGCAAAAGCAAAAGCCGGGCACCGCAGCCCTTCTCCAGACAGGGCTGTGCTGCTGCTAACAACAAGCCCTCCCCCTGTGCTGCACATGCTGCCCAGAAGGCCTGGGTCTCCACCGGCCTATCCAGAACCTCCTTCTCCGTTCCTCCAACCAATGTCACCATGGCTTGGGCCACCTTCACCCTTTCTGGGATTGGATCCACTGGAGTACTATCACAAACCAGTGTCACCGCTATCTGTGTCATTGCGGAGGTCTCGCTCTCCCAAACATCGGGGGTACACACCCCGAGAGTGGTCCAGGTCTCCGTCCCCGGACCCGTGCCTGTGCTGCCATGGTCGTTCTTATCATGCTGGACACAGACACCCCAGGCCTACACCCAGGGGCAGGTCCCCCCCGGCTGTCCAATACCCCCGTGGGCACTCCCATTCGGGGATGGAAACTCAGTTATCTCAAGGGGAGTTAAATTTAGAACCCCGAGACTTTCCTTCGCAATCCTCCAGCGAGCAGGTGTACCATCGGCCGCAGGAACCTGAGAGTTCGAGGGAGGTGTACCCTAGTGGTTCCTCCTCATCCTCCCCAGATGAGGCCATGGCCCCCGGGGATGTCGCTCCCCCGGGTGACCTTAAACGGTTTCAGGAGCTGTTTAAAAGGGTGGCTTTCACGCAAGGCATTCAAACAGCAGAAGTGCAGGAGAAACATCACAAACTCCTGAAAAATTTGAGACCCCCGGCTTCATCCAAAATGGCTATCCCGCTGGACGAAGCCATTATGGAGTCAGCCACTACCATATGGCAGACTCCGGCCTCCGTTCCGCCTATGAACAAGAGAGCGGATAAGAAGTACTTCATCCCGGCAAAGGGCATGGAGTTCCTCTTCAGTCACCCACAACCGAAATCGTTGGTGGTCGAATCGTCCCAGCAGAGGTCAAAGACTTCTCAGTACAAATCGGGGGGATCGGACAAAGATGCCAAGAAGCTAGAACTGTTCGGCAGGAAGGTATATTCCTCTTCCACCCTGCTATTGAGAGTGGCAAATTATGCGGCACACCTAGCAAACCATAACTTTGATAATTACTCCAGGCTTACTTCTCTCATGGATTCACTTCCGGAAGATAAGAAGCCGGTGTTAAAGGCAATTGTGCAAGAGGGCTATGCAGCTTCGAGGACGGGAGTCCAGATCGCCCTGGATGTGGCAGATACGGCGGCACGCTCAACGGCTACAGCAGTGGTCATGCGTAGGGAATCCTGGCTCTAGACATCGGGCATCCTGAGGGATCTACAGGCGAAGATCGTGGATCTTCCCTTTGACACGCAAAAGTTATTTGCGGACTCAACCGACTCGGTCCTCCACTCCAGTAAGGACTCGAGAGCCACACTTAGAACCCTGGGTATTTATACCCCTCCATGTAGGAAGAAAAAATATTACCCCCAGCAAAGACGCTACCCGTACCAACCACAGCGTGCGCAGTATCAACAGGGCTACGACCAAGGGCAACATCAACAGCAGCAACAGTACAGAACTCCCAGGCGACGTTCCCAACAAAGTCGTACACCTTCGGGACAGGCCCAAAGGCAACAAGTTTGACGGGCATGTCGAGGGCTGCACTATCACTACCATCGTGCAATGCCACTCTCATCTCATGTTCCATCATCACCTCAGACCGTTTCACTCCCAATGGCAAAAGATCACCGCAGATAAATGGGTGCTGGAGATCATAGCCACGGGTTACGCCATCCCCTTCCAGTCGCTCCCACTGATGAAGCCTCCCTCCAGGCCTCACCTCCGGGACGCTACCCACGAGGTGAGGCTCAAACAGGAGGTGGACCACCTTATGTTCATAGGGGCAGTGGAAAGAGTGCCGGAACAATTCCAGGGGAAAGGGTTTTATTCACGCTACTTCCTCACAGAGAAGAAAACAGGAGGCTGGAGGCCCATCTTAGATCTTTGGGGCCTCAACCGCTACTTTGCGCAAGCAACGTTTTCGGATGATTACAGTCGCCTCCATACTCACGGCACTGGACGATGGAGATTGGTTTGCAGCCCTCGACTTACAAGATGCTTGCTTTCATATAACAATCCACCTGGCACACAGGCGCTTCCTCCGCTTCATGGTCGGCAAGGAACACTTCCAGTACAGGGTTCTTCCGTTCAGCCTCTCCTCGGCCCCCAGAGTCTTTACCAAAACCTTGGCAGTGGTGTCAGCCTACCTGCACAGACAGTGGGTATTCATGTTTCCATACCAGGATGACTGCCTATTGAAAGGGGCCTCGAAGGCAGAGGTCCTATGCATGATACGTGTCACAGCGGACACTTTTTCTTCGCTGGGCCTAGTCATCAACCTTGCGAAGTCAAAGACAGACCCCACACAGGACATAGAGTTTATACGTGCCCCTATGAACTCTATCACAGCAAGGGTGTACCTACCCAACGCCTGCTTTCGCGCCATTGGTTCGCTGGTGCAAGTCATCGCATACAGCCCCACGGTGCCGGTCTTAACGTGCTTACAGCTGCTGGGCCATATGGCGGCAGCAACATTTGTGGTGCAGAATGCCAGATTGCACATGCGAAGCCTGCAGCATTGGCTGGTGAGCGTCTACAAACCGGCATCCCACACTGTTCACAGGGTGGTGTCGCCCACAACAGAGGTGCGCAGATCCCTGGCGTGGTGGGTAAACCCCAAGAACTTGCTAGCAGGGGTGCCCTTTCACCAACCACAAATTTCTATTTTTCTGACTACCGACGCCTCCCACATGGGATGGGGAGCACACATCGGCGACAAGGTGACGCAAGGGCTATGGTCCCCTGCGGAACAGTCACTGCACATAAATATACTGGAGCTCAGAGCAGTGTTCAACGCCTGCAAGCATTTCCGAGACCACATATATGGCAAAGTAGTTGGGATCAATACAGACACTACCTCCACTATGTTTTACATAAATCGACAAGGAGGAGCCCGATCCTGTGCCCTATGTGCGGAAGCAGTCCGACTGTGGAACTGGTGCGTCGCCAACAACATAATGTTGAAAGCCTTGTACTTGCCGGGCGCTCACAATGTGAAAGCAGATCAGCTGAGCAGGCGCTTCGCACTCATGCACGAATGGCAGATCCGCCCCGATCTGCTACGACCGATCTTTCATACATGGGGGTTTCCCCAGATCGATCTGTTTGCCACCCAGCACAACAAGAAGTATCCCCAGTACTGCTCCAGGGCAGGAGTGGGGCGGGGGTCCCTGGGGGACGCATTCATGATTCCATGGAAGGGCCCCCTACTTTACGCGTTCCCCCCCACAGCGCTTATCCACAAGGTCTTGCAGAAAGCCAGAAGGGAAAGAGCTCGCATGATACTAGTAGTCCCAGCGTGGGATCAGCAGCAAAGGTTTCCCTTGCTTCTGCGCATGTCGGACCACCCACCGCTCCCTCTACCGGTGGCGCCGGACCTACTCACGCAGGCCCAGGGGTCCATTGTGCACCCGAACCCTCAGAGTCTGTGCCTACAAGCATGGCTAATCCATGGCTCAGCTCCTTAGAAAGTACATGCATGGAGGGAGTACAACAAGTCCTGGAAAGTAGCCGAAGGACCTCCACCAGGAAGACTTATAAGCAGAAATGGACTTGATTCACAGCCTGGTGTTCCGCCAAGCAGTTAGCTCGCCTTGACGTTCCTAAACCGATAATACTTGAATACTTATTGGACCTCAAGAGGGGCGGACTTTCCTTATCCTCGCTCAAAGTCCACCTCGCCGCTATATCAGCTTTTCAGCATACGGAGGAGGGGCCCACGGTATTTGCCCATCCTATCGTTACCAGGTTCTTGAAGGGGTTGGTAAATCTGTACCCCCTCGGATACCGCTTCCGCCATCGTGGAACCTGGACTTGGTGCTCAGCACGCTCACGGGTCCACCTTTTGAACCATTAGCCACAGTTCCCCTACGTCTCCTTACCATAAAAACAACCTCCCTCCGTGCAATTATGTCAGCTCGCAGGGTGAGTGAGCTCGCAGCAGTTATGGCAACGCCGCCCTGCACAGTATTCTCAAAGGAGGCAGTAACCTTACGGCTGCACCCAGCCTTTGTTCCAAAAGTTTCTTCAGAGTTCCATCTTAATGAACCAATAGTTTTACCCTCGTTTTACCTGAAGCCTCACAACTCCAGCAAGGAGGCACGCCTGCATCTCCTGGATGTGAGGAGGGCGTTGGCCTTCTACGTAGACAGAACTAAGTCCTTCCGGAAAACGGATAGACTCCTAGTCTCTCTCGCTCCCAGGTCAAAAGGAGAAGGTCTCTCTTCACAGAGAATCTCAAAGCACATTGTGTCCTGTATAAAAATGTGCTACGAGCTTCGAAAGACTCCTTTTGCTGGCCCCACCCAGGGCTCACTCCACCAGGGCGGTGGCGGCGTCAACAGCCTTCTTCAAGGGCATCGCGTTGAAGGACATCTGTAGAGCGGCGACCTGGTCATCCTATGACACCTTTGCCAAGCATTATGCCCTACATCGGGTATTCCAAGAGGATACCCGCCTCTCGACAGCAGTCCTTTTGGGGGCAAGCTGCACATAAACCGATTACCCACCTCCTTTCTTGGGTTACTGCTGGGTAGTCACCTATTGTGGAGCACCCACGGGGACACTCGATGAAGAAAGAGAAGTTACTCACCGTAGTAACGATGGTTCTTCGAGATGTGTCCCCGTGGGTGCTCCACTACCCGCCCATCCTCCCTGCTTCGGATCTCTGTCTAGTGTCTTTCAGGAGCATCCGAGGCGGTTGGTCAAGGAACTGGTGGGGACCAGATCGAGCACATGGCCGGGGACGCACAAGGGAGCGGCGCGCGCCGGCACAAGCGCAATCCAGGAGAAACTGCTGGAAGATTTCCGTTCTGCGGTGTCGGGCAGCCCGACACCTATTGTGGAGCACCCACAGGGACACATCTCGAAGAACCATCGTTACTACGGTGAGTAACTTCTTTCTCCAAGGGTGGTGCACCCTTTTCTGTCTGGATGTCTACGAAGATTTGTTCCAGGATCTTGTTCCTGAACAGGTGTAGTGCTGTTTGCATATCATTCCCCCTCATGGTGTCTTTCATGCTTCATTTGTCAGCTGTTGCTGTCCTTGGCCACATGGATAAGATCCTACTATTGGTATGAGGATAAGTAAGTTAAACCTGGAATTCCTGCAAAATGTTTGGCTACTTCACAGGTTTCGTCACTGTGCTGTCTGCTATTATGGAGACCACAGAGTCCTATGAAAAACAGCCTTTGAGTAACAAGGTTTGCTTCTGGCAGGTCATGGAATTCTTCCTTGCAACCTCTGTTTAGGATACATTATTTAAATCAAATTGATTTAGATGATCAGTTAAGCCACCATTGAAACATACTAATATCTAACTAAATATAGTCTTTACACTAATTTGGCTATTTCTTTAATGAGCCAAGGGGATATGCTATATCAATATACAAATACATATACATATATTTATATTTAAGCAATTACAGTGCTTAACATACATTTATTCAGTGTGTTACTTTTTACATTACTGTGTTAGAAAATGTTGACTAATTTCTTATGTACTTGAGTCTTTAACTCAGAATTTTTGTCAAACTGTTTAGATGAAAATTGGACTTCAGGTGATTAGCCAAAAAAAAAAAAATTATAAAATGATTTAGTAGTTAAGCTTGTTTTTCTCGTACATCCAGCACATAAATAAAACTAAGTATCAACTATGTTTTGCATTTAATGCATTTATGTAATGCATGTTTTGCATTAAAACCAACTGATTATACAGTGGAAGTTATGGGGTGGTTAGTGAATTGAACTGACTATTCTGGTCTTTGTAGCTCCACTTCCTCACGCCTAGTTTTTATTTAGGAATTGTAAGAGAAATGCAAACGTTTCTGCTTTTGCTACTCCCAATTGGAGCCTTAACTCTGAATGAACTAGTCGTTGAGCAGAACTGAACCAGCTTGAAAAAGCTTCAGTGAAAAAGATATATCTGAATCTACAACTGGCTGATAAAATCTGATTTAGCACTTCAACAAACTCTGTTTCAGTAACTGTACCACTTCAGTGGTTTTTAATGTAAATTATTTTAATTATAGCAAGTTAATCCTGAAGGTGGGTTATCAGAACTTCAAACAATTATTTTAAATAAGAAAAATGTATTTAACTCAGTCTTTTTTTTTTTTTTAAATTAAAAATTACTTTTTTCAATCCACCATGATTATGTTGTTTGTAGGATGCAAAGACAAACTTCCCAACTTAGGAAAAGTGATTTGTAATGGCTTATTGTATTCTTGTTCATCGTCCTTTTAGGGGGTTTCTGCATGATGAGTTTTGTTTTCATTTATGTATCGGGGAGTTAGTCCTTGTTTTCCCCTTGCTTTGCAAGTTTTAGCTCAAGTTGGAAGTTGGTTAGCTGAGCCGTTTCATATCGACTTTGATGGTTGATTTGCCTCCAAGTAGGTAGAATCATGTAAAGATCTATAGTAGATTAGATAAGAGGAAGATAACATGAACGGAGGTTTACAGCTTATTTGTAAACTGCTGTATGAAATCCAGGTAGAGTGCATAAAATTGCCTGCAGTTTTACTTTGATCTAGTTTAAACAAAGATGGCTCAGATAAAATATAAGACTCTTCAGCAGAATTAGTAGAGTTAGACATTTATAAAACATTCATGCCTGTCACTTTGCTGTAGCCCCATATTGTCAGTCCAATTTGTATCTGTTTTGTATTACAAAATTGTACATGAATGTTTTCAATACTTCTGTTTCTCATTCCAGCCTTGATGCACCATAGTAACCATGTGGACAGCAGTCGTTGCTATCAGTGTGTCAAGTTTCTTGTTATTCTCGCACAGAAGTAAGTAATGGTAAAAGTGAAAAGTCCATGGAGGACCGTCCATTGTAAATTCTCAGCTTGCTGCAAACTGCTGTGTTGCTAATAGGAATGCTGTTACCTGCACCTTCATTACCCCTAGGCTTGGGTTACTATAATAGAGCTGACTTGAATACAGCTCAAAGTCTACTAGTGAGTTTTCCGTGTCTCTTGACAATGTAATGCTAGATTCCCTAGGGATGATTTGAAGTGTTTTGGGGGAAGGCTAGAAATGGAGGGGGGGGTCGTTTTACCTAATAGCAGCTAAGTTGGATTTGTCCTTCTGCAGCTGATTATACCAACCTCTAAAGCCAAAGTGGAACAGCTTCATTGTGTAGTGTTTTAGGCATTTGTCATTTCCTGTGTTAGAAATGAAAGTCTCTGGCAGATTAATAAAAGGAGGGATTTCAAAATGTTTGGGGTTTTAAGGGTTTAAAAATATATGCTCTTGATTCACCTTTAACTTGCAATTAGTTTCCATTCTGAAATGGATTATATGATGTAAATTTCACTCAACATTATTTGTGTATATGTAATACGTATATTTTACTATCACTAATTTTATTGTATGGATAGAGAAGACAATGATTGACTTGGTAGTTGTAATTAGTGCAAGGGATGAGCAGTCTCTGAATTCCAGATTATCTATAAGGACTGCCTTCCTTGTGGATATTAATTACACTCTCAATTTCCAAGGTGCCCTGCTGCTAAAGATTATTTCAAGGAAAATTCACATCATTGGAGTTGGGCTGTACAGTGGCTACAGAAGAAGGTAAAATGCTTGGGCAAAACTGTGGCAAGACTGTCATCTCTTTCTTGTTAAATTTCTAGCCAGACCTCCATTATAAATTAATCTGGGTGAATTTTTTTGATCAATACCTTATTGGTGGGGGAAAAAATGCAGTTTGAGTTGATCCCAGACTATTCGCCAATTTACCTTGGAAGTGTAGGTTGAGAGATTTTTTCACAGTCAGATTCAGAAAACCTGTTTTGCATCTATATCCCACCTTTTTATTACTCCTGTAGGTCCTGGGAGGTAAGAGGCTCAGATTTAATCCCTTCTCTGGAACAGGGCTTGAACTTAGATCTCCTGCTTCCCAGGCAGGCAGCCTAACCACCAGGCTCTAGGCTACTGTGAGGTGGTTTGTGCTCTCTCTCATGTTGTAGGTTTCTCTGTGGTATAGATACATAATATTTATTTGGTTAGGGTGGTTACCTGTACAACAGGCCATAGTGTGTTCTGTTGTCAGTCTCCATAACTCCACTTTGGCCCAGTGAATATTTATAGATTTATACAGTGTGAAAGAGAGAAACTGCGTTGCCAGATGAGAGTTCTGGATTAGAGAGGTTCAACCTGTAGTAATATTATGTAGTTGAATGGATATACTTGAAAAAGTCCCTAGTTCCCAATATTTCCTAGATAATGTGAGCCAGACAATGCTTGTCCAGTACTCAAACACTTGAAAAATTGGAAGCACAGCAGAACCAGTCCATGTTCTACTTCTGCAGCCAGAAGTAGGCCTTGATCTGCCTTTGAGTATTACATGGTCTATCCCAGGATCCCAGACACTCCAGCTGCAAAAACCTCCATCTTTCTCCCTGACATCTTTTACAAGACAAGTGTGTTGCTAATGCAAAAACTGTACTAAACTGAAAATGTGTTAACAGGCATAACATTAAATTTGTTAGAAAACAGAACAGAGGTTACTTTACAGACATTGTTCATTTTGAGTGTGGGGCCTTTTAATGTTTTGGGGATGCTGATGTGGAGTCTCCAGTCTGCTGCACTGGTATGCTGCAGACTTGTGGCCCATCCAGCTGTGGAAGATACAAGCAAGGCCTTAGGCATGTAATGCGTTTCTGCTGCTGAATGTTAATTTTCATTTGGCTTTCATTTAGATGTCTGAACACTACTGGGCTCCACAGAGTAATGTATCCAATGAAACATCCACTGCAAAAACCTTCCAGCGCACTATTTCAGCACAGGTATTGCCATATCACAGGAGGCAGTGACTGCTTCAGCCCCTCTCTGAGGCCAAATCTACACTTGCACGTTCTTTCAGAAAATCAGGACTTTTTCAAAAGGACACAGAGCATCCACACACACAGTGCGCTCTTTTGATCTGAAATTGAAAGAATGTGGCTCTTCTTCTGGAGGCCCTCTTCTGCTCCCAGATCAGAAAGAGCGCCTCCTTTTGAAAGCTTCTTTTTCGGGAGCGGAGAGGCATGTGTTGATGCCACATGGGGCCCCCCTTTTTTGAAAGAGCAGTCCTCACAGCACTAGATTTTTTTCAGTCCCTGGCTCATTCTTTCGAAAGAGCAGCGCCTGTGTGGACGCTCTCGCTACTGAAAGAGTGGATTGATCTTTTGATCCGCTTATTTTGTGTGTGGATGTGTTCTTTCAAAAGATCTACCAAAAATCATCTTTTGGAAGTTCGCTGTAGCAGAGACATAGCCTGAGACCTTTTTTGCATCTGGCTACAGGCAAGCCGTCTTAAGATTCAACTTTCAAGAGTGCATTTCAGTGCCTGAGTGCTTTGGTCATCCTTCAGTGAATCCATTACGGGTGATGCCTTTCTGGTTTGGCACCCTCGGGACTAATCTGTCCTGAACCAGGGAATTCACCAGATCATGGTAGGTCAGTGCCAGCCCCTCTACAGCCACTGGCTGCAGGGGTCTGTTCCAGTAGTGGCAGAGGGACTGGCATTGACAAACCAGGTAGTGAGGGAGTGCTTGGGGGAAGCAGTTGAGAGATTGTGGAGCCCCATAACCAGGAGCCAGGAGTGCTGCCCTGCCACAGGTGGCAGCAGAAGGGCCATCATTGACCAGGTGAGGAGGCAAGGTGGCTGCGGAGCCCTGTTGCCAGGGGCCAGGAGTACACTAAGCCCTATAGCTGCCAGGCTGCATGCCTGATCATGGGGCTCTGCAACCACTCAGCCTCTTCCTTCACATGTTCACACCATCAGTCCTTCTCCCTGCCTTCCTGAGCTTGAGAACTGCAAGTGAGCTATTTGCGGAAGCCCTGAGAGAGTGGGGGAGGAGTTGCTGAGCACAAGGTCCCACGCTTTTCCCCATGCACACTCCAGCGTGGGAACATCCCGGATGCAGGACACAGATGACATAATTCAGGAATGAAAGGGGCATAAAACCTCTTCAACATCTAACCTGGATTTCCATTCCATCTTAGGACACACTGGCATATGCCACAGCTCTGTTGAATGAGAAAGATCAATCTGGAAGCAGTAACGGATCAGAGAGTAGTCCAGCCAATGAGAATGGAGACAGGTATCTACAACAGGTAAAAAATAATCATAATAATAATCCTGTCTCATGTTAAGAATTCATGATTTGATGAAAGCAGTGGGCTTCAAACCAAGAACTCCTAGTACTGCACACTTTATCTAATGACTGGATTTTAAAAACAGATTCAGACAGAATAACCCTGACTGCAATCAGGGAGCTGACATTTCACTGTATACCATTTAAAGAACAAGGCGTGTACTACCATCATTATTTTTGTGTGTTGAAAGGGCTCTGAGTCTCCCATGATGATTGGTGAGCCTAAAAGTGACCTTGATGATGTTGACCCATAGAGGATATCTGCGAACTCAAGAGCAAGAGCTAAACTGAAATATTTAATGCCTGGCACCTTTTTGAAACTGGAGTCCCATCGCTTACCTTCCGAAGAGCCTGGAGAGAGAATGCTTTATAAGAATCGGTGGCAACCCTGAAGGCTTTTGTTTCCTTCAGAGTTCAACGCATTCTTCATCTGCGAAGGTTTAGGAACTTTAGTGCTGCAAAGAACTCCTGCAGTAGCTAGTATGATTGTTCAGACAGGATAAAAGTTTTTGTCAAGAAGATTTTATTAAATACAAAAAAAAGCTAGTGGTTGAAATTTTTATTATGTGAACATTAAATGAGTGAATGTAAAACTGTTGCTTTTTCTGTGATGCTGCAAAAAAAAAAATTTTTTTGGTTTTATACAGAAAAAAAATCAGTCTGCCTTTAGCTATGGAGGGCAATTTTTTTAATCTTTCTGGTAATATTGGATAGGAATCTTCAAGATTATGTAAAGATATGTGATGGCTTACATTGTAAAATATTAGTTTAAGAATCAGTTTACAAAAGGACCTTTCTATTTAATATGTCTCCTCGCTGACTTGTATAGCGCCTGACAGAGGGCTGGAAAGGTTGTGATTCCTTATAGAATGACTTTGACGCACGAACTCTGGGATTGGTGAGCTTTTTCTGATAACCTTCTAATGTCAAATTGGGGAGAGCAATAAAAAAGCTTTTTCTCTGATAACACAGGTGTGTATGAAATGAGAAGCAGATTAAAAAAAATTAATTTTTAAAAAGAAAAAAAGCACTTTACAATTGAATTGTTACAGTTGAACTCCATTAAATCATCTTTTTAAGACCTGGAGACATATTGAATAAAGTGTAGTCTTAGTAATGTGATCTGCAATCATTTGCTAAAATGCTCTGAAGTCACTGAGAAAGTTGGTATTGGTTGTATATGATGAATTCCTTGAATGAGTTTGGGACATTGTTGTGTGGGTTTTATAATAGTTTTAATGCAGGGAAAGAATGATTTGGCTTTGTATTTTCACTTGACCAGGCAACAGTTAAACACCACAGCTAGGTTTATTTGCTCATAAATAACTGGAAGCCAGTTGGACTACGTGGGCAGAGTGTTTGTTGTTTTCCGTGTTGAATGCAATTCAGTAATTTCTAATAGTTCAGGATACTAGGGTTTTTTGTGCCAATGGAGTTTTCATGTTTGTACATTTTTGCATTTTCAGTTTGTCACATTGTCTGCACTGCTTTTGCCTTTATTTATGGATTCTGCCTTACTTTAAAAAAAAATGCACACAAATGGGGGAAATCTTTAAGGAGTGCCTGCGTACCTCCAAAACGGATAAATTTGCCAAGTCAAAGGCACAACCAGCCAAAAAGTGCCTTTTTTTCTTTTCACTTTTATGTGCTGTTTTCAAAACAAGAACTGGCAGATGGCTTTTCACTGTTGTGCACTAATCTTGGAATTAACCCATCACTTCATTGTTGAAAGTAACCATCCAATATTATTTCAGCTGTACAGCTCTAACTTATTGCAGGTTAGTGAACCAGTGTCAGACTGCATGTTCAAAATAAGGATGGCATTGTAGTGGGTATTTTTTCAAAACAATGTCATCCTTGAAACATGGCAGAGTTAGTATATTTTATAAATGTCTGATAACATGGGAAATTTTAAATGTGATGTTTTAAATTAACTTTGAATAAATAACTCATTTCTCACTGACACCTCTTTCCCCACCTTACCTGTTCCTTTCTAACAAGTCATAAATCATCTTCGGAAGAGGCAATATACAGTGGTGATGTCAGTGTTGTTCCTAGAGGCCAGTGTCAATTGCCACTTCCAATCCCTATTATTTCCTATGGAAACGCTGCCTGCTGTTACTGCAGGCCAAAGTAGCATCACTTGTGAAACTGCACCAAAATGGCACAAACCACCACTGTATATTCCAGATCCGTACAAACTTCCTGGTTCTGCCCATGCTCGCACAGAGCCAGTGGCTATAATTTTCAGTAAGACAATACTTCAGTTTCCAACTGCTGTCATTTGAACCTGCTGAAGATTTTTTTGAAAATATAGTTTGACAAAACTAGCTTTTCTGTGTAAATTGTGATGTGTTCTATGTTGTAATTTTTACTGCCAATCTTTTGGGTGAAAATGTTTTTATACATCCTACAGATACATTCAGTAGGGGAGCAGCCATAGCATGCCTATGTGCTGTCTGGAATGCATTTGTCCAGCTAATGTCTAGACATTGGCACTAGAAGACATAATAGGCAGTCCTGATAAACCGTCTTGAGAATCCTGGTCAATGGAATAAAGTTATTCCTTTCACAGAAAACTAGTGTAATCTTTAGGTGTTCATGAAGCTGTGCTGTTTTGTTAAGCCTCTTGCCCTGAAATCTTTCATAGCCAATCATTCAGGTAATGAGCTACAGATTATTATGCTGACATACTTTTGACAGCCCTTACATGTTAACATACTTTGAGACAGGACTTTCCTAGCATTTTGTTGCACACCTTTATAGCATGGCTTTCTGCAAGCACGGTAATAGATTTTAATATCGATATCCACTCTGCTTTCTTCCAGCAGAATAAAGTCACTTGATTAGACTGCCTAAAGTCTTAGAATATTTCGCTTGTCACCTAGCAGGTAGTTAGCTGTAGTTGCCAGAGGGCCAGACTCAAGCCATAACTTTTGTTTGTCCGTGATTCATAAAACAGTGGGATTAGATTCCCAGTTATGCTGGTTCAGAGGAAGAATTTCTATGAAAAGCAGGAAACGAAACAATGTTGTACTTGTTGTATGCACTCAGTCTTCCTCTTTGTGTAAAAAGTTGACGTGATAGCTACAGATATGTAAGTCACAACTCTTCACTTCTTAAAGAAAGCTCTTCCTGGCAGGTGTCTGCTTCCTGCATCCTGTGGATGACTGTTCTAATCAGCAAAGTAAAAGCAAAGCACCTCTGCACTGTTGAGAAGCTATTAATCTTCACACTTGATCAAGACTGCCGTTTTGCATCGTTAATTATTAGGAGGCCAAACCTTTGAGACTATACACTAGTATGAAATATACTGATGCTGTACTAGTTGACCATCTGGATCTCCAAGCAAGTTATTACACCACGCGTCTCATGGGCCTAAGCATCGAGAAGTGTCTTCTCCCTGCTTCACCAAATGGAAAGATGCACTGTGCTATCAACCATGAAACAGCAGTCACCAAGCTGGAAGATGTGTGAGGGCTCCGAAGTGCCTTTGCATGCTTCAGAGTACTATAAAATACTAATTTGCCATGGGTAATGCTGCGGTTGGCAGTTATGCAGCTAAAGGGAGAGCTGTCTCTGTGGTACTAGTTGTTTTGCTGCTCAGGCAGAGTGGTGGTTTACTGCTCTGCCTGCCTGCCTGCCTGTTCAGGAAATTGAATTTTGATCTCCTTAAGGAAGCCATGGAATGTTCTGATTAGCACAACAAAGTGTACATACTTCTTCCGTGCTCTCTTTTCTGAGCTTTAGTAAATCTGTGTGCTCTTTTGGGAGCAATGCCCCAGGGGTAGTTTAAGTTGACATGAAAAGGTTTTGTATTTTTTCTTCAGTTTTAGATGTCCAGAGCTCAAAATACAGCAGCCTGCTTATAAAAAATACTGCTCACCCTTGAATCTTTGCAGAGTTCAGGAACAGAACTGACATAGGTGTGTGTTGCCCAGGGGTTAATCTTGTACTCAGATTGGTATCTGTAAAAACACTGAGTAAGTGCTGGAAACATCTTCAGTTGTAATTAATCCATCGCAGTGCTTTTGATCTTCTTAATGTTGATCACATGACAATGCTCAGATGGGTTATTTGCAGTTTAGTCAAGCAAATTAACCCCCCCCCCCCCCCCGCCATTTTTTTTTTTTTTTTTTTGCAGAAGAATCCTTGCTTTTAATGTCTGTATGATAAAGCACCTTCCCAGGGACTTGCTTCCTTGGGAATAAGTCTTTCTGTACTGTGTTCACACTTGGCATAAGAGACTTGGTGTTCTTAAGGACAGCCCAGGCTTTAGACACAATGTGCTATCATTAGCCCATTTAGACTAGTCAAACAAATGTTTCACCTTAGATGAAATTGAACCTTAATAGCACCATCTTCAGCTTAATTCTTATTTCCTGAGGGGTTGGGTTGAGGGATTTGTTCCTTGTTTAGGATTCAGAGGTAAGAGAATATTTTGATCAGGAACTCCAAAGGGCAGACGCCAGGTGTCTGACTCTGTCAAGCTACTATCTTTTCTCTCCCCCTGCATTGCACATACTTCAAGTAGAAGTCAGAGAAGCTACCTTTCCTATCCCGTGCCTACTTTTAGCTATGAGTTTTATGCTGCATAGGGCTGGCTTCTGACAACAGCTATCTGTACTACAGTATCCTTTCTTTTTAGTGCAGGCTAAGCTGTCCTGCTAATGTATTTTATTTAGTACAGGTTAAACCATGCTGGTCTACAGATGGACACCCAAGTGGGACAGGGCTGGGAGCTTAACTACCCTGAGGGCTGCACAGGGTTGTTGGTAGAGCTTAGGGGCTGGGGCTGGGGCTGGGGCTGGCAATAGCTGTGAGGGGAGCGCAAGGGGAGGTCTCTGTCCTGGTGCAAGCCTGGAGGCTGACAGCAGAAAGGGCTGCAACTGACGACTTGTCTGGTAAACTCCCTTGTTCAGAACCAGTCAGGTCCTGAGAGAGGTCCAGCCACTATGCTCAATTCAGATAAACAACTTTTCAGAAGAGCCAGCCCAAGCCAGGTGTTCATTTCCCAGCTCCTTTGTGGGCTATAACTCAAGGACTGTCCAACTAAGGTCACACTTTTTATACAATAAAATAGCTCACCTGTTCCTTTACGAAAGCTTCATGCTCCAGCATTATATTTCTGACGTAGCCTGCTTATCAGATACTGCCTACAGCCACACTTGAGACAATAGCTCAAAGGTACTGGGTTGACTTTATAAGCTGCTTTTACTGTATCATATGCATAATACAGAAAATGACAAACTGAACAGAAGCAAATCTATAAGAGCCTGTAATTAAATGAAAGAGAAAACAATCTGCTATTAACTGGTAACTTTCCACTGGAGGCCTTATGTAAGGCAAACTATGCAGGTTTCTGAAGTTCATTTGTGAAGGGAGAATTTGTTTTATTGACTAGTGCTGCTGATCATAAGGAACTCATACATGATATATAAGTAACAACCCTAGATTTAGGGCATCATCAGCTTTCATTAGATACTACCACCCCCCCTACACACACACCCACAAAGGCTACATCTACATGTGCCCCAAACTTCAAAATGGCCATGCAAATGGCCATTTCGAAGTTTACTAATGAAGCGCTGAAATGCATATTCAGTGCTTCATTAGCATGTGGGCGGCAGCGGTGCTTCGAAATTGACGCTCCTTGCTGCCCCGCCTCGCGTCCAGACAGGGCTCCTTTTCGAAAGGACGCCGCCTACTTCGAAGTCCCCTTATTACCATGAGCTCATATGAGGAGTCCAGACCATGAGAATGAAATTGGTCCCTTCCTATGCAAAGTCTTCCCTCCCTGTTCCTGGATCTTCCCTAACATAGATCCACACTTAAAACTATGCTATTATAAACCTTTTCAGGATTGCGGCCTCAGACTTCTAATGAGCTCATGGGAATAAGGGGACTTCAAAGTAGGCGGGGTCCTTTCGAAAAGGAGCCCAGTCCGGACGCGCCGCGCGGCAGCGACCCGCGTCAATTTCGAAGTGCCGCGGCCGCCCGCATGCTAATGAAGGGCTGAATATGCGTTTCGGCGCTTCATTAGTAAACTTCGAAATGGCCGTTTGCGTGGCCAGTTCGAAGTTTGGGGCACGTGTAGACACGGCCAGAGAGCGCGCAATAGTGTGGGGCCAGTTGCCGCAATAGGCATTAAAATGGCTTCCAGACCCACCTCCAGCCGCTGTTGGTGGTGCACATCCGCACGTGCCTTTGTGCAGCGAACGTTTGTTCTGCACCACCGCGGTGGGAGAAAATAATTAAAGGGCACCTGGGCTCCCCCGGCCTCTCCCTGCAGCAGCGAACTCTCTGGTGCCCAGGGCTCCCGCCCAAGCCCAGAGCCTCCGCCCATCATCTGTCGCCTCACAAGCCCGAGGCCATTGAAATCCCGCTGGGCCAGCCGGCACCCTGAGCTCTGCCCCAGGCTGGGAACGCCCTCCTCTGCCGCGGGGTTAAGCGCCGACACGGAGCTCGGGGCACCCGCGGACAGACGACACCCCCCCCGCCCCCAGAGGTCCCAGGCCCCGGCCCCGATCCTGCCCCGGGGGGAGGCGATACGCGCCTCAGAAGGCGCGCGCCAGGGGCGGCGGCCGTGAGCCCGGACAGGGGGCGAGGTGGCGGGAGAGCAGCAGCCACGCGTCGCCCGCCCTAAGCGGAGGGCCCGTTCGCAGGCCCGGGCCCGGCCTTTCTCTGGGGCCCCGAGCTCCGGCCGCAAGTAGCAGCAGCTGCTGAAGCGCTGAGGGAGCGCGGCGGGACCGACCGACCGACTGACTGACCCCCTCCCACTTGGCCGCGGCCTACTCCCAGGGGCCCCGGGGCCGGATGCGCGCTTGTGAGCGCCGCTCTGGCTGCCACTCCACCTGCCTTCCCCCAGCGAGGCGGGCTGAGGAGCCGGTGCGAGGGACCAGCGGGGCTGGGATTTGTTACAAGGGCGCTGCCCCTTTAAAGGGGGGGCGGGGAGGAGACGAGGAGTGCGCGAGCGAACCCGGCCCGCCCCATCGACCTTTAGCCCGCACAGTCCGCCCGAGAGAGGCGTCGCCGTCCGCTTGGGGATTGGTCCGCGGCTCACCCGCCGGCTGCGCGGTGCCCAGGAATGGCCCCGGCCGGCAGGAGGGTGTTCGCGGTGGGAGTCGGGATGACCAAGGTAGGTAGGGCGCCTCCTGCGGGTGTCCGTGCGCCCTTCGCCGCGGCGCTCGCGCGGGGGGAGGGGGTTCTGCCCGCCCGCCTGCCTCAGCCTGACCCGGTGTTAACGCCGTGTGAAGTAGTGAAATCTGACCTGAGAAAACGTTCGGCGCACATCGCAGGGCTCAAACACTTGCCGTGTTCTAGTGTCCTCCTGGTTTGAGACCTTGTGCAACAACGGTGATGCTGTCATTGAAATCGGCACTTATTAGACAAGATCATCTTGTCCTAATTTGACTAGAGTCTTCTGTGGATTCCTGATCTCACCGTGAGCTGGTTAAGATGCAGTTTCCTCTTTCAAAAGCAGTGGGCCTTGACCTTTGTTTCTGTAGTGTGCGTAATACTGTTATTGTATATTTCTGTATTCAGAGGGATGAAGAATTTATTTCACTACATAAGCTGCTATGTTTTTCCATAAATAAGAGCTATATTCGTTTTAAAAAAGTACCAGGTTTTATGTATTCCTCCAGACAACAGAAATCTTTGAGTATTTGTCTGTCCCTATGAGAATAAATAATGTATTTGCTTTTGCTTTAGCTTCTGTAATTGGCTCCCTGTAAAATTTCTTTTGTGTGGTTGATTTTTCTCAAAAAGCATATATGCACTTTGTAAAAAGCTTTGCTGCATTTTTAAAAATCCTTTCTCTAGGTCAGAAGCGTTTGCTGATGGACGTGTTCCTTACTCGGAAGTGGAGCGGGCATGTGCGGGCTATGTTTATGGTAAGTTACGTTACCCGTTTTGGATGTGAGTTTGCAAACACCCACTTGCTTAACTTTATGCGTGTGAGGAGTCCAGACCATGAGAATGAAATTGGTCCCTTCCTATACAAAGTCTTCCCTCCCTGTTCCTGGATCTTCCTTAACATAGATCCACACTTAAAACTAGTAGTAGGCATCCTTCAGTCTGCATAGACTATGGATCGCGCCCTTTAAAGTTTCAATTGAGGGCTTCATTTACAGCATCTATTGTGACTATGAAGACCCACACAAGAGTGACAGTCCTTGCTGCGTCTCTTGCAGATGTAGTGGGTGTCTGGCAAGTCCTTATTGTGTTTTTTGTGCGCTCGCTTCTCCTCTGCTAGCTGTCTGATCTTCATCTCGCCCTTCTGAAGGCCCTTGTGTAACCCCTGCCTCCATCTGCTGCGGTCATCTGCTAGTTCTTCCCAGTTGTCCAGCTCGATGTCTACCTCTCTGAGGTCTCTCTTGCAGACATCTTTGTAGCGCAACTGGGGGTGTCCGGGAGGTCTTTTGCCAGAGGCTAGCTCACCATACAGGATGTCTTTTGGAATCCTTCCACCATTCATCCTGTGGACGTGGCCAAGCCAGCAGAGTCGACTCTGCCTGAGGAGGGTGTGCGTGGTTGGGATTCCAGCTTGCTCGAGGACGGCGCTGTTGGTCACTCTGTCCTTCCATGATATTCCAAGGAGGCTCGTGAGGCAGCGCAAGTGGAAGACGTTCAGCCTCTTTTCCTGGAGGGCATACAGGGTCCAAGTCTCGCTGCCATAAAGGAGGGTGCTGAGGACGCAGGCTCTGTAGACTTGCATTTTGGTGTGAGTGTACAGCTTGTTGTTCCACACTCTCTTGCTGAGTCTGGACAGAGTTGCGGCTGCTTTTCCGATCCTCCTATTTAGCTCAGTCTCCAACGACAGGGTGTCAGTGATGGTGGACCCGAGGCAAACGAACTCGTGGACGACCTCTAACGTATAGTTGTCAATGCTGATTGATGGGGATTCAGCAACATCCCGACCGAGTACGTTTGTCTTCTTTAGGCTGATGGTAAGCCCAAAGTCCTTGCACGCTTTGGAGAACTGATACAGCAGTTTTTGAAGCTGGTCTTCTGTGTGAGACACTACAGCAGCATTGTCTGCGAACAGCATGTCTCTGATGAGGACTTCTCGCACCTTAGACTTAGCTTTCAGCCTTGCAAGGTTAAACAGTTTCCCATCAAATCTTGTGTGCAGCAAGATGCCCTCTGTTGAAGATCCAAAGGCGTGCTTCAGGAAGAGTGCAAAGAAGATCCCGAACAATGTCGGAGCAAGCACGCATCCTTGTTTGACGCCGCTCCTGATTCTGAAAGCATCCGATAATGCACCGTCATATTGGATGGTTCCTCTCATGTCTTTGTGGAACGACTGGATCATCTTGAGTAACCGTGGAGGACAGCCTATCTTGTGGAGCAGTTTGAACAGACCATCCCTGCTGACCAAGTCAAAGGCCTTGGTCAGGTCGATGAAGGCTATGTAGAGTGGCTTTCTCTGCTCCCTGCACTTCTCCTGCAGCTGCCTTACAGAGAAGACCATGTCAACGGTAGACCTCTCTGTGCGGAATCCGCACTGCGATTCGGGGTACACCCTCTCAGCAATCTTGTGGAGTCTGCCAAGGATGACGCGAACGAACAGTTTACCAGTGACGCTTAGGAGGGAGATTCCACGGTAGTTGTTGCAGTCGCTTACTGTCTCCTTTGTTCTTATACAACGTTACAATGTTAGCATCGCGCATATCCTGTGGAACCTCACCCTCTTTCCAGCACAGGCACAGTAGCTCATGTAGGGGTTCCAGGAGTGTGTCCGCAGCACATTTGATTACCTCTGGTGGTATACCTCTGGTATCCTGACCAGGGGCCTTTCCTGCTGCAATGCTGTCGATGGCTCTCTTCAGTTCATCCACAGTCGGTTTTTGATCCAGTTCATCCATTACTGGTAGGAGCTCGACGGCATCGAGGGCTGCGTCAACCACAACGTTCTCACGTGAGTACAGCTCAGAGTAGTGCTCAACCCAGCGCTCCATCTGTTTGGCTTTGTCAGCAATGACTTCACCAGATTTGGATTTCAGAGGTGCCAT
The DNA here is from genome assembly GCF_033958435.1 of Carettochelys insculpta. NCBI lineage: Eukaryota > Metazoa > Chordata > Testudines > Carettochelyidae > Carettochelys > Carettochelys insculpta. Next base: position 13,177,488 of record NC_134145.1, on the reverse strand, counting down.
CTTGTTCTGGGTGGGTCCTAATGCCTTCCTCATACCCTTGTGCATTCCTCTGAGATTACCAAAGTTGGCACAGGTCTGGATGTTGCTGCATACCTGGAGCCAGTGGTTGTTGGCACAGCGCCTGGCCGTCTGCTGTACTGTTCTTCTGGCCTCTCTAAGTGCTTGCTGGGTACTCTGGCTCGGTGAGCGTTTGTACTCCAGGAGTGCAGCGCGCTTCTTTTCAATGACTGGAATCATCTCATCGGAGTTAGCTTCGAACCAGTCGTTTGTGTTTCTAGCTCTTCTTCCAAACACCGACAAGGCCATGTTGTAAACTGTATCCCTCAGATGTTGCCATTTGGATGTCGCATCGGCACCCCCAGGGCCGCTGCGCAGATTTTCCTGGAGGGTCTCTCTGAACTTTTCAGCTTTCTCTGAGTTTGCCGTCTTTCTGGCATCAATGCGGGGCCTTTCAGCAGGTGTAGAGTGGTACAGCTTCTTGGATCTCAGCTTGAGCTTGGAGCAAACTAGCGAGTGATCTGTATCAGTCAGCACTATGATAGCTGCGTGTCAGAAGGACGTTTTTGAGGTTATTACGCCTAATGATGACCACATCTAGCTGATGCCAGTGCTTCGAGCATGGGTGTCTCCACGACACTCTGTGCTGTGGCTTCGTTTGGAAGAATGTGTTTGTGATGCACAGATTGTGGTACGTGCACAGTTCAAGGAGACGCTGTCTATGCTCCTATTATAAACCTTTTCAGGATTGGGGCCTCAGACTTCTAATGAATGCACATTCCAGCCTTAGTGACCTGTGGAATGTTTAGCTGTTTTAATCATTAGTAAACGTAGATGCCAAGTACCCTCAGGCTACATCTACATTATAATTTTAGATTTATTAAATTCTTTTTTTTTTTAACACTGAATTTTATAAATTCAAATTTGGGTATCCTCACTTCCCAATCGCCAAACATCGATTGTTGCAGCAGTGAATTGTGGGAACCTATCCCACAGTTCCCTCAGTCCCAAAGTATTCTGGGTTTTTATGCTGGTGCAGTTTGGGGGTGGAAAAATGCCCTGCAAGTGGTTGTGGGTATGTGATGTCATTTTCCCACATTGCACTGCCCTGGTTCACCTACCATGGAAAGCGAGCAGCCATTTTTTCAGAAGGAAAAAAGGAAAAGTAGTGAATCCCTAGCCAAAAAGAAGAAAAAAACAAATAGGCTGTCTTCAAAAGGCAACTGAACCATGTAAACTGATTGCTCAGCAGCTTTTACCCCATTGAAAGAACTCCTTCATATTTTGATTGTTCCTTTTAGGTATGACTTTTGCCTGATGGGCCAACTAGCGGCCAGGCAGGGGACTACAATACTCACATGCCAGAATGCCTCTGTGCCCTCAGATCACCCAAGTGACTGTGCCATCTCATCTGGTCCCTCAGCTACTTGTGCCCCCTTGAAAGCCCAACACTGACTTGCAGTAGTGCATTGTGGGAACCTATCCTACAGTTCCTTCATCCCTGTAGCATGTGTGCTCACTGGTCTTTGAGATCATGTTCCCACATTGCATTTTCCTCATTCCCCTCCCGTGGTAAGCAAATATCCATTTTTCCTGTCGGAAGAAAGTAAAAGTAGGGCATCCATAGAGATGGCAAAAAATGTTTACAGAAATGTCTTTTTTTCAGTAGCTGAATTCTCAGCTGGCCATCCACTGAGTGTCCCCACTCTTGTGATTTCATCTGATCCCTGAAAATAATACAGGGATGCTGAATGTATTCTCAAAGTTAGAAGAAAGAGGATAGAAAAGTCTAGGGAAAAAAGATTTTTGACTTTCCTGCTCACTACACAGACATTGCAAACACAGGTGATGGCAGTGAAATATCATACACTGAATTTGTTATGGGAACAGTAACCTCGACTAGCCCTTCCCCCTGTGTTTCTGAGAGGTGTTCTACTGACAGTTTGCAGGATCAATTGAACCCTGCTTTAGATAGATACGGCAAGGGGGTCCGAATCTATCACCGTGCAATTGACCACCACACAGCTCAAAGGTGAACAAAGATTTATTTACTAACAAAAATAATAATCTAAAATTCTGGTTGTCACTATTTACAGATAACTATATACAGGTGAGTATATTTCTCTTCCCTTCATGCCACTTCCTGCCACAGTCCTGGAGCAAGATATGACCACTCAGGTAAGTTCAGCTACTGCAAAGAGGAGGGCAGAGGACAGAAACGCTTCACTCAGGCTCACAGGCTGGATGGAAACCACCACCCCTTCATTCTTCAGTTTTTCATATATTTGACTCGTCATCCTGCATGGAGAAATGCCTGGAGAGAATGATGGGGTGGGTGCGGGTGTGTGTTCAGCTCCCTCTCTTGCAGTGTTAACTGAAAATAGACTGCCTACAAAGCCACAGCACTGTGTCACTGATAACCCTAGCTACCAAGTTTTACGCTGGCCTGCAAAGCCTCACGATACTGATTGCCCTAGCTTTCAGGCGGTGCTGGCCTACAGCCTCACAGCACTGATCACCCTAGCTACCAAGCACGTCTGGCCTACAAAGCCTCAGCTGCACAAATGTCTTGCCCTAGCCACTAGGGCCTCCTGCGTCTCTTGCCTGACTGGCTGATTGAGGCATCAGAGAGCGAGAGGCCCGACGGGAGTGCTCCACCCCTTTTTATAACCTGTCTCTGGGTGGATTTTCAGTAATGGGACCTGATCTTTCCCGCCTTTGGCTTCATGCCCTTTTTCTGAGGGGGAAATGACTCAGCATCTAGAATCCGTTTTACCAAATGGATTCTAGCAAAGATTGCATCTTGAATATGAAACTAAACATGGAGACGGTATTGATAACAAAACTTACTTAAAGCTAAACTCTACCTTTGCGTCCAACAGAGCGTGGAAGCATGAGGACAAATAGGAAATGCTAGCAAAAAGATGTTATAACAGAAACATCAAATGAGCAGGTGTCCGCAATGGACAGCAGGCTTCCAAAAGTATTTTTGGCAGGGGTAAAGGGGGGTAGGTGTTGAGGTCTGCAGTGGCAGAGATGCTTGGAATATTGAAGTAGCTGAAGTGGTCTCCCAGACTATCTTAGCTGCCAGGGGTGACTTCAAACCTCCCCACCCCCTCCCCCCACCAGTGGCAGCAAGCTCCCGATTATCTTAGCTGCCGGCAGAGACTTCCCCTCCAGTGGCTGCAAGCACCACTGGTCCCTTGCTAGGGGTGGGGGGGGGGAGCTGTTAAAGTGATCTCCCGACTATCTTAGCCACCAGGGGGAACTCCCCCTCCCCTGATCCCCAAGTGGCAGCAAGCCCCTGAATATCAAAGTGCTGAGGGAGACTTTCCCCTGGCAGCTGCAAGTCCCCAAAATTCTTTCCCCCTTGGTGCCCTAAACGCTCACAAGCTAGGTCATGGTGCTGTCTGGCAGCATGGTGAGCACCGAATGGCAGACATGTCCTTTTATTGCATCAGGAGCTACCCACGTGATGTGGTTGAGCAGAGTGAGGACCCTGACTGTGTGGCACCTAGGGGGTAGGGAGGGGGATTTGTGCACAAATGTAAACTTGTAAGAAGCTTTTTGGCCTCTTATGGCAAGCATGACCCCCACCACAGCCTTGTTGCCATATAGTGCAGTGGGGCAGTGGCTGGCACCAGGCAGTGCAGAAAAAAATAAGTGTAAGACAGAACCATGAAGTCTGTGCGGGGGCTATTTGTAATGGGTCCAAGTGCTCACAGCACTAATAGCAAAGAAGGAAAGACATTTCTCAGACTCTTATACAAACATGAGCCCATAGCCACAGGCTTGCTGCTCCCACTTTGCAATTCATGGTCTTCCTGTTACCTAATTCCTGTGTACATGGAGGGCAGCAGCCAGAGCAGAGCAGTGAGGGGCACTGTGTGTTACATATGGGACACCTCTGGAGCCTAATAAGTTTGATTTTAAGACATGGCACTTCCATACTGGTCTTCAATCAAACTTGTGAATTCAAGCTCGACGCTATACCCAGCAGGTAACAACAATATTGTGATATCAATTATTAGTGCTCCCTACATTGAACTAATGGCATTTACAGTGCGGACAGTCATGTGGTGATATTGAGATAACTGCCTTAAATTTGAATTAATCTTGTAGTGTAGATGCAGCCTCTGAGTGACTCCTTTCAACTTCAGGCAAGCTGCACAGCTTAGCCCTGTGCTAGTTCCCTGTTAGGTGGATGCTGCTGAATACGGCGATTTACCTGCATGTTTAATTTCCTGCCAGTTTACACTAAGATGGCTGAATACATAGACAAACTCCAAGCAGTGGCATACATATTTTTATTTTAAAAAGACAGTTATAAAATGTGCTATTTATAAAACTCAGAATAAATATTTTCAAGATACAAACGTAAAAACTACAGTACTCTGAAAGCTTTTTGGTTTTGTTTTTTTTTTAAAAAAAAATTGATGAATTACAGCAGATTTGTTCAAACACAAACTTCCCAGGAGGGAGCACCTGAAAGGAGGCTACTTAAAGCAAGTACTACAGAAGGTCAACATTTACCCTTTAACTTTCTTTTGCTCTTAAAAAAGCTGCTTTGCAACTTAAAATCTGATTATGCAAACAGTTAAGCAAGAGGTTATGAGCTTTCAAAGAGCAAACTGGCATCTATTTGCCACAACAGGGCCAACTTTTGGGAGTAGGTAGGGAAGCCAAAGCTGCAAAAAGTACAACACTAGAGTAGGCAGTGCTGAGGGGTCTAGCTGAAATCTGATGAACAACAAGCCGTGCCACCCATGCACTAGGTTAAAGAGATTCCGGTTCTGTCTTAAACTGTGACAATAGGAATGAAAGTACCATGAAGGTCACTTCTATACAATGAATGTTTACACAATCACAACCAATTGTGGGGTAGTGGGTTAGGGGATGTAGTGAGATTAAATCAAGCCTGGTTGAGCTACAGCGTATCTAAATTCACCTTAACGTAATTCCCAGGACTTCATACTGTGTTCATCAATGGGGTATTGGTTGTTACCAGCTGATCCCTGCTGGGGGCCTAGGGAAAGTAGGAGCTGGGCTGAAACCACTACTTCAGTGGACAAGAGACCATATCTCATGTGGTCAGTCTTGGCCAATGAATGAGGGGCAAGAGAAGTGGTCCCTGCGCAGAGGGTACTATATGCCTCATGCACTCTTCTTCTGACAGAAGGAGGTTCAGTCACTTCAGCAGTGCAAACTTTATTGGCTCCCTGGCTCTAGACCTGCTCAGAGGACCTCCATGCACCAAGGCTACGTCTACACGTGCCCCAAACTTCGAAATGGCCATTTCGAAGTTTACTAATGAAGCGCTGAAATGCATATTCAGCGCTTCATTAGCATGCGGGCGGCAGCGGCGCTTCGAAATTTACGCACCTTGCCGCTGCACGGTGCGTCCAGACGGGGCTCCTTTTCGAAAGGGCCCCGCATACTTCGAAATCCCCTTATTCCCATGAGCTCATGGGAATAAGGGGACTTCGAAGTAGGTGGCGTCCTTTAGAAAAGGAGCCCCGTCTGGACACGCCGCGCGGCGGCAAGGCACGTCAATTTCGAAGCGCCGCTGCCGCCCGCATGCTAATGAAGCGCTGAATATGCATTTCAGCGCTTCATTAGTAAACTTCAAAATGGCTATTTGCATGGCCATTTCGAAGTTTGGGGCACGTGTAGACACGGCCCAAGTGACCTGGTCGTGGGGAAGGTATGGCCTGGCAGGTAAAGAACAGCCAGCTAGGAGACATGGTAGAGGCCTGGGCCAAATTCCGGCCCCTGTGGGCAACTCTCCAATGTTCTTCAGTGGCGGGCTTTCCTCAGGGGGAAGGGAGAATTCCTTCTGCACCAGCTTCATCCACCTCAGCGGGAGCCAGGTGCAGGAGTCCATGGCGCTGCCCATGCTGTGAGTGGCTGCTAGGGCTGGGGTTTGTAAGGCACGTGAGGCTCTGCTTGGAGCAAAGGAGCTACCAGATGATCCAAAACTAGGAGAATTTACTAAAAACAACAACAAAAATTAAAATCGGGGCTGGGGTTTTTGGTGATCTGCAAATCAGGCAGCAAGGGACCAGCCACATCTCCAGGAGAGCCAGTGTGAATGAAGTCCCAGCCCAAGGGGAATCTGGGGTTATTTAAGGCACATTTTGATCCCTGATTATCAGCCTTGGCAGCAGAGCAGATCACTTGGGCAGCTTTAATGTCTCTGGGAGTAAGAATCTCTGCACAGTGGTCTCCACAGCTTCCCCACCCCCATCACTCTCTGCACTAGAGCCAGTGTCCAATACGCCCCCATTCCCCACATGCAGAGGCAGGGCAGCAACGTGGTGAAATGTGACTCAGGAGAGCTGCACACGTGTCTGCTCCACACACACGTCCCACCACATGGTGGGACAAGCAAGTGGCGGCAGTGGTAGAGGCGGCTCTTCCAGCCCTGGCAGAATCCAGCTGCAGTGTGGATTCAATAAGTAATCAGGGAGGGCGTGCCTGGGTGGGGAGGGGCCCTGTGGAGATCCAGAAATTTCTTTTGGACACCACTTCACTAGAGTGTGTAGAAAGGGCCACGTGACACCACTTCCTGGCTCCCTCACTGTCTCAGCTGGTCCCAGGGCCATAGCAGGACAGAGAATCTGTTCCAACGTGCAGAAAAAGGATGAGGTGGTACAACAAGTACTCGCCGAATGGTGGCAAGGTGACAAAGGTACCCAGCCAACTCAGTGGAGAACAGCAAAAGGGGGGCTGCAGATCTGCTACAGTAAAATACATCACCTTGGGTCCCCCTCTAAACCCTTGATAGACACCGAATTTATGACCATGCTGCCTGCTAAGAGAAACAAATCACATCTGCAAACTGTTTGGCAGGACTTCTTGTCCAATAGCACCCCACTAGAATGCATATGCGGTAAATTAGGTGGCCCTGCGGAAAAAAGAAAATTAAAAAAAAACCCTCCCATCCTGATGGAGCTGGGACTGAGTGTTTTCAGACACCAATGGCCCTTATGCTGTAGAGCTGTTATGACTCCCACCTGCAAGCAATTAGTGATTCTTGTTCAATCCCAATCAGACCGGACCAACATGAGAGTAGTGACCTCTGCTCTGGCAAGGTGGTGGTTTGGTAATGTGCCTTGTTTGGTGTCATGTCGGTTCCGTCTCAGCTGGAGCACCTTGTGGGCACAGGCAGTGTCCTCATTTATAGTTGGAACTCTGCTTGTCATTTTCTGCGTGTCTGTTTCTGCAGCAGATGGTGATGGCTGCTGCTCCTTTCCCATGGAGAGCGCTCATTACCACGCAAGTGTTATCCACAGCATATGCACCCAGGGTGCCAGGACCCCAGGAGTAAGCATTGCAGCCTGTCAGGGTCCAACCAGCATCACAGGACACTGCCACCTGCCAGGAAGAGGGAAAGAACCACTGTTGGTGGGGAAATGGAGGTATGGGTCAGACTGAGAACAGAGGGTAAGCAAGGACAGCTTCATGTATTCAAGTGGCAGGAGTGATGCAGAATAAAGCAGCCTTGGGGAGGGTTGGGGAGAGCTGGAAGAACCATTAGAAAATGGTAAGAATTATTTCAATAGACAGAAAAAGGATTCTGAAAATGCCTACACCCGGGATGGGCAAAATACCAGCCCACCTGAGCCTCTGTCTGGCTCCCTGCCTAAGCCGCCTTCCCTCTGCACTGAGAGCAGGTCTCTGAACCCTGCAAGCCTTGGGGAAAAGAAAGAGGCTTTATGTGGTGCCCCTGAACCCAGCAGAATTTTGCAGTTCCCATTGGCCAGTTTCTGGCCACTGGGAGCTGCCTCTCTGCAGGACAGGCAGTGTACAAAATACCCCTCCCTCACTCCAGGCTTGGAGAGTTCAGTCAGCCACGCAGGGCCCCTGCAGCCAGAGTGGGGGCATGGAAGGCAGGGAGCCTGGCTGAGGAACCAGCTAGGCACCCCATGTCTTCCCTCCCAACCATCCCCCTGCGCGCCTCCTGCACCACTACCCATGTAACCTGTCCTGTAACTCCTCCCACTTTACCCCCGAATCTCTGACCTCCAGTCACAACTCAGATCCTTGCACCCACTCCTGATTCAGGTCACAACCCCCTCCCAGACCCCAAGTCCCCTCCTCCATCCCAGTACCCTCCCCAAAGTCTCAACCCTCTCCTTCACTCAAATTCCCTCCCAGGTCCCACAACCCCCTCCTTCACCCCAGGCTCCCTTCTGCATCCAACCTCCATCCCAAACTGCACATCTCCATCAATATAATGGATGAGTGTGGCCCTTGACCACTTACCAAATCCTTGGAATGGCTCCCCCATTACAAATTACTGCCACCCGTGGCTACACTGGCTGGTTCTGCCTTACCTTTTCTTGGAAGCCCATGGGCGAGTGCTCCTGCACTTTGCATTCAATGCTGGGGGCATGGCAGCAAGAAGTGTGCACAGTCACATCCGTTCTACCTATGCATTGGTGCTGTCCAGTCTCCAACCCAAGAACAGGTCTGACGGTGTCACTGAACTGTCCCGCAAGCGAGTGGGAGCTGCAGCCTGCCAACAACACAGAACACTTCCAGGCAAGCGCGCAGAGCCTGCTCTTGTGAGCAACGACTCGTCAGGGAAGCCAGTTTCTCTTAACACCAGGAAGCAGAAAACAGCATGCAGGGAATGATGCAGGGGCAGCATCTTTGCCAGTGCACCTCAATCCTGATGTGAAATGCTCCCAGATATCACCAATGGGGGCCGCTCCAGAGCAGGAGCCTGGCAGCCAAACCAACGTTGCTACTGTGACATGTGGACAAACACACTCTGGCCAGTAAGCGGAGACATAAACGTTTCTCTGCTGACCTGAGCAGTGTGTTTCATTTTAAACACCAAGGCCAGCAGAGGATTCATTTTGCAAACCTCCAGCCGCCCAGTAACTGGAAGCAACAACTAACAGCAAGAGATGCCAAGGAACCTGCCTGCGTGCTAAGGGAAGGAGCGTGTGTCGCAATCGTCCAGGCGAGGAGAGTATGAAGTGTTGGGAACAGCTGAGATTAAAGCGCCAGCTGGCAATTTAGTTTGGGAACTATCAAACTAGCCTGTATGGCACATAAATAAGATCATGCACGTCAATTAATTACGGACTCTGAGCACTTTACACATACTAACTGAACTCTCCAAGTGACTGTGGTAGGATAATTCTGATGGCACATGCGACTGGATGGGTAGGAGGAGATGCTGTTTCATTAAATTACATCCAGTTGGAATTAATCCCAAGGCTCCTGAGAGTTCCTTTAAATTAGGTCTCTCACTTGAAGAATGGGCCAGGCCAGCCTCCCAGCAGCAGGCAAGGCTGAGTCAAATACGACTGCTCTAGTTGTCGTCAGCAAGACAGCCACCTGTACCTGTCAAAACGTGGTTCTCCTTGGAGCAGCCCACTCCAGTTGTCGAAGTACCGCCTGTAGTCTGGGAGCTGGTGTAAACCTGGCAGTCAGCTTTGGGCCAAATGCAACACCTCGCAATTGCATAGACGCCATGGCCACCAAATGCATTGTGAGCCACGCATTGCTTCCTGCCTCCATGGACCTGCAATTCAGAAAGCCCCATGGTAAGGCAGCACTTCTGACTCCCTGAATCCCTGCTCAGGGGAGCTGCGAGAGCCGTCAGGTTGTTTCCTACACGTGCTATTTTGCCAGGGACAACTCTGACAGCATCCCAGACCTCCCTGGGGTGGGGCATCACCTCAAGACGCTCTCCTCGCCGCTTGCCGTTGGTGGAGAAGCTCGAGCAGCTGAGCATCTCCTCGGTCCCGCTGCAGCGCACGATGGCTGTGGCAGAGTGCCTCTTCCCCGACTGGGCAGACCACACAGAGCGGCAGTACAACTGCTCCTCTGAAAAGGGAAGGCGCAGGCATCAGTCCTGCAGAGCAGGTTCGCTTCGAGTCTACGCCGCATCCGCAGTAGCACACGAGCCAAGTGAACGCACAAGGGGCCACATTTGTTCACAAATGTAGGTAAAATGACAGCCTGGGCTTGGCTCCTCCCCAAGCAGCGCACAGAGCTGAGCCTCCGGAGGTTGCAAAAGGCGAGCCACACCCACCGCGCTCTCTACACACACACAATTTCTCGCCAATTTTCTCATCTCTGCAAATAAAGCAGACGCCCACCACCACCTCCGCTCTGCCTACAACCCCCCTGCTCCCTCCCTGCTCAACCCCATCCTGTCCAAATGGCTTCATCCTTTCCTCCTCCCTCCCTTCACTGGGCTCTCTTGGCACCTGGCCTGCAATGGGGCTGCAGCCTGCCTGCCCACAAGATGCAGGTGGCCCTGACTAAGCAGGGACTGGTGTGGATTGATCTTGCACCTCACGTGCCACCCTGCCCCCAGTGACAGGACTTTTGGTATCCAGTCAGTGAAGCCAACCAGATACCACCAGCTTCCCATTCTGACTGGACTTTCTGGTTGAAAACCAGACATCTGGCAACTTGGCTTTCTTTGCACAAATCCAGCCCAGCCAAGTCACCAGGGATACCTTGTGTCTACGACGCAATTAAAAACCCAGAGCTGGCCTGCGTCTGCTGTCTCGGGCTGGTGCTAACAGGCTTTTTAAGGCCTGAGCTCTACAGCTCCGTCACTCGAACATCTGCACTGTAACTAAACAGCTGTGGGTTTCTCACTGCACGGCAGACATACCCCAAGAGGAGGATTCCAGCCTCTAAATGGGGGTTATTTTTGTTGTGCACAGCTCAGCCATACTGTCAAGGCAGGGCTGTCACTTTGCAGCATTCCCTTTGCAGCCCAGCTGCACTCTGGAGCATGTGGGACTTACCTGCTAGGAGTTTGCTGGGCAGTCCTACCACTCTGTTGGGTGTGACCAGCCTCTGGTCTTCAGGAAACCAAGCCTCATTGATAAGGTTTTTGGTGGAGAAGTGAATTAGCCTTTGCCTGAGTTCGGAGAACGTCAGAGTAGAGTCAGCATTCAGGATCATGGCTGTGATGCCTAGGGGAGAGGCACATGCCAGTTCTACTTCAAAATGCTGTTTGAAATGTGAAAACACATAGCAGGCACTGGAGAAGACAGGGATGTGGCAGCAGGTTTGCTTTTGATTAGGGTAGCCTTTCTAAAGCTCTCGACACAGCTTACACCTGGCAACCCTAGTGCGCATTTGCCTCATCAAAATCAAAGTCATCCTTACTCTTGTATGTGCTTATCTGAAAGGGGACGGCTCAAGCATCAGCCCTGCACAGCAGGTTCACTTCCAGTCTCCGCTGCATCCTCAGTAGCATGCTAGCCAAGTGAATGCACAGCTACTTCTGGTCAGAGCCACCCCCTTTGAAAGGGGGGAAGAGAGACATGACCCCCTACTGTGGATCATCAGGAGCATTTGAACCCAAGACAGCTTGCACTAAAAGTAGGAGCTTCCTCTTCCCAAGCTAAAAACCAACCCCAGCTCCCAAGCCTCTTTTGTAAATCAGCCACTAGTGGGAGACAAAGACCCATACTGAGGTCACACACACGACATGTGCACCGCCCTCAGAGAAGATGTACCCAGTGGTTGTTAACGGAAAATAAACTATGGCTCCTTTGCAGCAGACATGTATTATACGGCAGGGCCTAGAAGCCCCCACTGTGCTAAGCACTGCACAAACATAACAGGACACGATGGTCCCTGCCCCACCGAGCTCGCATACAACACAAAGGACCATTATCCCAGTCACAGATGGTGAACTGAGGCACAGAGAATGTAAGTGACTTTCCCCAGGTAACACAAGGAGTCTGTGACGGAGCCAGGAACTGAACACAGGTCTCGCAAGTCTAGGGCTGCCGCTCCTCCCATCAGAGGAGCTAGGTCTCCTATTTTAACTGCACTCCCAAGGTGTGATAGAATCCATTCCTGCCCAGGGTTGCACTTGTTCTAGTCAATGTAACGTGCTTTGCTGGGGACGGTTCGTATTACCCTGCTTGGGCACATGGTTACAGCCACCCCTGCTTGAGCCTACTGCTGCACTTAAAAAAATCAAATTCACCTGCTACATGTGCAGCGGCCTGGGATGTCCCACTCTGGGAAGTGAAGCAGGTGCTACAGTCGCTGGAGGCCCCTATGATGTCATCGCCAGGGGCAAAGACATCCACACACCGGCCGAAGTTTGTTCCTAAGGCTCCCATGGAGGCTGGCTGGTCCTGGAAATTGGTTGCACCGACAGTGATCACCTAAGGGAGACAGCGTAACGACAGGTCACCTGGGCCCTCGGCAGTGATGTGTGTTAACTTGGATCTAATTTAAATAAAAGGACAGGAGTGTCTGGGATGAGAGGGAAGTTAGGGTACTACGCTGTGCTTTCAGGCTCAGCTGTACGTAAGTACCAGATCGTTTTGAAAGAGAGCTCCAGGGCATGTAATTGCATTAACATTCCCAAACAAATCCACCTCCGTCTGTACAGTTCCTTCTGCCTCCTGGAAGGTGGCCACTGAGTAACAGGAGCACAGAGCCATGCCCCCCTGTCAGGGCTGGTGACTTTGTAATGCACCAGGACCATGACATTCTCCAGAGAGATTCAAAGTTTGCTGCAAGGGAGGGCAGAGCCAGGACTGCAGACCTCCTCCTAGCAGGACTGATGTGCTTTGGGGACTGCAGGTACTGACATGACACGAATCAAGGACACTCCAGCCTAATAACACTGCCTCAGACAATAAGCCTCTACCTCATGCACAAGCTTTCTACCAGCCACCAGCCAACTGGCCATCAAGGCGTGGTGTGCCCAGCCAGCAAGGAAGGGGCAAGGCCTGGGAGTGGCAGTCGTTTGACTGTCTGCACTATAGGAGCACAGCGGCAGCACGGCCCGTGAGCGCTGACAGGTCCTGCGCACGGACAGCCCTAGCTGGCACCTGCTGAACACAACACACAGGAAAGTGGCCAGGCGTGGGGGAGGGGCGTTCTACCATCCCAGTTAGGGAGCTACAGAGAAGCAGCAGAATGGTCTGAATTTCCCCCCAGAGCAGGGAGCGTGACTGCATGGCCTTTTGTGGCCTGAGCAAGGGTGGTAGGAAAGCTCCTTATTCCCCCCTCCCACCCCAAACACACCCACCACGGCGGGGACTCTGACCCATTGCCCGTGTTGTGTAAAGGGCAGGAAATGACTGCTCTCCCCATGCAACCCCAGGGACACTGAGGCACAGATGGGGAGACATGCCTTGGTCAAATGGCCAGGCAACCTCCTAACGGTGGCGGAGTCCAGAATAGAAAGTCTCTCAATGGCTCTGTGAAAGCACAGTGCCCCGGCCCCATACCTCCGGTTCAGATGCAGGGGAGTACAAGCAGGCATCGTCCTTGTAGTTGCCAGCTGCAGCAATCATCACCACCCCAGTCTGTGCCATCAGCCGACAAGCTGCATTCAAAACGCGGCTGTAGCCGCCAGCAAAGGGCAGCAACACCACCAAGGGGGTGTAGGGCTGGGCAGTCAGGGTCTTCTTGATAAACTCCAGGCCTGTTGATCAAGTACAAAAGAAACATCACAGAAAAGGACATTGCTAAAGGACTCGCTCGCGTCCGGCTCACTAGGAGCCAGATTCAGTTCCTGCTGGGAAGAAGCAAAATCCTTTTCATGTGAACATTCTTAGCAACAAAATACAGGGAAAGGGACTCAGTGAAGCAGCAACTGTTGCTTCGTGCGGGTGAGCGTGCTCATGGCCTGAGTCAACACAATCCCAGAAGTGGTGCCGTCCGCAAGCGGCTCTCCTCCCAGGGACTAGTAACTAGAAATCTCAACACAATCCAAAGAAAGAGAGAGACCTCGGCCAGGCCAGGCCAAACTCCAGCCCAGCCCTACCATGCTGGGGGCCCAGCCCAGTTTTCTCTCAGCAGCCACTGCCCAGGCAGGGAGGCTAGGAAAAGTGGTGAACCCCTTGTTCGCTCAGGACATGTCTGCCCCATCACCAGCTGTTCGGATGCAGGTCAGTGAGGAGCTGAAGGTCTGAAGAGCTCAGCCGATGGGGTGCAGGGTCCTTCTGAAATCCACTTCGGAGGTGCTTACATGGGAACACTTCTAAATCTGGCTCCACAGCCCTGAGCCAACTTCCCTCAAAGCCAATGGGCGCCGGCTTTCAGTGGGTGTTGAATCGGCTGGGCCTAAGATCCCAGCTGTCCCAGCAAGTTCTCCTAAATTGGACACAACACCTGGAGATGGTTATTACTCACCAATCAGGGTCCCACTGACTGTGCCCTTGCCTTGGCAATTCAGCACCCGAAGGCTGCGCACACTGGCTCCCTTAGCCACACCCGCGTCACGGCCGCTCACCACCCCGGCCATGTGGGTTCCGTGGCTGTCGCACTTGCTGGCCTGCCACAGAGAGGAAGTCAGTCCAGACAGCAAATGTTTCCAGAGCCATCCCCTGCACTGGCACCAATACACACACTAGGGGCCCTATCCTGCAAACACTCTCATACCCCCTAGTAATTCTACTGACATGCATCAGTCCCCCTATGGTGATGTCAGCATGTGCAGGATCAGGCCCTTGCTACCACCAACATATTCACCATTTTGGATGGCACAGCTGCTGAATGCTTTCTAATGGTTCTGGAATGGGTTACTAGCTACAGCCCTGAGTCTGCTGTTCTAAAGCAAGGGGAAAAAAATCTATTCCATACAACGCAAGAATTGCTGGCCCAATACTCCCTTGAGGCCAGTACCCCGTCTCTGACAATGGGTAGCACCATGTGCTCCCAAGAAGGTGCAAAACATAGGCCAGTCTGCCCCCCAGTAAGGTGAGGTGCTTATCCCTGGTATTGGAGAGATTCACCCTTAAGCCCTGAAACATGAAGTTTATCCCTTTCAAACTTCTCTGCATTAACTCCAGAGAGTCTTGTTATCCACAGAACCATCCTTGGTGAGCACCCTCCAATCCCACTGAAGGCCCTGGGCTGCGACATCTGAGCTTCAGACATTCTTGGCCTGTGAGTCTCTTGGCTTTGCTGAACAGTAGTAGTGGGCAAAGACCCACCGCGGTGGCAATCGGGCAGGGTGCCGGCGTGCTTTTGACGCCCTACGTCTGGAATGCTCGTATTATTCTTACATCACCACGGCCCTTGTTTGGTTTTTGATAACCTACTTCCCATTCAGAAAGTGCCCACCATGAACCACCTCTAAGTGCAGGCTATTGGATGTGATGGTGAGTAAGTACGATATACGCCAATTAGGTGAAGAATAACTGATTCACTTCAGCATCAGTATGGGTTTACACCAGTGCCAGTTCACTGATGTGACACAATTGTAAAACTGGAGTGATGCAGCAGTGAAGCAGCCCATATGCAAACACTAGCTAATCAATCTTCACAGTACCTTTATGAGGCAGGGATTACCAATCCCATTTTACAGATGTGCAAACTGAGGCATAGAGCCGTTGCCCTAGGTCCTCCAGCAAGTCCTCAGCCAACCTTGAATGTTAGAATTCAGGGGTTCCTGGAGCTGTGATCCACCCCATCTAAAAATTTTGACTCAGAAGGTTGGCTAAAGGAACCCTACAAAGGACAAGAGGCCATGCCTGCACCAGACTTCTCTGGTGGGCTTAACATTGTGTTTCATGCACAAGTTCAAGATTAAATGCTGCTGAACAAAGCTGTCTAGCTGGAATGGGCACAAATGGAACACGGCGTAACAGAAATGCAAAACGGGTGGAGCAGGTGTATTTAAAGCAGGCAGGGCACCACTAACCCTCTCCACCCCAGCAGGACAACAGCATACAGCCTTGTGCTTGGGGTGAGGCTTAGAGATCTGAGCCATGTTTGGCATCCTTTGTCCAACAGAGCGGAAACACCCCACGCAGCTGGCGTTCCAGTCACTGTGTAATCATCCCTCCGGCTGGCGGGAGAACTGGCTGGGAAATGAGCGCTCCCCCCTCCACACACGGAGAACACGTGGCTTTTGCAGCTCACGTTTGAAAACCAGCATTCAGAACCCCGGAAGTTCAGACTGAGACATGCTGCTCCGCCCCGTCATGGGAGTTGTAACTGGGGCACCTCATACTCCCATTCTCCTATCTAGCCTGGCTCCCTGGCCAGACAGCATCTTCCATTAGGCACGACAGTCTCTCCTCCTGGCAAGGTGGTGCATCACTGGAGACCCTAAAGCCCCTCGTACCAAGACATTGCTCGCTCTTCTTCCCCTTCCCCAGACTATCAGGGAGCCTGGAGCCTCGCTCACCTGTCTGTGAAAGCGCGTGCCATCCTCCTCTGGCACGTTCTCAAAGTCAGTCACAAACACTCTGCCCTCTATCTCCCGATGGTTGCTCTGGATGCTGGTGTCGAGCAGGTAAACCTCAACCAACTCTCCTTTGTCTATCAAATAAACACCAAACCACGGCGCAGAAGCGTGAATGGAAGCAATGCCCTCAAAATACATGCACACGGTTACAACCAGAGCGGTCGTAGCCTTCATCAGGCTGGCACTCTGGCCACTGACACACATGTTTTCTAGGCACTGCCATCCAACAAGCCACATGGCTGCATTTTTACAGCCAAGTTATCAATGCCTGTCAACAGTGGCTTGTAAGGGAAACAACAGTGCACCCATCCAGGGCCAATATAGGGCCCAATTCTGCAAACTCTGCAAGCCCACAGGTCCCAGCTCCCAAGTTATGCAAGATCCCCCTGCCCCGCCCCCATGCCCTTAGCAATAGTGGTTTCTTCTGTTCTCCACTCCATCAAAGCATGAAAGGGACTAATGAGCTGCAGGAGAAAACAATGTAGACAAGAGGCTCTGCTCCAGATGATGCCAACCTGCCCTGTCCTCAAAAGGTAAATGTATCCCAGATTTGGAGAGGAAGGTTACCATGGAGAGTTGATTGGCCCAGTCCCCTTCCTGGCCTCGCCCCGCTTCCAAACCTCCAAGAGCCACTGGGGTGACAGAAAGTTTGTGGCTCACATTCATGTTCTCCCACCTTCCTGCCCACACTTGGAACTACATTTGGGCAGATTTTTTATCTTCTCTGCATGCAATTGGAGGGGGTAGTTTTGCCCCTGGAAATCACCTCCTGCCCCACGAATTCTCCTTAAAATAAACTCAGAGAAGGGGAAAGCTAAAGCCCTTACTGGGAGGGTTGTATTTGCCAGACTTGTACTGGGCCGGGAAAATCCTGCCGAGGTTCCAGGGAATGCTCTGAGCGAATACATAGGAGTCCTCTTCAATGTAATCAACGTGCCGCAGCCTCAATGCCTGTGCAAAAGAAACATCACAGAGATGGTGTGTTGCTCCCATATCTCCTGAGCACTCGGTGCACACCATGCAGAATGAGAACAACATGGGATGTTCTCAGATGTTCTTCATGCAATGGCCTTGAACCAGGCCAGGGCTCTGACCTGCACCACTGAAGCCAATGAGAGCCAAGCACTCAATAATGCCCAACATGAGCAGCACAAAAATGCCAAGCTTGGGGAGGCAAGCCCCAGACCCACCCCCTCCACGCCCAACAGTGCCCAGCCGCCACTGAGAATACTGGCCCCGGTCCTGCCCCCACCCCAGGGAACTCTAACTTGCCCCTGCCCTGCCACCATGTGGCTACAGCCACAGCCCCGGGAGCACTGGGACAGCCCCAGTCCTGGGAACAGCCACACAGCCCAGGCCCCCAGCCTCAGCCCCAACCCTAGCCCTGGGAGCAGCTGCCCAGCCACAGCTGCCAGTCCTGGGAGTTGCCGCAGCCCCGCAGCAGCAGTCAGGCAGCTCTGACACCAGGAACAGTTGGAGATGCAATTGCTGATGTCCATGTCAGCAACTGCCAAAGGGTTGTCCTAATCCAGCAACAACAGAAAACTTGTGACCAGCCCAGCCTCCGAGATCTGCAACACGCCAATCAAGAGAGAACACACAGGAGCACAACTGCCTCCTCAACCGTGCTTCTTCTCCTGTGGAAATCCCACAGCCCTGTGTCATCTCAGCTTAACTGCAAGTTACTTCTACGTGCTCTGTGATCGGGAAAGACATGTAACTAGCAGCCACAAGTCTGTATCCAGCCAGGTGGGTGGAGCCCTGGGAACTTGCACCACCTCGGATTCCTGATTGGATCTGCCTTCCATGGATTCTTTCTGACTGTTCCAGGCCCACCCTTCACAATGTGTTTCAAACATCAATAAGATCCCACGCAAAGCTGCAGGCATCAGAAAGCCGGTAGGCAAAATCAGCACAGCGACTTCCGTCCCTCTCCAGTCTGACCATGGAATTGCCAGATGGGTCAGACCCAACTCCACCTAATCGAGATTCTGTCTTGGACAGTGACCAGTACCAGATGCTACAGAGGAAGTTACACAAACCCTCATGCAGACAGCTATGGAATAATGAACCCACAGGAAGTTTCTTCTTTAATCCCATAAATTGGGGATTAGTTTCCGCCCTGAGGCATGTGGATTTATAAACGTGGATGGAGAGGCTGGGATTTGAATTCTTACTTTTGCAACTCTAGATGCTCTCACTAGCGAGGCAGACAGATGTTCCCTAGGTTTGATCCTGTTACTTCCAGCCTATGCTGGTTTCCTGCCTGCCTTTCAATCTTGCCTCAAACTATCACCACTGGGGGAGCGGGGGAGGAGTAAAAAAACCATATTCTCCGCACTGTCTGCCCTACCCCAGATGCCCCCGAACAGTAAACAAAACCAATGCAGGTTGAAAACAGTTATGCAACATCCTCTTACCATATCTAACACATCACTGCTCATTTTAACGACAAAGCCCTGAAACAGATCCTGGAAGATGTGCAGGATTTTGGTTAGGTAGCCATGCTTCGCTGCTTCAGCTTGCAGCCTACGGATGGTTCTCTCTGTTTGAGATTTATGAGTTTCCTCCTTCAGCACCACTATGTACTGTCCGGGTAATCTCCACATGTCCTAGATTTAAACAAGCAGATTTTTCAGAGCCAGACACCCCTCACAGAGCAACACTGCTGTTCAAATTCTTGCCGCAAGCTTGGCTGCGTCAGCTGTTACTTTAATCTGTGCAGCAGAATTCATTTTGAAATGGGATCTGCACATGAGCAGAAGGAAAGAATTGTGTGTTGCATTGCAAGCCCCCAACCATTCAAAAATCACGAGATTGGCTTTACAATTATGAGAGTTTTTAAAAGTAATTTGGGTTTTCTTTGCCTTTTGATTTCTGAGTCTGCAGAGTGCACTTTGTTCACATTTCCAAGCCTTCCTCTGCAACCGTATGGGACAGAAACTTAAAAAACAAAACAAAAAGGCAGATCTGGACTTAATCACTTGACTCCAGGAGCTGAGACTTGAATACCGCAAGATTCATGCTAAACAGCCAGGTAGGATTACCATATAAAAAAAGAGCACACCAGTGAGAGAGAGTGTCTCTGTATCAGTGTCTACCCAGTCACATATCAATATACTATATATATTATAATATTAATATAACTGGATATGCTCCTTCTCAGGGGTGTTCTTTCTTTTGAAAGTTCAAATATGGTAACACTAAGTCGGCAGATGAAGTACTCATGGGAGGATGCAGGTGCCAGGCTCACTCAGAGCCTAACAGGAGCATGAAATGCCCCACACTTCTTATTAATCTGCATGGACACAGATGCTCTCAATGCCATAGCTGTGGCAGCTGCATTATTCTTGCAAAACATCTCAGCAAGGCCCCAGTGTGAAATCACCAATTCATCACGGTAAGGAGGCAGGCGACTGCAGCTTTCTGCAAGGGAAATGGGGAGGGAGAGGAGATTGGCAGTGGGTAGAAGGCAACAGGATGGGGGTTCAGTGGACAGTTTGCCTCATAGGTCAGTGAGTGGGAGACCAACCCAGCTGCTTTCCATGTGTTCAACTCCATCCTCAGTGACCAGAACCTTCCCTTGCCCTAAGGGCAAGCCAGGATGCTTCAGACTTAGGTACTTCTGCACCTGCAGCTCCAAGCCTCACTCATCAGCCCCCCACCTGCTGCCAAATCTCCCCCTCCACAAGGGGAAGGAAAAGGTCTCGCAGCTCTTCTTCCAAAGTCATGCACTTGGGCCTAGGAAGATTCAAGGGCCAGGGGCTTAGCCTGCTCCCAAAAGAGATGGGAGACAAATGACTACGGCCAAACCCACAGCAGCCGCCAGCACTAGCCTGTCACAGCTGCAACAGGTTAGCATCTCAAATCACCGTGAGCCCCCACACCATGCTGTGCCCTCCGTAAGCTCCCCCCCAACTTCAAGCAGGAGCCCTCCACATGCCACTGCCCAAAGCTGCTGCCCAGACAAGGGGGCACGGGCCTCTATTTGATTTCTCTGGCTGCCACAAGGCCCAGGGGTCTCCGCAGCCACCCAGGGAGATCAGGTGGAGAAGTTGGCATCTTCACACTCCTCTGGCTGTCCAGGGCCCAGCAGCCTCTGGCCAAACAAGCAAGAGGCTCTAGGCCTGTCACCTCTAGGTCAGTGGCTCTCATGCCGAGATCCCTCTGTCCCTCACCCCAAGCACAGCACTGGCCGATCCTTCCACTGGGTGGAGAAGCAGCAGCGCACCTACAGCCTGCAAAGCTCTCCTCATTAGTTGTAACTCTTCCTTTTATTCGTTTTACTGGCGGGGGTGGGGGAGGTCTTGCCCCGGGCAAAGGGAGATGGGGGAGGAAGAGAGTTGGATCCTGCTAAACCCCAGGGAAACAGCTGGGGGACGGTGGATCCTGGGAAAGAATCCTGCCGTTAAGTAGGAAATGGGGGGCGGGTGCTGCAGCATGCGCCCCCCGCTGCAGCAGCCGCGGCCCCGACGCTGAGAGGGAGACCAGGCCCCAGGGGGCTGCTGCAGTGTTGTGCATGTGCGCCGCACGCACAGCGCTGCTGGAGCCCTTTGCAAGAGCCATGAAAACTGAGGCACTTGGCAGGTAAGGGATGGGCTCATAAACAGCCGACAACAGCGCCGGAAAGCCGCTCCCAGGCTCCTGCACCCGGCGGCTACCCGACCCCCACAGCCCGGGGTTGAGTGCCGGAGGTCCTAGCCTGCCCGCCCGCACAAGCCAAGACGGCAAAGCTCCAGGCACCCGCTGCTGCCCCCTGCACCCCGCCGCTCACCTTGTTGGTCCTGTAGAAAGAGGCCGAGCCCAGCAGCTTCCCGACCTCCGTCTGGTTTTCCTCCTCCAAGGGGAAGGATAGTACCAGCTCCACGTACTCATCCTGCTCTTCCTCCGCCGCCGCGGGGCCAGGGGCCAGCACCGCCAACGTGCCCAGCAGCAGCAGCAGCGCGCGGCGCTGGCGGTCCATTCTGCTCGCCTGAGAGCCCTGGCAGCGCGCGGCGCAGCCTAGAACCCGGCGGGAGGGGGCGCGCGGCGCAGCCTAGAACCCGGCTGGAGGGGGCGCGCGGCGCGGGCTGAGCTGTGTGGGGAGCCTGGGCAGCCGCGCGCTCTGCTCCGCCAGCGACGGGCGAGGCTTAGCGAATGGTAAGTGCTCCCCTCGCACACTCGCTCCGTGTTACCACCTCCCGCCCCTCACACTTTCCTGTGCTTCCCGAAATCTTTTGGGCGTGGATGTGCCGGATCACGCCACTATTGTCCCATCGGACCATTCTGGTTGTTAAACATTAATTGGAGTTTTACTCATCCATTGAGCTCAGGTTGCTGCCCCTTTTTTGTTTCCTGGCGTCATGTTACAGGAGTATTTAAATACACACACACAAAACACCATTCACAGCTTGAGGAGGAAAAACGCAGATTTTTCTGTGCGCAACTGCTCCAGATACAGGCAGGAGAACAGCCTCGTAAAATGCACCTCAGCACCGATTGTGTGTAAGAGACGCTGTTGTGTTTTGTACTTTTAAGGTGCGCGCAGTGTTATGTACGTGCATTTCAAACTTCCAAACAGCTCTGCCGGGGGTTATTCTACCACGTATAAGAAATAGTTGATCCCACCTATCCAGGATATAATTAATGAACATGTCCCCGATGCCAGGAAAGTGCATATTTTCCAAGAGCGGGGTAGGCCTGTCATGTAATCATACCGAGCCTAGCTATAAGCAAATGATGACACTAAAACAGCAACACACTCAGATGCAGCCAGCTAGCACACCCCACCCCCACAAGCCTTCTGACTGCAAGTCCTATAAATAAAACCAAGCCTGGGGAAAAGATTTTTTATTTTAATTAGCAAAAATAGGGCTAATGAAGTCCATTACTAGAACACAAGAGGAGGAGAGCTTGCATGCAGCAGTTGTGTGGACATCCTGATGTCCCAGATGAGACACAAATAGTATTGGAAGTGTTGGAAAAGAATCAGCCTTAAAACCAGTTAGTTCATGGGTCTGCATGATCCTTGGGGCAGAGATTCAGAGCTTTGCTTGTTCACTTGATCTACTCTAAAGCCCTAGAATTCAGGGAGACAAAATGGCTACTCCATAAAATCTGGAGTGGCTTGCAGATAATTCCCTGCAAAGATATGGCTACATTTGGAGTGAGGCGAAGGCCATTCCAGGAAATATCAACAGTGCCCTTATAAAATTGGGAGACCCCACTCAGTCCATCATAGCATGCTGTATGTACCTAGCTTGGTTATCGCTTTGCTACAACTGCTACTTTAAATGCATGAACAGGCAAACCCAGACCCATCACTGGCAACCTGCAGAGTAATTAATGCAAGACAACAGAAAGGCCAGAACCAGGAGTTGGCATCGACACACTGTCCTTAGCAAAGAAGCACAATAGGGCAGGTGTAAATCTGTGAACATTTACAGGCAATGTGATTGCAGTGGCAGGAAAAAAGGATCATCAATAGCATGATGTTCCTATTTGTCCATAATCTTTTGGTGCGTCTAACATACCCTGCACATCCTGTGTCTCCTGTCCCATGTGCCTGGGCCTACTTCCCTGCTCTGGGCATTCCAACCAGTGCTCACATTTGGCCCCATCACCCTTCTGTTCTACAGACTTGAACTTCTGGGACTCAGTGCAGGTGCCTTTACAGTTTGAGCTGTGAAGTCAGCTGTCACTCAGGTACGGCTGTAGAGGAGACTCCTTTGCTCTCTCTGTAAGTGGTCTAGGTCCCATTATGTGGGACAGTGAACCACACCCCAAGGTGTGTGGGTTACACAATGCAGCAGGCCAAACCAAAGCAGTGCTGCAGTCGCAGCACCTGGAGCAGAGGCCAGATTCAGCCCCTCAGGACACAAGAGCCACCGCTGCCTAGGGTGAGTATTGGGCAGGGTCATTCTCCAGCCCCCACCTGCCTTCCCTTGGAGGCCAGGATTAGGTTCAGGACAGAGGATGATGCTGAGGGTGGTTGGTATCCTTCATGTACCAGGACAAAAATCATGGTGCAGTTGTAACCCACACACGTAGTTTTAAGCAAATCATAACATGAGAGCCAGTTGCTGTTTAGCACTAATAACTCTTTCCTGAGAAATAAGCCAAGACCGCTGGTCTTTTGTGACATTTATCAGGGATTGGTTTGGGCAGTTTCATTCAGGAATTTTGCTTAAAAACTGATGCCATGTGAGGGCCCTGTGTTTGCAGGGGAGCAAAGAATTAGCAACATTCAAGTGTAATAACATTACAAAAGAAGAAAAAGAGATCTCTCCCTAACCCTACTATGTTCTGCGCAGGATATTTTATTGTGGTTACTGATAATAAAAAGCTAACAGACTTTCCAAGCATTGGGGAAAGAGCTGGCAAACCAAAGGTGAAAGCTGAACAACTATTTTCAGAGGAAGAGGTTGCAAGTCGCTAATGAGATGAATTTTCATGAAGGACCTAATCCTTTTTTACAGAAGCTTTGTACACTGCCTGCTTTTTTTCACTGTTGTGGTGTATATTTTGGGGCAGCTGTCAGGCTTTCTTAGCTACCAAACCATTAGGAAATGTTTAAAATAACTTCAGCAGGACAAGCTATTTATACAGAGCATGTTTGAGGCAGGAAGCCTTCAAAAATTTACCATAGGTTAATGTAAAACATACAGCATCATTAGAGGGCTCATTTAGAGAGGCAGATTGGTTCAATACACTGGGCCTCAGGAGACCTGCAGCCCATTCCCTGCTCTGCGACTGACATTCTGGGTGACCTTGGGCAAGTCACATCATCTATCAGTGCCTACTTTCCCCTCTAGCTCATGTCTATTTAGAGTATAAGATCTTCTGGGCATGGCCTGTCTCCTGCTATATGTTTGTACAGCACCTGTCGCTATCAGGCCCTGATCCTTGTTGCACCTCTAGGCTCTGCTGTGGCTAAAGAGAAGAGCAGGTTATCTAGCAATATTAAAAAATAATAACATTTTACATTTAAATTACCTTATTTACATTTTCCAGTCTTTGGTCCCAATAGCACATACTGAGCAGCTGCAAGAGAATCACAGTAGCATTTCCTTAGAATAAATGAGCTACCCCAAGGGGCTGATTTTGCTCTCACTGAGGTCAATAGGAACCTTGATATTTATTTAAGCTGAGATTTTGAAAAAAGCCCAGTGGAGTTAGAGACCAAAACCTACTGAAACTCAGTGGGAGTTTGGTGCCAAATTCTCCTCGGCCCCTTTGAAAATCTGTGCTTTATAATAGCTGCAACATCAGCTTCTGCTTTTGGACATCCACGTGCAAAAGTAATGAAATTAAATGGGTCTTTGCAGCAGAGAGGAACTCCCAGCTAAACTCAAGGGCCAAAAACAAATGGTATAAAGAAGGCTTTGATTTAAAACCCTAAGCGCATGCGTGTCCTGCTGGGGCTGGACTTGAGCATTACCCTTGTTAAAATAAATTAATTTGTATAATGAGGAAAAGACGGAAGAGGCGACTTGGCCTAGCCCAAGTGACATCAGAAATTAGGTCAGGTAACTGAGGGGAGACAAATCATTTTGCTGCCAGTTCTACTTCGGGACCATTTCACACAGCTGCTGTCTGCTCAGTGGCTCTTGGGGGAGTGGGGAGTTGGCTGAGAGGCCAACTGACAAGCAAGGAAGCCCAGCAATGGACTGGATCCTGAAACTGACATAAGGCCTTCCAGATTTTCAGCCCAGCCAACCCCTGTGGCTGGGAGATATCTATCAGATCTAAAACTGACGGTGCTGGGTCCTTCTTCTGCTTGGCTGCCACTCACGTGCAGAAATCTGCCTCCTAGGCTCCCATGGTCCACAGAGCATGACAAGTGGGAGGGATAGCTGGTTTGAGCGCTGGCCCTGTAAAACCAGGGTTGTGAATTCAATCTGTGAAAGGTCTGAGGTAAATAGATTTAAAAAAAAAAAAATCTGTCAGGGTGGTACTCAGCCTTGCCGAGAGGGCACAGGACTGGACTTGATAACCTCTTGAAGGTCCCTTCCAGCTCCATGGGCTATGGCAAATAAGTTTCAAAGCTGAATATCCTCCCCTCCAAGGAGAGAGGGAGCTTGTGTTAAATGGGAGATGCCCAACAATCGGCTTTAAAAATAACAATAGGCTGTCAGCGTCAGCAGAGCTGGGAGCTCATGCTAGGCTTGGGACGTAGTAGTTAAGTTCTGATGTGTAAAAGGCCTGGTTTTCAGATAGGAACTTGCATCTCCTATGGACTTTAATGTAATTTGTGACAGCTCAGTTCTGCTGAAAATCAGGCTATTCCAGTTAGAGGCTTATAAAATTTTGAGAGCTAAGCAGTAAGCCCCCCACTGAGTGAGTGTGGACCAATTAGTAGCAGGTATTTCTTAAACAGCATCAGCAGTGTGCATATGTAACTGCTGATAGGTAGAACCCAACCTGGGACCTCTGGAGCTTACTGTATGAGCTGCTGCAGTTGGACCTAACAGCCCACATTCTATTAGTGACACCTGGAGGAAAGACCCAGTCTTTCTCTTGTAAGTGGTCCAAGTGCCACTACATAGGCGAGGGACCCACACCCAGCAGGTGCGTGGGTTACACATATGTAGCAGTAAAGCAAGGAGAGGAGATTGATCAGTTCTTAAACCTTCCTGGGGAAAGTGTTATGCCCAGCCCTCTGCCTCCACTCCTGGCTCAGCACTTCCAGGGCTTGTGGCAGCATCACATGCCTCACAGCTTTGAGCTGGGCTGGTTTTATTATGTGGTTCTTGATGTCAAGAGCAGCCGGAGCTTTCTCATTTGTTTATTGATAGCGCTGATGTGACAGGGTTTTCATGGCCCACCCAGACCTGGAAGGGTTAATGTGCACCTGTAGGTCCAATTAACCCCCCACCACACCTGTAGGGATGCCAGGTCTGAAAGGAGGAGGTTAAAATGAGAAGACCCTGCTCAGCTGGGTGTAGTACAGGTCAACAGCACTCACCTGGTGGGAGAACAGCTCAGCCTGAAGGGACGTGAGGCCTGACCACTGATCGAGCTTATGGGCTGGAAAGACAGATATTGTCAGGGAACAATTTGGAAGTACCTGGGGACCTGATAGGTTCTGGCAGGGGGTGGCTGGCCAGGGGAGGGAATGAGAGCTGAAGTGGGGGGTGGGGGGTGTGTGAGAATGAATAACACTGAAGGGGATAAGTGAGAAGCCCAGCTGGGCCCATTGCCTTTTTGTTTTGAGCTGGGACTCTGGATTTTGTTCCCCCTGGCAGGGGACTGGAGTGTTGCAGTGGCATTGCTGGAGTGTTGAGCCATGTAAACCAGGAGAGCTGATGGGGAGACTGAGGCAGGGGGGCCTTTAGTGTCTTCCCATCAGGAAGTGCACTGGGGCTGGAAGCCTGTTCAGACCTTGGTAGCACCAGCCACTGTCTCCTGCTGTGAGAGTGGTGCAGGCTGTGCTCAGCTAAGGTGGCCCCTTAACAGTTTCCTTCATACCTTGCAAGTGGAGCCCGAGTAAGAAGGTCCCTGTCTGCCCCTGCATTCGGTGGGTTGGAAGCAGCTGCCTCCTGACCGGTCCAGGGAGCAGGTAACGAGAGCTGAGGGAATGCAGGGAGCAGGGACTGGGCCCAGGCAGGTAGAGTTACAGGGCTGAGTGAGGAGGGGGAGCCAGGAGGAAGGCCGTGTAAAGAAGGGAGACCATGCCAGGCAGGAGACTGGAGGTGAGGACTTTGGAATGTCAGGGAACAGGGTGATTAAAGACTTAAGGAGCCTGGTGGGGATGGACAGGGGAATACATGTGTGTGTGGGAAGTTCAGTGCTCAACTGAACGGAGGAGGGCGTCCCCTGCTGCTCGCTGGCCAGAAGGCAAGGCGAGCATTGAAGTTAGCCCCAGAGCCATGGCTCCGAGCCAGTTGGCTGCATTGCTCAGCTGGGGCTGGCTGCTGGGGCTGCTCCCAGGCAGGGAACTGGGCAGTTGCTGACTTGTTGCTTCTGCCTGTTGGTGCCAAGTGACCGGGGCTGTGAGCCTGGCTGCTGAAGTCAGCCTGAGAGGCCCCAGGCTGTCCCTAGGTCTGGAAGCCAGCAGGCAGCAGCAGCTCCCTTGCTGTAAATCCCTCCGGGCAAGGCGGGAGGTGTGTACCTTGCCTGGCTCCTCAGCCCAAACTCAGCACCCGAACAGGCGCAGTCTGACTGGAGATGAGGCCCGGCTAACACGCTCCTGTGGCCTGTCTCCTTGGGGTCCTGTCAGGTGAGCAGAAGCGAGGCCCTCGAGTGCAGCCATCCTGCCCTTCCCCCACGGGCTTTTGCTGCTACTGGCAGCGCTGAGTGTGCGGTGGGGACCCGGAGTGAGGCTGCTGGGGGGTCTCTGCTTGTACAGCAGTGGCTTGTTTTCAATGGGGGAGGGGGAGTGGTGCGTCACAGGGCTGGGAGACACCTCGCTGCCCCCAGCCCTTAGCAAAACCTACACTTCCCTCTAGGCCTTGGCGCTCTGCAGGTTAACCATAGCCCCAGCTAATCTCCAAGCATCTCCTTGAAGCATCCAGCCCCTGCCCCATCGGATGATTGCTGGGCTCACAGATTCACTGCTTCCAAAGGGACATATAACCCTGCTTACCGGTTCCATGCACTGGGACGTGCTTCTAGTATGACCTCGTAGGAGCATATTTAAGAAAGCCCCAAGCTTCTAGGAGAAGTTTTGCATGGGCAAGTTAGCTCTCCCCATCTTGATATTACTACTTTCCTCATATAACATGTCACTCTTGCACAAGCACCCTTCATCCACGTGTAACACCAACAGACCTGGGTTGCCAGCAGCAGGGATAGAGCCTACAAGCATAGGGTCTAAAGCCCTGCACTCTACCACGTGAGCTAAAGGCCAGCTGGCTCTCAGCCACGGCTGCAGAGCAGAGACTTCGCTCACCCCAGATGAGGTCTCAGTGCCTCTGGGTACTACACATGGATCTCACATCGCTTTAAAAAGGAGGTCAATATTCTTATCCCCATCTTGCAGCTGGGGAAACTGACGCACAAGGCTTTGCCTGATCCCCTAGGAAACCAGCAGCAGAGGCTGGAACTGCAATCGGGTCACTAAGCCCAATCCATTGCTCTGTCCTCTACTCCACAGCACCTCCTGAAGCTGAGGGATAGAGAGATTAAGACCTGAAGAATCAAAAATGGCCATGGCTGTTTAGGTGTCCAAGTTGGTAAACCTTGGGCCTGACTGGCTGGGGATTTTGACTGGCAGTTTGGGAGCTAAGTGTCTTTAAAAATTACACCCTGAACCTGCAGCTGTAGGTGGAAAGGAAAAGCAGGAATGCAGATGTGTCTCCTGCAAGGAAGGGGGTAAGGAGGAGATCAGGCAGAGTGTGCATGTATTACACAAGCCCCGCGCTCCTGTCTTGTCAGGTGCACCAGAAACTTCCTGGCCATGGATTTTGATATTTTTCCCATAATTTCAAATCATTTGGGAACAGTTTGTGGAAAACCAGGAAGCTGGTAAATCTTCCCCAGGGAATTAAAGTAAAGCTGAAGCAGGAAGTTGTATCTGCAGCACGCTAGAAATGACAATATGCGCTTTGCCAGCAGAGGGCAGGAGGCAGCAAGGTTGTCAAAACTCCCGCAGCAAACCCTTGAGGCACGTGGGCACTAGCAGGCCCCAGGCAGCGTGAGGGCAGAGGTAGCGTGCAGAGGGGCGTAGGGCTCTGCTCTGTTGCATTCTGATCCTAGTGCTGCTCTTGGCATGGCTGTTCCTTTGCCTTCTATTTGAGCTGCAGTTTCAGCTCTAACATGCTGGGGTGCAAAAGCCCTGTGCCAAAACTGCGCCAGAGGATCAGCCTGGTGTGGTGTAGGGGCATCACGGCCAGGCCTCGTTTCTCTGACTGTACCTGGCTCCCCTCTCATACTGGCACCAAGGAGCAGAGGTATCACAAGAGCCCTAACATCAGCACTCTGGTACTGGGGGTGCTGGCCCCTGCTATGTAATTCTCTTTCAATGGGGAAAAACACAGACCTCTGCAGAGATCAAAGCACTCCCCTGAGCAGTGTTGCTTGCTTTGAAGTGGGATACCAAACTCCCAAGGGAAACTGATCAGTAGTACCTTGTAGGTCACCAGCTGAGATGCATAATGGAACTGTGCGCCAGAGAAGGCAGGGTTGAGATCCCCTTTGGGGTTTCTGCAGCCAGCTTTGCCATTGAGCTCTTGAATCTGCTTATACAGAAACACTTCCCACCCCCCAAAAACCATGGATTTGTGTTACTACTTGTAATATTTCAACTGGCAGGAGAAAAATGGTACATATATCCCCAGCTTCATGCTCAGTAATCTTCAGCACTTATTAGCTTCCATTAACTCCCACACAGCTCCTGTGAGAGAGAGAAGATTTGTCTCTGTCTCAAAGATGGAGACACTTGAAGCAGTGAGATTAGGGAATATGCCAGTGGGAGGGAAACAGAGTCAAAGCTTAGGGACTAGACAAGGGGCCTGAGTCCTGCATTCCCTGTAAGTTGAAGGCTTGGGTGGCTCTGCAGGAGAGATTCAAATCCTGTCCAACTGATTAGGAGAGCACCCACAGCTGGCAGCATGTTTCTGGTGGTGGTGCGCACCCATGCATGCCTGGGTATGCAAAACAAAATTTATTCCACACACAGATATGGTGAAAATTAAAGGGAACGTTGGCTGCTGTGCATGCTTGCTCTCCCAGAATGCACTTCCTGGAAGCATAGGAGAGGAAGGGACATCAAGAGGTCATCTAGTCCAGTCCCCTGCAATCAAAGCAGGAGTACATGAGAAACTAGACCAACTCTGACAGGTGTTTGTCTAACTGTTCTTTAAAATGGCAGAGATTCCACACCCTCCCTTGGCCGTTTGTTCCATTGTTCGACCACCCTGATAGGAAGCTTTTCCTAATGTCCAACCTAAACCTCCCTTGCTGAGACTTAAGCCCATTGCTTCTTGTCCTATCCTCAGAGGTTAATGAGAACAACTTCCTGACCAGTCTTGCACTCAGAGCCCAAATAATCATGCATCAAACGCAGCGAAGAGGCTTGCACGTGCATATTTCCTCTGTGTGTTCATCTTGAATTGATGCTCATGTTCTGTGAGGCTCTGATGCAAGACTACAGTAGGGGACTTAGGAAAAGGTGTTATCACTAGTGGCCCAAGAGATTAAATGTTGAATTCAGGTAACAGTCTGCGGGTGTGAAGGGTTTAGACCAACAAGCCCATGTCCATGCTAGCACATATGACAGCAAAAGGGGTGTGAAAACAATACCTGTGTGCACAGCACTGGGCAGGGAGGAAGAGACATCGCTCTCCCACTGGCATCATCAAACCAGCTCCGTGAGCAGCGATAGTTGTCTCCCGTTGGCACGATGTGGCCACACGAGCACTCTTACAGGGGTGTTGGCACAGCTGTGCCGGTGTGAGCTTGTAAGTGTAGGCATGGCCCAAGTTATGAAGTAAGAGGAGGGTCTCGTGCTCAGGAGCCAGGCTAGGAGCAGTTCTCCTGGCTCTGATAAAACAAGGACCAGTTTCTTGGCACATCACTGTTGAATCCCCCCAGGACGACCTGCAGGGCCAGCAGCGAAGGGCTGGACATGTTGTTTCCCTGTGTTCACAGCCCTGGTGAGCCCACTGGTTCAGTATTTAGGCCAAAGGGGCTCAGAAGGTTTCAGTGACCATCCCAGGACTGGTTCAACCCACTGCAGGCAGGGCATGTCCAGCTGCCGGAGATGTAGGTTGGCAGAGCCGTCCGTTCAGCCACTTCCTCACTCAACCACGTGGAGCCCTTATTTTAAAACAGAGACAGAAATCTCAAAGCAGGAGATTCATATCCCCATCACTGCTCCCAGCCCGGGCACCCCTTGAGGCTCAGATGCCAGCTGGGCCAGATATAGACTGAATATACAAACGTGCCAGTAGGGGTCAGCACGCCCTGCCTTCTCTCAGCAGCCAGCCACAAGCCAGGGGGCTAGGTTTGATTCACAAGGCAGGACTCAGAAAAGACAGTGGCCAGTGTTTTCAAATGGGGGTGCCTAAATCCCTACCGAGGCACCTCACTAAGTGACCTGATCTTTGAGATGGATGGCGGCTCTGGCCACCTCGTTACCTGTCTCATACCGGCATGCTGTGCTGTGCTGTGCTGAGCTGAGCTGAGCTGAGCTGGAGAAGTAGCTGCTCAACTTTGTACAAGGTGCCTGGGTCTCTGCCTCCCCTTGCATATTGCAAAACCAGTGAGCTTCCTCCCTGTGGATCTCATTTCTGCTGCCTGGATTTCCATGGCCATCAGTGTATTTTGGAACCAGGATGATGAGAGACCCTCCCCCTTCCCTGGCGCAGTGATGCAGTGATGAGATAGCCCCATTACTGCAGCTCTATCATGGGCCTTCCACAGATGGCAGGTGGAAGCATCCCCATGGCACTTACCCTGAGCTGAGCATCACCAGCTCCAGGTCAACTGGGCTATGCAGGAGCTGGTCCCCTGACCTTACTATCTGTGACTTGCCCGACCACCTCTACACGGGCAGATGCTGTTCAAACCTGGGCATGGAGACTGTTCCTCTCCTCAACAATCCTAGCATTTAAATAGGCAAAGGGTGGGAGGGGAGTAGGCCCAGAGGGGTGTGAGTTGCCCTAGCGTGCAGGGCAAGCACTTCAGTAGCAGGGCAAGGTCTCGGCGGTCACTGCTGAGGGCTCTTTGCCCTGGAGTGGGCCGCCGAGCTGGAGGACGTGCCTTACCCGGGGAGCAGAAGAGTCGCTCATTGGAACATGTTGGATTTTCATTTCCACCCCAGTGAAGACAGCGAAGTGCGGGGGCTCGTTGGTTCCCTTGCCTGCCACCAGCACCACACCAAGGTTATTTCCTAGGCCGATGCCTGGCTATGGCTGAGACGTACAGTTTTTAATTTATGCAGGAATGTCTCTCTTCCTACAATATTTAACCTCAGCTGATAGTCTGAACTGCTCTGTGAGAGTCAGCTTCATCCCCTCAGGAATGACCTCTTTGGGGCGGTGGTTAGTGGGTAGTGTCCTGTGCCCAGAAGATGCTGCACTGACACACTGGGAGTCAGAGCTCTGTCAGCACAGCTGCCCCCCTGAGCTGGAAGGACCTCCTCTTGGAGCGAGGAGGTAGCTCAGTCTGTGCGCGCTGGTCAGCAATGGCGATTGTAGCTGAGACATGATGGACTGAAATAACCCACTCCAGTGCTATGGTGCTGTGACTCCATGTGAGAACCTAGAGAAGTCGTGCCACATGGGACAGAATAGCTATGGAACACCGCGAGCTGTTGCCGCCAAAGCTGAATACGAACGGAAGATGTCCCTCCCCTTGTAACGTGCTGGCAGGACTGCTAAAATCAACATGTAATGCGGGACAGAGTTTTACTCCTAATCAGCTCGTGTCCTGTTCCCAGCTGTCTCCTGGGCCAGCTTTCCGATGCATCATGAAAAGAGAAAACCAGTGGTGACCTCATAAACAGTCCAAGAACATGGCCTTCTCCGGCGTAAAGAAAGCTCATCCTTGACATGACAGCACTGAAACCAAGGGTGCAAGTGGCATCTGTCACATGGGGCGGGCTCAGAATGCCACAAAGCAAGGGAACGAGAGGAAAGGAAGGTTTTAGGGAGAAATGGAACGAACAGGGAGAGGATCAACTGTTTGCCCTCAAAGTGTAACAAATGAAGAAAAGGAGACAGAAGAGGACCTAGGTAACAGGCGATTTCTGGAGGATCCAAAGAACAGTCATTCTACAGCGTAAATGGCAGTTCAAGGAAAAAGAGCTAGCGAGGGGTAAATAGTTGGAATGATTGTTTCCCTTTTGACAGTAGCATGCGCCCAGCCTGCAGTAGTTAGCAAACACTTTTCTCTTTACTCGCCACCTTGAACACAGAAGTGTCAGCCATAAATATGGACACTCTGCCTGAACGCCTGGCACTGGGGGCATTTGGCCACTGACTTCAGTGTGGTCAGGATTTCACCCAGTCTCTGAGCTGGGATTTTACATTCCGGTGTCTCTAGTTTTATGCAGGGCTTGTATCAAGCCCTATTTTTGTAGAAGGGTCGTTCCTGCTGTGCAAGGGGCTGTACAAACATTTAGGCTGAGGTGGGCCCTGGCTCACAGAATTCAGAGCCTATGTCCCACAGCCACTGGGAAGGGCACGGGCAAGGGTTTACGTACAGGTGGAGTGGTGTGCTGAGAAAGTAAGCCCTGACAAGAGGACTCATTTTTGTTTGCTATCCATAAACAGGAGATAACCGTGCTCTGCCCCAGCTCTCTGGCCAATGGGACCACCATGGGAATAGATCTTAAGGGAGGATTTGAAGGGCCTTATTCACTAGTTCTGGGATGTGATCCTGCATGTGGGACTTGGAGGAGTCAACCACCACAGTTCCAAATTAGATACATCAGAAGCCACTTAGCCAGGGTGTCCCTCCCGGTCCAGAGGAGAGAGAGAATTGTGCAGCATCTAATCTCCCTCCTCGCCCCTGCTGATTTCTGTTTCCCGCACTGTACACCATGGAGATTGCACAGACTGAGACAAATTGTAGCTGCTCCATCTCAGAAGAGCAGCGTTCCTTGGGAAGGCTGGTCTCCCCAGATAGTACAGTAATGCCAGTAAAGAGGCTGCATTTCCCACTGAGTGGGACTGGAAGGGGCCCATTCCCTGGGAAAGCGGTAATCGGTGAGGGGGTGCCACAATTTGAGAGGTACCTGCAGATGAGGAGAGGTGGAGAAGAAGAAAAGTGCATCAAAAACTGCCCCAGGCCCCTCCAACAGCTACCAACACCCACCCCTGCTGTGATAAGACCTGTGGCTCCATTATTGGGCTGGTCAGCCATCAACGGACTCACAAATAGGAGGGTGACATGCAAACATCCTGCTCATTATTGAGTGACCACAAAGAGGAGAGATTCCATGGGTCCCATCCCAATACGGTACATTGCAATGGAGACCATTCTGTGCACAATTTGCATAGACCAGCTTTTCTCCACGCTCACTTAGATATACTTTTGTCTGCCCCAAAGACACTAAATAGGGTACTTGCCTAAGTTGTGAAAATAACTAGGCCTTTTGGCTATCTCAGCACTGGGGGGGTGGCTGACTTCACTTGCTGAAAAGGTTCCGATTTTCAGAGAGGGCTGAGAACCCGTCCGCTGAAAGTTAAGGCCCAGACAGGAGTCATCCAAAAACTGAGACCAAAAATCTTGAGTCACCTCTGGACATTTTGACCAAGGTGTTTCTGAATGCCCCTCATGTGGAGGGCCGAGAGCAGAAGCATCCTGAGAACAACCCCACTGGACCAGAGCAATGGCCCATCTAGCCCGGTATCCTGCCTTCCGGCAGTGTCCGGTGCCCAGTGCTTCATAGGGAATGAACAGAGCAGGGAAGTTCATCAAGTTGATTCATTCTCTATCATTCAGTCCCAACTTCTGGCAGTCAGGTCAGAGATACTCCAGATAGGGGGTTGTAACTCTGACCATCTCAGCTTATAGCCACTGATGGACTCATCCTCCATGATCTTCACAACCTCATCTGGCCACAAGTTGCCGGTGTGTTGTGTGAAGACAGACAACCCTAAGCTTGTTTTAAACTTGCTGCCTGCTCGTGTCACTGGGTGATCCCTACTTCTTGTGTTTACGTGAAGGGGTAAATAACACTTCCTTGTTCACACTCTGCACCATTCACCATTTTGTACGCCTCTAGTCCATAAAAGACCCCTTCGTTGTCTCTTTCTTTAGATGAATACTTGCAGTCTTTTTAATCTCTCCTTACTTAGCTGTTCCATGCCCTAATCAAGGCATCAGCTAATAAGATCTTGGGTTGTCAGGAGTTCCAGGCAGGACTCTGAAGGGCACGTGCAGGTCAAAACTCCTTGTGGGCTGGCGGTCTCTATTTATGGTAAACAAGACTTTAAAAGCAATTTTGTTTGCATCTCCTTTGGTGCCAAACTCGGACTGTCTCTGTCAATATGACTTAAACAGAACGTTTCCTGTTGAGATAGGGTGGATTCACAAAAGAACTTTAAGTGCCTCAACTCCAGCCGTAAGCACCAAAGACTCAGGTTTGGCTACCTGCTCCTCAGCTTTGCAGCCAATCCACGAAGCTCCTGCTGAACACTGTAGGTGCCTGAACTCCCTCAACATCTCCATTTTTCCGAGTCCCATTTGTCTAGGTGCCTATGTTCTGCAGCTGGGCATGCACTCTGCTGCCTCCCTCTGGGTATCCAGGCACCCAAGTAGACAGAGAAGTTGATCACTGATATGCAATTTTAGCTACGCCAATTGTGTAGCTAAAATCGACTTATCAGTGGTTGACTACAGCGTCTGTCTACATGGAAGAAGGTTGATGGGAGTGGTTCTCCCATCACCTTCCTTAATCCTCCCCACTCGCAAGGAGTTCCAGGGTCAACTTTGACCCCGGAAAGCACTGTGCCATGCATGCACAACACAAAGTTCCAGAAGCCAGGGTAGCATGGCTTTAGCCTAAGCCCCAGAGGGATTTGCAAACCAGAGAAGAGACAGGCATTCCTAGACTACACGCAGGATCCAACATGGGAGACATCCTTAGAGACACCCTGCTGTGTCAGGTCCCATTCAGATTCCAGCGGCAGGAATCCACTTGATGACTTTTAGTTCAGCAGCTGGTGCACTTGCCTGCCATGTGGGAAATGCAGGTTCAGTTCCCCCCACCTAGCAGAGGGGGAAGCAAAGATTTGAACAGGGGTCTCCTTCCTCTTTGGAGAGTGCATCAGCCACTGGGAAGTGGGATATTCTGATTCACCTGTTGAAGCTCTTTGGATTAAACAGTGAAAGCATGGTTGGAACAAAGGGGCTGGACCTGGGGTCTCTGTCTCCCAGGTAGGCACCCAATCCACTGGCCCCATAGTCATTCTCAATCCCTCTGGGCCAACGACTGTTGAAGCATTTCTCCCTGCTCCATCCACTCCCTCATTGCAGATGCAGAGTGCAACAGCTTCAACAGGAGGTCCATGCTGCATGGTACCACCGCCGGACGAGGGGAATTGTTCAGAGACTGTCCATGGGTTTAATTATGCAAGGTGAGATGTACCTGAGCCAAAGAAAACAACCTGGGTTGGCCTCTGCTCTTCCCTGGAAGAGCTTCTGTAGGCGAGAGAAGATGAGAGAATGAAAGGCGCACTTGCCTATTAAAGGAGACTGCCAGCAACCAGCTACCAACCGCTGCTGGTTCTATGGTGGTTCTGCTGTGGGCACCTACCTAGGGACTGGAACGAGACCACCAATTCATCTGCCATACATGACCTAAT
The DNA here is from genome assembly GCF_033958435.1 of Carettochelys insculpta. Classification (NCBI taxonomy): domain Eukaryota; kingdom Metazoa; phylum Chordata; order Testudines; family Carettochelyidae; genus Carettochelys; species Carettochelys insculpta. Next base: position 13,141,041 of record NC_134145.1, on the reverse strand, counting down.
ATTCTTCAGAGGGGAACAACTTTCTGCCAACAGCAGCCAGATCAGAACTAGTGCCTTAAACTCTGAAGTGTTATCTGAGCCAGCCAGTCACTCAAGCAGCATGTCAATGTTACTGACCAGTCCCAGTGAAAGACTTCCTGAATGACGCTGAATGACCCTTTCCATCCCATGAGGTCCCAAGCCACAAACTCTCAGATGATCCAGAATGGGGTCTGGACTTTCCCAGAGAGTGGTGGTGGGCAAAGGCGGTTGGAATTCAGGGCTCTGCTTTGGGCTAATTTTTAGTACCCTACTAGGGTCTGATTTGCTGCTGCCTTGCACAGAGTTTGGTAACTTGTACTGCTGGCTGCCCTTAGTAGGTGTGCGAGTGGAGAACTACGGGTTATCAATACTGGCAACCACTTTGCTCAGGTGTGGGGATCAGGCTGGAGAGGTGAATGCTTACTCTGTAGCTCTACGCCTCAAGGGAACTGGCACTCCGCAGGGCCCGCTACCATCCCAGCAGTGAACAGCAGCATCTGGAAAAATCCACCTCTCTATTTGCATTTTGTAGGAGAGCCATATCTGGGGCTGCAAAACACTGAGATTTGGTCTTGTGGTGTTTCCTCTTTTCAGAATTGCCATCCCATTAGAAGACCAAATAACACATAGTTCAGCCTCACCCAGGGCTCCCTTAGGCAATAATAAACCTGAAATTGTAAATGCAAGACCTCAGCTGTAAGCCACGGCCCCCGGCACCCCTTAGAATGAATCTGTAACAATCTTCCGTTCCAATGGCTGGAAGCATGAATGACCTTGTGCAGCAACACCCGAGCCGTCCTGCGTATGATGCTGTTGAATGAAAGCCATGTACACGTGTGTGGCATGGCCTTTAGCCCTACGGCCGGTCAAGGACTCTCCACACTTGGCTCCTGTGGAAATCTCCACCCACCCACAACATATCCAGGTGATGAAATGAAACGAGGTGTTAATGGGATAGAACCTACAACCCCACCTTCACTATGTGTTGTTCAACAGCAAGCCCTAAACCTAAGTGGCTCTTTACAAACCTAAAGACCCAGTTTTCAAACAGAGGGACACTCTTAGGGGGCTGAATAACTGCCCTGATCTGCAGATGGCCTAGTTTGGAGTCAGGTGGCTGACAATTGTTTTGGCACGCATCAGTTCACACAGCTGCTGCCTGCTTGCTCTCTGCTTGGCTTCGTTTCCCAGCCCCAGAAGGCAAACTGACAAGCGAAGGAGCCCAGCAGCTGCAGAATCCTGAAACTGACATGAATCGCTCCAGCTTTTCTGCCACACTGACTCCTGCGTCCGCAAGGCATCCATTGGAGCGTGCAGTGGGTCCTCCAGAGTAAGGAGCTGACATCGGGGGGCAGCACCCTGCTTGACGGCCACTCCTCTGGAGAACTCCACCTCCCGGATCGCAGCCACCAGGGGAGGGGAGAAGTTCACAAGCTGGACAAAGTTCCTTTTAACCTGGGAACTAGAGCAAACCAGCATTAAAGCTCCCTGGTATTGGTGCAGCTGGATTCTCTGGGGTTTGTAGGATTAGGAAAACACATTGCCAAATCTGCTTTGTGAAGTCCAACTTGGAGCAGTACCTTGTTGCCCACCTAAAACTAGTCCTGTTGTTTCAGTCAGGGCAGTTAGACTTCTCCACCCTTCCCACACGCATGATCTGGCCCCGACTGTGCCCAGGCTCATGCCTGTGCTGAACGCGGTTTTCATCAACATTCCTTTCCCAGACAGCAGAACTGCTGTAGCCAGAAAGCCAAACCCCTGCACCCCTGTGCCACATCAGCACCGGCCTTGTGGTGCAATGTGGCTGCACTTAGCTTGCTGCCTTCTGCAGAAGAATCTCTAGATATTGCTTGTGGTGAATGCTGTGGGGGAAGAGATTTGGTTCGCAGACACCATGATGCCAGCCAAATCCACACACCTTGGTGACATGCAGACACAACAGCTCCCCAGCTCCTAGGCAGCTCAGACCTGGACTATCACAGGTAGTACCAGGGTCCCATTTTCCAGCCTGCAGTGCCCAGGTGATAAGCAGCTTGTAGGCTGGATAGCCCTGCCGGGTGTAAGGGCTCACTTTCCTGAGTACTGTATTTACTTAATTATTGGGCAAACATAAAATCCATTGTCTTGTTACTTGGCCATTGGGGTTTCAGCCAACCTGAGCCCTGGCCTCCCTTTCAGCTGGGCCACCATAACACATGTCCAGGCCCAGGGAACGAGCCACAGGCCCAAGCAGATTGCTGCCCAGATTCTGAGCATTCCGATGCAAATGGCTGGGGCTTTGGCCCAGAATGACAGGCGCACGTTTTATGGGCTACACGACAGCTTCCCCTTGGAAAACATGGCTCTGCAGGTGCAGAGAGGAAGCCTGTTAACCCCAACACATTCCTGTGATGCCAATGGCCTCCTGGCACCTTTGGCTTCTCCCTGGGATTGCAACCTCCATGTCAGGAAGGACAGCAGCTAAATATATGCAAGTGGGGTGGGAGTGAATGCAGAGAACTGGCCCGTTGGGTATGCATTGCTCCCTGAGTGGTTAAATTCCACAGATGATTGCAAGATAGGCCATACTGTCAGTAACGAATCACACCTCTTTAATGTGCCAGACATGACCTGTTCCCCCTGCAAATCAGCATGTTCCCAGGAGCCAGAACCCAACCAAGCACTCACTGTCCTGCAGCTGGCTGCACTCTGCCAGCTCCCTGCTCCCAACTGCCCAGTCTGAGCAGGGCCAATCAGCAAAGCACATGGAATACAGAGCAGCCCTTGAGCTCTGCAATTGGGGTCTGTCTCTGATTGCCACTTGCCCCTCTCCATGGTTAGGTCTCATGCTCAAAGACAAAATCATCAACTCTGAATACATTCTCTGGCCCATCTTCTAACCCATAATACATGTCATCCTCCTCTTCCACACTCTCAATCTGTCCTGACACTGCTGCCTTGGAGCCAGGACCCACGGCCAATGCAGAATGTCTTGCTGAGGCAGTAGCAGGTAGGTAGTGCTGAGATAGGGCTGGTGTTTGCTCCTGGGTTGGATCCTCCTGTTCCACCAGTGGCAAATCAATCAAAGCAAAAGCTCCATAGTGAGGAAGCTCAGAATTCTGTGGGTGCCCCTGTGAAGCAAACGGATTTCTCAGTGAGTCAGTGGATCCCCCCAGAAACTGGCTGCTGGAGATGGAGCCCTCTGAGGACGGCAGGTCAACGTCGTCTAGGAAGGAGGCCAGTGGCACTGCACCATGGGACCTCTCTGACAGGCTGAAAAGAGCATAAAGAAACATTGAAGGTCACAGATTCACTTACTGCCTTGTTTCTGTGTTGTTGTTTCCCTGTTTTGAGTTGTGGCCCTGGGGTTTACCGTAAATCAAGCTGAGCAGCTGCTCCCCAGGGTGTTGCTGGGCTCGTGGCAGTCCTTTTTGCTAGCTACCTTGTGTCTAGTTTTCATAATGGTGGAGCCCTGTCCCTCCATTACAGTACCTTCATAGAAGCCCCCCAGTGCATCCCTGCTCCTCTCCTCCATCTGCCCGGCCGCAGTCTCCAAGGACAGCTTGTGCAGGTCACTGTGGCCTTTGAGAGTGTCCTTCCTCTAAATCCTGGCGCAGATGTAATCACAATCTGGAGGATCTCCGGGGGGGGTAGTGACGTCAGAGCTCCTTTCATTCCCCAGGAGCCAGACCTCCTGTGAGTCACCAACTGAGTATCCAAAAAGAGTTTAAGCAAACGCCTCTCCGGCTATGATAGTCTTCACCTCTCATAGTGATGCTTATGGGCATGTTAAAAAGCCACCATGGTCTGCCCAGAGAAGGATGTGTAACCCACCCACCTACTGGGGGCTGTTCACGGTGCCATGTAGTGGCACCTGGACCACTTACACAGAGCGAGAACAAGTCTCTACAGCCTTAGCTGAGAGCCACCTGGCTTTTAGCACAAGCCATAAAGACTCCTACACTAAGCTCCTGAGGCCCCAGGTTCAAGATGGCCTGTGGGCAGTTAGAGATGCATTCCAGCAAGTGGGCCAGCGGAGTCCCACATTAATGGTTTATACCAGTGTGGGGCAACTTGTGCCCTGACGGCTGATGCGGCCCATTGGAGTTCTGTGTGTGGCCTGTGAGACATTTTGTTTATCTTTGCCCATGTACAGGGTGGCCAGATTCTACAGGTTTTCATCTGCTTGTTCATCCCTGTGTAGGACCCAGCTGGGACACTAAGGGGCCTGTGCCTTATTAGCAATCAGTGGGCAGGAAATAAGAACCCATGTTTGCTTTCAAGCAGGAAAACAGAACCCTGCAATCTCCCAGGAAAAGCCAGGATCCTGCAGTTAATCAGCCAGGGAGTGATTTTCAAAGGCACAAATGGGGCCCTGGCTGCCCTCGGTGCATTTGAAAACCTCCCCCTTTTCCAAAAAAGCCACCCCTCCTCTGACTTCAGTGGGAGCTGCCTCAGGCTCTCACGAGGTCCCAGCTGAGCCTGGGGCGTGTTTTCCTCCTTCAGGACTGGAGAAAGCCAGTTGCGTTAGCCTGGAGTTGTGTTTGGGAGAGGAGGCATGAAGCCCGAGAGCTGCACCACCTATGAACTCAGCACGTCCTAAATTGCCTGACTGCATTCAATCCAATGCCGTGTCTGCGGAGCGATTTCATGCCCTGTCGTTCACTCAGATCCCCTGCAGAGCCAGCTGCCGCTCACCAGATACTGCATTCCTGCTGCCTCACACAGCTCTTTGGCTTCCCAACCACAGCGACTAACCAGGCAGCCCATTCGCAGAACCCTTTTGCTGCTCAGCCTTTGCCTCCGGGCTCTGCTGCTGTCACGTGTCACTAGTGTCCAGATGGACCTGGGATGTGGGAATGCACCAGCCTCACAGCCATGCTTCCTACCAGCACTGCTGCTCTTCACATTGCAGCAGCTGACAGGTTTCTGGCCAGTGGGAGCTGTGAGATTGTGGTGGAGGTGGGGGCAGCATGAGGAATCTCCCCCTTCTGAGTGCTCAGAGAAGAATATGGCCCCTGGCACCGGCACCTCTGAGCAGCAAACTGGGGCACAGCAATTAGGGAGCATATCCCAGAAACCCATTGGGCTGCTGGCCAGGAGCCACACAGGAAAACACTGTCCCGCCAAAACCTGCCACTGGCACTCCAGCCCCTCCTTCCCCCCAGTCTTCTGCCCCCCAGCCCCATGTTACCCAAACTTCTGCACCCCTCCTCCTGCACCTATAACGCCGCCCTGACCGGACACTCAATCCCCTAGCCCCAGTCACAATGCCTAGCCAGTCCTTGAACACCCTCCTACACCTCTCCTCCAGGTCAGAGTCCTCTCCTGCACCCATATCTCCTCCATGATCCCACATATCCCAAACCCCTGCACCCCTGCCTCAGGTCACAACCCCTCTTTCGCCCAAACTCCCTCCCAGAGCCCGCACCTTTTCCTGCACCCCAGTCTCCTTCCTGGAGCTCCCTTCCTCACCCAACTCTGTTCTAGACCCTGCACTCCTCCGTTAATATCATGGCCCTTGACCACTTATCAAATTCTTCCAGTTCCCCCCCTCAAAATTTTTGCCCATCCCAATTTAGCTGGAAGGATTTGATCGCCATCTATTTTTTGGTCTATTGTTATGTCTGTAATGACTCAGTTTCCAAAAGTGCAACTGTCATGCCTGTGGGCTCCTCTATAGCAGTTCCTCAAGGTTATCTACCTGCTGATAGTTGCTATGACCGCTTGTGCTGCTGGATCTCTGTAGGTTTCTTCATTGTTCTCTGAGATCCTGTGGACATCAGCTGTGGCCTGTATGAAAGGATGGGGACAGTCTCCTGTCTTGAGTTCACAGTCACCTAAGAGTGGGGCAGTTTGAACCCTTAGATGCTCCTCGGAGCCTTTTGCTTTCCTTTGGATCTGGTCGTAAGATGGCAGGCTTGTCTCATAGACATTAGCTTCTTCCTCACTGGTGTACGGAGTCTGGGAGCTGAAGGTAGGGGAAAAGAGACAAATAGAAAGCATCAAATTCTGCCATTTAACTGAATTCCAGTAGTTTCTGCTCTGAAGCAGCAATTTTATTATTTTCTGAGAAAGAAGCAAATAAAATGCCATAAAAGGAAGCGGATTTGTCTTAGAGATAGGTCAGATCATAGATTCCTAGAACCGGAAGGGACCTCAAGAGGTCATCACGTCCAGTTTCCTGCCCTCTTGGCATGACCAACCACCATCCCTGTTCGGTATTCATCTAACCTGTTCTGAAATACCACCAATGATGGACATTCTACAGTCTTCCTAGGCAATTTATTGCAGTGCTTAACCACCATGACAGTTAGGAAATTTTTCCTAATGTCCAACTTAAACCTCCCTTGCTGCAATTTAAGCCCTATTTTCAGAGCTTAAGGAGAACAGTATCTTTCCCTCCTCCTTGTAACACCCTTTTAAGATTTGAAAGCTGCTATCATGTCCTCTTTCAGCTTTCTCTTTTCAAAACTAAATAAACCCAATCCTTTTCATTGTCTCTCACAGGTCATATTTTCTAGATTTTTAATCATTTTAGTTTCTCTTCTCTGGACCTTCTCCAATTTCTACACATCTTTCTTAAAATGTGTTGCCCAGAATTGGACACAGCACTCAAACTGAGGCCCAGTCAGCGCAGAATAATGACTTCTCATGTCTTGCTCACAACACTCCTGTTAATGCATCCCTGAATCTTCACATCGAAACTCCCCAGACTCTGGATCCAGCCCACAGTGAACAATAGTCACCTCTGCTGAGAGGTGGTGAAGTTATCTCTTGATCTTAGTCTAGGTCCTACTGAGAACCTGCAGTAAGTACATCCTTTCAGATGCCAATGGCAGTCTGACGTGGAGGACTTTGCCTTGGAAAGGACTGCAGGTTTGGCACACACTGAACAAGCACTACACTAGGCCCACCAGAGGAACATCAGAGGGGGACTTCAGTGGAGGATTTTGCCTGGGAAAGAGCTGAAATCAGTAGAACTTCTAGCTGGGAAAAGACAGTGGAATAAGGTCACATCAGCCTCTCCCTGCCCTGCACATACACTACTGTTGGCAGCCTCATCGGAGAGAAGCCAAGGGTTGGAAGAACATGGAAATGGAGTCCTGCGTTCCATAACAAACTGGTTGTTTTTCGGGTTTTTTTTAGACAAAATATTTTTAGCCCTCCCTCGTGCCAGGGTTTTCAGAGACTGACCTCACCCCCGAGGCACACAGATAACCTTGTGTACAAGCTGAGACGCTAATTAAAAACCAGATTGCAAACTGTTGAGCTGAGTCTGGAAACCTGGGATCTTTCTGACATACCAGCTCTTCTCCGGAATTTCGTTTTCTGTCGAAACGGCAGGCTGGGGTGAGAGGAACTTCTCAGACTCCGTCTCCATGGGGACAAATGTTATCTGGAGGGGAAACAGGGAGGAATGAATGGTTCTTCTGAATGTGAACAAAGAGGGTGAATCTCCTGCAGCAGAGGAGGAGTTTTCCCGGGCTATCATTAACTCCTTCCTAGCAGTGAAATCACACTTGGCTCATGCCATAAGTGGGTATTTTTGCATCCAAATCACCGCCCAGGAAGAGGTAGCTAAGGGTCCAGATCACATTTACAAAGAATGAACCATACCCAAGCTACTCCCCTGGCCATGAAACTTGGGCTGATATGCAGAACCAAAACAGAGGCTCAGTCCTGCAAGATCCTGAGAGTCCTGCTTGTACTGAGCCAGCTACTGGTCGGGCAGACTCTGGAGCACCAGTTCCAGAAAGAGTCATCAGCCTGGCCACCCTCAGCACCATCAGAAATTATTGCAGATCTTGAGGAGAGAAAGGCCCCTTCAGAGAAAGGCAGAATGTCTCCCAAAGGGCCCCTTCCAGTGAGTCCCAGCTGTGCCATGGACTTCAGTCTGAGGGGAAGACGGGGTCTCCATGGCTTTGTCCCCCCCTCCAGGAGACGTGTTTGGTGGCCAGAGCCCTGGGAGATGAGACATGGGATTCTTCCCAGGTGGGGATGGAGGTTTGAGTTGCAGCCTAAGGGCTGCAGTCCTGAAATGGAGACATCATCTGCGAAAGGATGGGCCCAAGGGGCTGGATTCCCAGCGCTCCCCATCCACACCCCACAAACTGTGGACTGGCTCTGCACTTCGTGGCCGGCCTTTATTGCTATTATGGGCCAAACCGCAGCCCCAGAGCCAACCCTCCTGCAGACCTTCTGGAGCCTGGATCCGGACCAAACGCTGTGGCTTACAGCTGTCTCCCAGTGACAGTTAAAAAGGCTGAAGTGCCAGCAGTTACAGCTCTGGAGCGGGTGCTCTGTCACAGGCGAACCCTTCAGCTTCTTGTGCTGCAACCGCCAGCTCTGTCCCGCGCCCATCTCCCCACCCTCTGCTGGGCCACGCCACAGCATGCACGCTCACTGGCACCAGACCTACCAAGGAGCCCTTCTGCACCACAGAGCGGGGCAGGCTGTGCTGCTCAGGGAAGCTGCTACCTATGGTAGCAGGAGACCTCCTGTCACCATAGGTACTCCCCACCCCAAGAGGCAGTAGCTGCGTTGATAGGGGAAGCTCTCCCAGCGCTGTGCTACTCCAGGAGTGCAGTTGATAGACCTGTGTCACTTGGGAACCCAAGACTAGAGACATGAGGCTGTAATCTAGACCGGGCCTAAGTCTAACCCTCGAGCTAATATCTTGTTCCCATTGGGAAAATGGTGTTCTTGGATAGGTGCTTCTCCAGGAGTTTCATTGTTTTACTGCGCTACCAACATTCTTCAACAAGGGTTTTTTTTAAAGGGCCATTAATGACCCACTTAAGTCAAAGGGGCTGTGGGGTTGCCATGGATTCAACAGGGCTTAGGGTTCTTTTTCCCGTAATTGAAATGCAACCCCAGAGGGAGAGCGCACATACAAGGGAGAGTGAAGTCTGCTTTACAGCCTTGGCTGAGTCCCAGCTGGCCTTTAGTTCATATTGTAGAGCCCAGGGCTTTAGCTTTTAGGTCACAGGTTCAATCCGTCCTGCTGATGACTCACGTCCATCAGTGTTACATAAACTTCAAATAACTTCATACAAAACTTTCTGCAATGGAGGAGCAACAAATAAATGCTTCCCCCACCCTGCATCTTCCTGGCTATCTCCTGTATCTTCTACTTGAACAACAGTGGTGTTCGTTAGGTGAAAGATCATTTATTCCCTTACCGTACAAATGTCTTACATGGCATCATGAATTTGTATAATAAGCAGCTTGCATGAAAACATTGCCGCTGTGCCAGCCTGCCCTTCTGTTGTGTGTCTCCCAAGGGAACTGGTTTAAAGAGTCCCATTCGGGCCAAAGGAAGCCTGTGGAAAGCAGACAGCATTGGAAGGGGCCTGGGCCCTCTCCTTCTCCTTCAAGATTTGGCACTCATCTGCTCAACGTCCATCTTCTGCATTTGGAAGGGGAGGGGAATGTGGATTTGGGGAGAGGTGACTCTGAGAAATGAAACCAGGCTTTTGTCATCCTTTGATGCCTGTTGATCCTTGAGCAGCAATGAGTTACACTGCAGCTGTTCGTGAGAGGTGTAGGAAAGGGCAGTTAAGCGATAGGTTCTTTCAAATGATTCCCTCTCTCATTAGTGACAGGGACTCACTGCACTTCCCTGTGACAGGCAGCATGGCTTTCAGTAAAGACTGAAGGGTTTTTAGCTCTAGATCAGAAGAAAGAAAGACACCTTCCCAGCTTACCCTGTGCCCGCTTCACTTGTAATTCTCCAGAGGTGGTAGACAGGCTCCTTAGCTGCTTTGGCATCCTAAGGGTTAAGGCCAGCCTGGCAGAAAGCAGGCTCTTCGGGGTTAGAAAGGCAAAGTACTTTGAATGGATGGAAGGATGCACAGTTTTGTAACCCCACACAAATGCAGTGCCCCAAGCTCCCTTCTAGGGACCCTGGCAATGTGTCTGTTTCCCTTTGCCCATGCACAGAGATAACAGAAGGTGCTGTGGGTCAAATGTAGACAGGAGGGCAGAAGAAGTGACTGTCCTCTCTTCCCTCCCCACTCACAGCTGCTTCCAGTATTCTTCTGCAAACCACCCTGAACTTACGGTAACTTTGAAAATGAATCTGAATGCCCGACTGTGGCAAAGGGCATCTTGTGAAGCCCCTTGATGCTCCCAAGCCCCTCTCGAGGGAAGAAGTGGATTTCACACCCAGGAAAAATTGCCTGCCAGCCAACAGGACATATACACTCAGCAGTATCCCCGAGCCAGCCACAAGCACTGACGGATGACAGATCAGCTCCCAAAGGAGAGAAAGAATGCTGGGCCAAGCCTAAGGGTGACTGGCCAGTCATTACTAGTGGCTAGTCATACATCTTACTTTTCATCCCTGAGTCTCACACCATTTTGGAAGCAAGGATAAGTACCACTGTCCTCAGATGGGGAAACTGGTTCCCACAACAGTTGAATAACTTGCCCAAGGCTGCTCAGTGAGTCAGTAGCAGAGATGGGAAGAGGCCCCACATCTGGTGCCTTACCTTCCCCTTAGAAGGGCAGGTGGCTACCACATGGGTGTTTAAGCCATCAGCTATTATTGCTAAGCCCCCATAGATGGTTTTGGGCTCCCAAAGATGCCTTGCAGTGCCCAGCCCATAGACCCCTGCACCTGAGAGGCAGACTGAGAAAGCCCAAATAAGAGACTTGCCCTACCTTGGGGTAGCACTGACACATGCTCCAGGTGATCCCCACTGCTATGGTCAAAACCCCCAAGGTGCAAAAGGTGATGTAGACCTGGGGCTTGTCCACACTCATGATGAACATCCCAATCATCACCAGGAAGAAGCCCAGCACGATGAGGCCGTAGCGGAAGGTTTTATCCTCAGCCATTGAAAACCAGACAGGCAGAAACCAACTGCAGCACGCAACTGTGGAGCCAGAGCCCTGGGCTGGGAGGGGACAGGTGCCAGGAGCCCTTTGCCTGCCTCCGTCCCAGCCAGTTCTCCTCCAGTGTACAGCCAGGAGTGTTTTTCCAGAGGCTGGCAGGAGCTGAGGCTCAGCTGCACATGCAGACCAGTCCTGCCCAGGTCTGAGCCAGCCAGTTTTTAATGGGAGTGTAATGAATGCAAACACCATCCTGCAATTCACACTCCAGTGAAGCTGCCCTGCACACCTCACTGTAACCTTCCCCCTAGGCACATGTCGCACAGGCTCCAGAACATCTTACCCAGAGGGTGCTCCTCCGCAAGGGGGAGAGGGCAATAGCCCCAGGGCCCAGAGCTAAGGCTAACCCCTGGGCTCTTGCACTCACCACCCCATGCCTGGCTATGCCCACTGCTGGGGCTGGAGCTGGCTGGGTGGTTTGCAAGCAGTGGGCAATCCAGAGCAGGCAGGTGGGCCGCGCCTATTTCTTGTTTCAGTGCTCTGCACAGATTTCTACGGGTGCGTCTATGTGAGGACAGGAACACTCTAGCTATACAGGGGATGGGATAGAATATTTAATCTGCCCTCTGCATGATGTGGGGGAGGGGGTGTGGGGCCGGTGACGTGCCGACCTCCCTTCCAGCCTCAGTTCTAGAGGGGGTGATAAATCCCTTGCTGTCCTGTGTCTGCTCATGCTTATACCAGTGCTGAGGAAGAGACGCTGCTTTCCTTTGTGCAGACAAAAGCCACTGACACAGGAGAAGAGACGGGATCAGCCCAGGTAATGACCTGATGTCCGATGTCAGCCAAAGCTACTGTCGGGCCTGCACTGCTGAGCTGTAATAGTGTCACATCTATAGCAAAGATGAAGCTGATGCTTCCAGGAATACCCTACAGCGGGGTGAGCAAACTTTTTACATCAGGCCCCACTTTTCATCCCTGGAGTTAGCAGGGTGCCCTCCTCAACCTTTCAATTGTCATCCAAACTGATGGAAGTTTCAGTTCTGTTCATGTGAAAAAAAAACTTTCAACACCTGTAAGAAATTGTGGACTCCTAGAACTGGAAGGGACCTCAAGGGGTCATTGATTCCAGTCCCCTGCGCTCATGGCAGGTCCAATCAGCATCTAGATCAGTATAATATAAGTATGTAGACAAATATACAGAAAATAGGCTTGTAGGATGTAAAAACATTATTAAACGGTATATCAATGGCAATACATGTCCATAGAACAGGAACATATCTCAACATTTTAATGAGATGGATGAGCCTGAGCCCCAGCAGCTGAGTATGCTACACCCCCTTATGAAATTTCATGCCCCACTGAGGGGGCCTGCCTGTCACTTTGCACACCCCATCCTACAGTGAGGTATGTCTGGGTTCTGTGCCTGTTTCTTTGCACCAGTAAGCTATTGAAAGGGAAACGCTGATGATTTATTAGTTGTATTTGTGTAGCACCTAGGAGTCCCATGGCGCAAGGCGCAGTGCAGACACCTAAGATAGCAGACAGTTCTTTGCTCCAGGCAGCTCACAGTTAGGCAGGATGCAACAGGATAATTCCTTGTTAGTGCTGGAAAGTTCATCCTCTTTTTGCAAGGCCCACTAGCATGAAGGTCACAAGATAGAGATGAATATGCACCATTGCTGTGCGAGAAATCACCAGGCACCAAGAAGACACTGAAAGCTCTTGCCCCAGGGGAGTGTTTTGATGGGGTTCTGGATGGTGCTGGGCAAAATGTACTTTTTTGCAGAAAACTGCAGGAAAAAAATATGGTTATTTGGTTCTTGGTTATTGTAAAACAGAAACCAGAATTACCAGTTTTCAAAAATGGTGTTCATTTTCAAAAAAACTACTTCTGGTAGAAAAATGTTTAGTGCTATGGTAAAGCTTTTACCCGGACTGTGAACTTTACCTGAAAACGTTTTGCTTTCCAGGTTTTTTAAGCAGTAAGAGAAAATGTGAGTCCAAAATTACATTTTCCCCTTCAAACGTTAGTTTGGGGTGAAATGCCGTGTTCCATCACCGTTTCTTTCTAAATTCAAGCACTTCAGCCAACTCTAGTGACATGTCTTGCTAAGGGAACATCCACCCCAAGGGCCACTCAGAAATCCTACAGGGAGTTAGCAATCACACCCACACTCGAATGGATCAGATTTTTCTTTCTTTCACTCTTCACTAGACAGACACTCAGCTGCCAATGACCATCAGGGCCCTGGTCTCCAGGAGACGGATTGAGGACACCATTTGTGAGTGCCCAGGCACTATCCCAAAGTTATATGGAAGGAAAACCTTCCCCACAGCAGCTGGAAGTGTTCTCAGAGCACCAGTAGCATGGATGCTAATGTCTGTCTTGAAATCACCTGGTGGCCTGCCTAGGAGAGAGTGTGAGCAAGGGGCAGAGAAGGCAGTGAAAAGAGACCCTCCAGTGAGAAAGGAGGGTGGGAAGCAGAGTCCAGGAGAGCTAGAGGAGTGAAAAACAAACCCACGGCCTGTGAAGGAAGGAGCAGCAATGGGGAGAGAGAACTGCACAGGAACACAGCACTGCTCCCATTCCTAACAGAGGCTATTTGGCTTGGGGGTGGAGGCCATCTCTCTGGAGACAGGGACCTCATGCTTCCCCTCTGCTAGGAGGCCAGGTGATTTTTAAATGGATTCATCCTTGAGGGCGGGGGGTGGCGGGGCGGAGAATGGCTTAGATGACAGAGCAGACGGCGCTACACATCCAAAGCACCAACGCGTGAGGGACGATCTCAGGCTCTACTCCTGGTCTTTGAGACCCTGGAGACTAGCGCGGCAGAACTGCCCAGGAAGAGGCAACTCTCATGTCAGTGTGTCTCACTCCCTCCTCCGACGATGCACCCGGGGCTGGGGCCTTGTAGTCTACACACATGGGGCCAGGAAGGGCGGGTTAGTCCTGCCTCCTGTCCCACTGACGCCACCTCAGACAGTGAGGTCAGAAAGGTGTCGTTTTAGCATCATGGTGAAGGGCAGGCTTGTTCCACGTAAGCGTGTTTAAAAGGGTTATGGCTTACGGCGGCATGTCCCTTACCCAACAGCTCACTGGTCCCCCCGGACCCTGGGGGGTCCAGCTGTGTGGGCGGCATGTGTGCCTCTCCCTAGCCCCCTTGAATGCTCCCTGGCTCTCATCTGGCAGTATCCCCCTGAAAAATGGATTCAGGGTCAGTTGGGCTAAAAGCTTTGGGCTCATGGCGCCCCCTTGTGGCTGTGACGCACAGTTGCACCAGCAATGGTCAGTATTACAGGGACACCAACTATCAGTGGGTAATGGATGGAAAACGAGAAGGGCCCCATTCTCCCCTTTGCAAGAATTGCCCTGCACTGTGAGCTTAACGTTCCAGTCCTTCCCTCGGGGTGCAGGGCCTCACGTGGCCTAGAAATAACCCAGGAGCACAGACCCCTGCCCCGAAACTATAGCCCATTCAAGAGTCACAAAGCCTCTCCCCCCAACCTCCACAGATCGTGGCCAGCCCCCCAGAGGCTTTGCTCCTTAGAAGCAGTGCCTCAGTGGAACAATGTCACCAGGTACCACCATTCTTACTGTTACCCCTCGATATTAACCCACCCACACAGACAGAAACGAGAGCCTGCAGCACCCACAGGCTCCTTTGGCTGTTTTCTGTCATCACCCCTGGGTGGCAGGGAAGCGTCTGGAGTAGCCCAGCCATCCCGCCACTGCTGTGAAGCCAGAGTCCCTCTAAGCCTTCCTGGAAAGGACTGCTCAATGCGGGGTGGGCATGTGTGTGCATTGTCCACAAGCCAGCACCAGTCAGTCTGAGGCTGCCTGAGTGAACCCTCTGCCACTGTGCTGATGGCCGGCCAATCCCAGTCTGGTGTCGCTTGACAGCCTGAGTCTGTGTCCATACGACAGGCTTCTGCTGATACAGCTGCGCTGGCCAGGGTGCAAAGCAGTGTGATCCCTGCCCCGCACAGCTGAACCAGCAGAGGCCCCTAGACGCAGTACTAGGGACACACCTGCTTCCAGTGGCAGAGCGTGTTTCATTTCTGTGGGTGTTTTCACTGTGCTGGTACACAATGCTACTTTTCCAGTATCACCGTGTCCACGCAAACAGTGCTTCACCGGTATGATATCCTGGTATTCCTTGGTAGTAAAGTGTGTGCCTGGTGATGACATGGCCTGAATGTACATTGAACCCTGCTCAGCCCCTGAAAGCAAAGGAGCATGGCCCTTGCTGCAGAGCCCACTCCACATACGAGGCTCAAGGACTCTGTCTGGACTAGGGAAATCTACGCTGCCATGGTGGCGTGATGCTGCTACAGCCCTCAACAATGCCGAAGTGCAGCAGGCATTAGTGTCTAATTCAGCAGCTCTCAGATAAGCCCCTGCCTGTGCTGGTGCAGCGTGGCTACCTTAGTGCCTGTTGGAGGCACATGAATTAGTGTACCTACAACAGCATGTGTCTCCCTAGTCTATGGCTTGCGTTATATAGGAGGTCTGACACCGTGATCACAATGGGGCCTGGAAACTAGGAAGCTAGATGCAGCTGCAATGAGTGTTAAAGTGGCGGTAATTAGAATAGGGGCACAAATTGGTGGGAATTAGCTTGGGGGGGGTGGCACAAGGATTAGAAGACAAGCCAACATGATAGCCAGTGGCGGGGGAGGTGGAAAATGAAAAGGACATGATATTTCTCATACTGTACATTTAAAACAAAGCTTTTCCTTATTGGATATAATCTCCTGGTTTAGATGCTTCTGTAGAGTGGCTCCTAAGAGCTGAGCAGCTGGCTTTGATTTTGGTGGATCTAAGAGACTTTTATAGAACAGCATGGAACTGGCAACTAGAGAGGAGATTAAAAAGGAAGTTCAAATGTTAACTCGCATGCAGCCGTGGCAGCAGGTCACTGGGGGGCGGAACTGACTCCCTGTAATCCTGGCTTCTCTGGTTTTGTAGGAAGGCCAAGCAGGAACATTTTTCTTGGCAGGAGGTTGAGATTTCCCTCTATCATTCATATCCCAGGAAAGGCTCACAAGGGCTAATTCCCAGGTAGGAGGGTGCCAGCCCTAGTTCTCTGGTAGACTCCAGGGTCCCCCGCTCACTGCCTTGCAGTTTGTGCAGGCAGAGTCCAAGCAGTGGAGAATCAAGCCCACAAACTTTTTGTCTGTGAATGTGTCCTAGGTGGAGGGACGGTGTATGGTTCCTAGGCAGACCTGTCCTGGTAGCCCATGTCCATCCTGGTAGTAAGAACCTTGACAGGGATTGTTTTCTAAACAACTCCCCACAGCAGCCTGGGAAGCCATGCTAGAGTCAGCCAGCAGCCACTGTACAAACAACCAGGGCTTACATACGTCCAGGGCTTGCATTCAGCCAGAGCTGTCCAGAGCAGAGCTCTGGTAAAGCTTTTCAGCCCCACGGCTCAAAGCCTGGAGAAACAGGAGAATGTAAATTGCATTCACCTGCTCTAGGCATGGCCCAAATGTGGCTTTGTGATGACACTATGGATAGCATGTGGCCTTGGGCAAGTCACTCTCCTCAGATCAGACTGGGGCCCTTGCCGTGCTCCCACACAGGAAAGCCCAGGGGTGGAAGGCACTCACCTAAATCAACAGTTGGAGCCCCAGGGAGAGAAGAAGCACCCTTTGCAAGACCACAGTTCCCCTTCTCCCACTGATGAGCGAGGCAGGATGAGAGAGGAGTGACGAGTGAGGGGCTGGGAGTGAGCGAGGCCTGGGCTTCACACACGTAGCCTCCCCACCTCCCAGCATGCACTGTGGCAGCAGTGGAGCCAGCTTGCCAGCGGCTATATTTTGCATCAGGTATAAGGCTGGCTCAGCACATGTCCCCCGCCGCCAGGGGAAACAGAGAGTCTGCGTCACAATCAGCTCTGCTGCTCCAGGGAGAGCCTGAGAAGCAACACAGCTCACCAGGCTGATGTCACTGCTGTGTGTCAAGTCTTCTACCTGCAAAATGGGGATAATTCTACCATCCCCACCTCAGAGGGGTCCTACAAGCTCAGGCCAGGGATGCAGTTTATCAGGCATGAGGAGAGCTTCCAGGAAGAGATGGAAGACAATTGTGAAGTAATAAAGTACTGACACACAACCCTTATGATTTTCTTTAAAGAGCTCTACCCATTAGAGAGCCCTGGGCACCGAAGGGTTAAGGACAAGCTGATCCCAAGAGGGAAGTGACCTTTTTCATGCCAGTTCTGTGCTGCTGTGTTCTGGTTTCATTACGGCTGGTGGCAGACCCAAAATTCCTCTGACCTTGTCTTTATCATCTGTCTGTTTGCACAGGCCCTGGAATTCTCTTTGGCTCTATTTCCAAAACAAATGCTTCAATACTCTTTGCAAATAAACACAAAGAAGCCAGTGATTGCCACCCTGCCAGGACGCCTCCATGTGCATGTGTAGGAGGGAGGGAAGGAGCAAAGATAAATGGCAGAACAGTGCTTTGTGATCAGCGAAAGCGTCCTTCAAAGTTCCTCAAGGGGACCGGGAGGTTCATGGTGAGCCAGGCCTTCCGTCACACACTGGCAAGTGTTGCAGTAGAGGATGGCTGGCAAGGAGTGAAATTACATCAGTTCAGTCTGTGCTGCATGTGGGGAAAGAGTTGGCCTTGGATACTGTCTGTCATCCCCAGCAAGCAAGAGACTATTTATTAGCAGCAATGCTGTCTTAAGGCCGTTGATCCTTGAGCAGGTCCTTGAATTGTTCTTACATATCTACTGTGGAGCTGGGAGACCATTTCACAACATAAGTCTCCTCTGACAGTGACACAGACAAGGTTCTGGACCTCCTGCCAGAAGAAAGCCTACTACAAGCCCTCTTTCTTTGTTGTTTGTTGCTTAAACACCAAGGATCAAATGACAACAGCCTGCAACTGATCTGGTCTTCGCTGCTGGCTTTGATGCACATTTATTTATTGAAAGTGCAGAAGAAATCTAAGTGGCTCTGAGTGCACTGAGATAGTGCACTAGCGAAAAATCAAACACTAATACATAACACCCCCCCCCCCCGCGACCTCCACTACATACTTAAGACCAAAAGGCAATAAGTGAATTAGCATAAGTACTTGGTTCATTTGTAGGGAGAGGAGAACAAACAGGAAACAGCTGAGATATGAATGACTATCTTTTATAAGCAATTATTGGTTGCAGGTTTGGAAAATTAACTGGTAGCACAGTGCATGCTTTTCTTCTGTTTTTAATATAATAAGGGTGGAAGATTGTCCATTAACTTCAGTTTGCAAACACCAACAAAAGAACCAAGCAAAAATTCTTTAAAAAAACAAAACCCCAATCCCTCACACCCAAGAAATAGTAGGGGACAAGCCAACCCATGAAAGAGAAATAAACAGAGACACCCACCCCACCCACAACCCCAACACACACAAAAACAACAGCTACGAGCTACTCTGCCTCCTTTCTTCACCTCTCCAGAAACTCCATATATGTTTGTGCCTGAGAGGATCCTGCCTGGGATCTCTCTGAGTCTGTAGTTTCCTCACTGGGGGACAGCAGGGATTCCTAAAACTTCACCACAGGTTTGACAGGAGAGTTTTAGTTTGCAGCTTCAAATTCTTTTACGCAGTTCCAGTCGGAACATAAAGCCTTCATTGTAACCTAATACACAGTCTGAGGAACTAGTTGTCTTGCTCTAAAATGACGACAGCTCACATTTTCGTCATAAATTTTGCTTCCCTGAAGCTGCATGGTTGCCTCCCTCCCATTGAGGCATTGATATGTGTCACCATGGTGATTTTACAGGGTAGCTATCTCCTGCTGCCTTATGTGTGATTTCCCATGACAAGCGAGAACTCTGCACTTCCTCTATTTGTGTCATTGGTGTATGGGAAATGACAGTCATAAAATACACTGGCTACTCATCACTGCTCCCCATACCCTACCCACTGCCCCACCCTACTCTCCCGAAATCACCTGGAGTCCAACCCACAGCTGTTTCTGGACAGACTGAAACACCCAGACACTTGGATTTTCCATGAAACAGCCTCAAAGTGACTGATTTAGTGGGACAGCAGGCTGAATACAAACCACGGTAAAGCCCCACCTTGTCTCATCAGCTAATTATCATCAAAGATTCTCCAGAAGACACCTCTTCTTTGTGGGGTTTGTCTTCTGTTGTTCACAGAACAGTATCTTTACTGGGTGGGAAGCTGGCTTTTCATTCCTCCTGGTGGAAGAATATCTACTGAAGTGTGGCTTTGCCACATATAAAATACTCTAAAGGTTGGATTTTCGGAGGAGTTGCGCACTTCAACTCTTGGCCAACGGCTGGGTAAATCTTAAGCCCTGGTGTTACCTACCAGAACAACCTTGGTGTCTAGTGACTGTGGGGAACATTGTCAAATGTACATTCTGCACACAGGAAGAAAACGAAACTGCTGATTTGAGGTGTCTCAAGTTTGGGGTGCTCAAAGGGAGGTTCCTTCAGAGCCTGTTTGTCAAAGGATGGATGTGTCAGGTCACCCCAAAGTCACTAATCCCTTTTGAATATCTTAGTCAGTGTCACTGAATGGGGCAATGTGGGGTAGCCTCCTTAGTAACACTTTGGCACTTAAGTCATAAGGCTTTTAGAGAAATGTTGTGACGCTTTTGTGAGGGAACTAAGATGGTAGTCTTGGCTGGTTCGCTCTGGTAAAGATTTCCCCCATGCAATTCAATAGACATCCCAGGCACTCAGAATAGGTATTTTCTTCTCTATCCTGCTACCTGTCAAACATTTGCAATCATCAGAGATTTTATTAACGATTCCAAGGCTTTAAAACATACTGATTCACCACATGACTCAGAAATCCGCAGCATTGAAATTATCTGTAGTTACTGCAATTATTCTGGATTGACGCCTATGAAAGACAGAAAAACCATGTTGATCTTAATAGCTCATCTATGTTTCCCCTCTTGCTTCAGGATCATTACTTCAGAGAAGGAAAGGGCTGGCTCTAAAGCAAACAGACAAGGCAGCAATCTATAGAGTCCAAAGCAGTGGATGTGGTCCATAAATCATACACCACGTACGCTGATGTCTTCATAGCTAGGCGGTGGCGTAGCGCTGGGCTCCCCCTGTGACTCCGTTTCCCTCCTGGCTGACGTGGTCCTGAGCAGCATGCTGTCGGAGGAGCTGCGTCTGCGGCTTCCTGGCCACCTCTCATCCTCGTCTAAGTCTTCATATAGAGGGAGTGTACCCTCCTCCTTCCCACCACGAGGTGTGTAACTTAGGTGACTTTGTGCAGGTCGGCAGTTCAGAGCTTCTTCGTAGGTGGGGATAGCACTGGAATCCCAGGCACTGAAACAAAAGCAAAGCAAAACTGCATCATGCTAAACCAAAATAAATGCATCAGGTTGTCACACAGGATTTATAACAAAGTACATGGAAACAAAAAAAGCAGTCAAGTAGCACTTTAAAGACTAACAAAATAATTTTTTAGGTGAGCTTTTGTGGGACAGCTAAAGTAGCTTTTGCACGAGCTGGTAGTGTTCCAAAACTCCTGGCTCTCTAATAGAGGTTTGACTATGACCAAGTTCTCTTTCTTTAAGGAGCTGCTGGGGGGGAACCTAGCACTACCACTTGTTAAGAAGAGTCACAATTCTTAAACCAGTGTTCCTTAAACTATGGTCCCACAGTTAGGGTATGGTTTCACTATGCGGAAAATCGACCCAGTCAGGATCAGTCTGCTGGGGTTCAATTCTGCACGCCTGATAAGGATGCATGAAATTGAAATATCAGGGGTTGACCGTCATCTCTTGTACTCCTCAATATTGCAAGGAGTAAGAGAGGTTGACAGGAGAATTTCTCCTATTGTAAAGCCCTGCCCTTTCATCAGCTAATTATCATCAAAGACTCTCCAGAAGACACCTCTTCTTTGGGGGAGTTTGTCTTCTGTTGTTCACAGAACAGTATCTTCACTGGGTATGAAGCTGGTTTCTTGTTCCTCTTGGTGGAAAAATATCTATTGAAGTGTGGCTTTGCCACGTATATACTCTAAAGGGTGGATTTTCAGAGGTGTTGCGCACTTCAGCTCTTGGCCAATGGTTGGGTAAATCTTAAGCCCTGGTCTTATCTTCCAGAACAACCTTGGTGTCTAGTGACTGTGGGGAACATTGTCAAATGTACATTCTGCACACAGGAAGAAAAAGAAACTGCTGATTTGGAGTGCCTCAAGTTTGGGGTGCTCAATGGGAGGCTCCTTCAGAGCCTGTTTCTCAAAGCATGGGTGTGTTGAGAGCCCTTTTGGGAGTGCCAAGTCGCCCCAAAGTCACTTAGCCCTTATTTTGAGTGCCTGGGATGCCCATTGAATCACATGGGGTAAATCTTTACCAGGGAGAACCAGCAAGAGTAGCATCTTAGTTCCCTCACAAAGGCATCACATTTCTATAAAAGCCTTGTGATTCAGGTGCCGAAGTGTCACAGAATTTCTCCTGTCAACCTCCCTCTGTAAGGACAGCCAGTAAATTGATTGTAGAGATGAGGCTGCTGCTTCGTTCCCCTCTCCTTTGCTTGCGGGACCCATGAAACCGACCAGCCAGAAGCTGTTCAGTGTCCCATCCCCACAAACAGCAAGGAGACTGGAACCAGGCTGCCATCTGGTTCCCGGCTCCCTGCCACTGTGGGAGCCAAGACCCAGGTGGCAGCCTGTTCCCATCTCCCCTCGACTTATGCGAAAATTTGAGTTAGGCGAGGGTTGCTGGAATGCAACTCTCGCATAACTCGAGGGCTTACTGTATCTACAAGAGACTTAAATGTCTAGTGTGGACCTGGCCTTAGTCTTCTAGGCACTTGGCAATGGGTTATGGATCACCTCACAGCTCCTACTGCAGTGGTGGACAACCCGTGGCCCAAGGACTACAGGTGGCCCATCAGGATTCTGAGAGCAGGTCTACACTACAACAGCAGGTCAAATTAAAGTATGCAATTCCAGCTGTATTAGTTGCATGGCTGGAGTTGACACACCTTACTTCAGGCCTCTGCACCGTCTCCACTAAGGAAGCTTGATGGGAGTGCTTGCTCACATCAACTTGCCTCACTCCAAACAAGGGGCAGGAGTACCGGTGCCAACGCAGGCACCTGTAAGTTAGATTTAGTGTGTCTCTACTAGGCATGCTAAATCCAACTTCAGAAAGTCAACTAAATCGAGCTCCAGCAGGGTCGATCTTCCCTGCAGCAAAGACGTATTCTATGTGTGGTTCATGAGACATTTTGTTTACTGTTGTCCACATGCAGGGATGCCAGATTCCTCTGGCTTCCATCTGCATAATTTTGTTCCTACCAGTATTAATAAAGCTATACTCACATAAACGATGACATGGGAAGCAAGGTGCATGCTGATTGCACACAACACCAACTGTGAGAGCCATGTGCTCCCTCTGCAGCCAATCACAGCGCTGCCACACTTCACTGGGCATACCGCACAAACACTAGCTAAGCAAGCATAGTTAGTAAAACAACAATCTTGTGGCCCACTGAGATGAAGGAGGCCTGCTCATGTAGCCCACTTGCTAACCTAGGGTGCCTATCACTGGTTGAGTGGTGCATACTTCATTCTTGCTTCAAAGCATTGCATTAAAAGCCAGCTACATACAACTTTCTGATGTAAGCAACTGTTGTAGTCATCACCTGGAAGTCACGGAGGGGGAGATGTTTCAAGAGAAATTTTCTATATGAAAGTGCGACCCACTTTAACAAAAGACATTGGAGGAACCCCATCTGAAGTGACTGCAGGCACTGATGTGAAGACAGTTTTGGTCCATTGCCACTCTGTGCCATAGGGCGGGTGTTATAACTGTGTGTTGAAAAGTGAGAGCCTGATAACAGTTTGTAGTGTTTGCCTCCACAGTATGTGCATTTGGGCATCCCAAGCCGTTGGCCTCGCCTCATCTGACAGGATCACACAGCTGGTTTTCAGGAGACCTGCATAGATCCTATAGCTTCAAGCTTCCTTCCCTCGTGCTCCTTGAAACTGCTCTTTAGCATATACTTGTGCTGTGATAGCTAGAGGAAACCAGCCAGCCAGTGAGGCCTGGAATCTGCCACATCTGGAGTTTGCTGACTTAATTTACATCTTTTAAAAAATCATCATGTAACCTAGAGCCAAAGACCTCAATGAAGATCCAAAACCTTATTGTGCAAATACGCTAAGGACAGTACAAATATTCCTTTCTACCTGGACAGGTACAGTTTGAAAAGGAGGGAAGAAGGAAGCAGGGCAAATGAAAGGAGGAAAGATGGAGGAGAGGGATGAGGAGGGTCCCAAAAGCAGTTGGGAGTAGGTGAGTTACTGCAGGAGAGACTGGAGCTGACCCAATGCCTTACAGATACTATGTGAGATCTCTGGAAGCTACCACAAGGCAAATATATAACTTTGTTATTATTATCATTATTATTTACTATTAATAGTGTCCACTGTTAATTGTTAACTAATCAGCAGTGGGAAGAACCTGGGAAAAACACAATGTTAGCGCTTTGCAACTTTGTTTTGCAGAGTAAACATGGACTGTGTACAGGTGAAAATTGTTTGCACAACCTTTAATCTTCTCACTTCCCCTTTCCTTAAAGAGAAGATTCTTGTCGAAGGGGTGACAATAAGTGTAAGGCCAGGGCCACATCCCTCTCAGCTAACCCTCGAGACTTGCTGTTTGTATTTCAGCACTGGCACATGGTGACAAAGTTCTGAAATTTACCCCCACACACTCCAGAAATCCTGTGGGACCCTGTGAGAACATTGAGCTGTGATCCTTCCTCAGTCTGCAAACTATTGAACCCAAGGGAATCAAAAGCTTGACACTAGGTGCGGTAGCAAGGGGCCGTGTGAATTTCATCATTCAAATGGAACATAGTGAAGTTTACACATGAGATGTTCACCCACAGACCAGGCAATGCAGAGAGCCACTGTGCAAGCTGTCCTGCGCTGCCTTGCCAATAGGTCTCAGTCCTGCCCAGTGCCAGCACTGCCAGAGTTGCCACCTGTAACTGGAGTGCTCTATAAAGGGGAAGCTCTGCATAGAGGTAAATAGTTGGCAGATAAGGCAGTAGCAGCAGGTGGTCCTCAGGAATCATGCCTGGACAGCAGTCCCAACCACAATGGGATCCTGAGCCATGACGAGGGCTCCGAAGCACTCTGGTAACGTAAATACCAGTAACATACAGTATTGATCCTGGGGGTTGTAGGACCAATACGGATCTTCTTGTGGAGGGCAAACATCTCCCCGCGTGAAGTCCTTGGAGCTCTTCACACCCACACACCAGTCGATACGGCTCTCAGGCTCTGAGCAGGGCTAAGTTAGTTGCAAGCCAGAATTTGCTTCACAGGCTTATGGTGCGAAACCAACCCTTTTTAAAAAAAGAGGAACAAAAAATTGAGACCCAACAAGTTGCTCCAGGCCCAGCCGCAGGAGGTGCACCAGGAGCTGGGTGGGAAATTTGCTGATTTGTGGAAAACATATCACAGATCCTCACGTCTGACGAAACCCAGGCAGAGGTCTGACTGACACCTACCTAACTCCTGCCAGCTCACATATCCAGCTCCTCAGCAGCCCACGCGTCAGAACACCTCAGAAATGGGGAGCCCAGAGCCACCCAAGTCCTTGGCTCCAGAGCAGCCAACCTGCCAGTTGGCCTTAGAATAGGGGATCCCTAAGCAGATTGCCCCAGCATCGAGGCCCAGTTCCCTTTTGCAGAGAATTTGGGCAAGTTTGTTTCAAATCAGAACAAAACCAATATTTCAAAATATTGAACTTCACCAGAAAACAAAAGAAACTTTCTCTGCTCCGCTCTATTCAAAGGCTTCCCAGTGCAAAAGCCAGCCCAGCTGCTGTGGCGGTGGCGGAATGAGCTCATTCAGAATGTCAACACTTTCTCTGCTGACCTGTGTGTTTGTGGTGAACCCAGTGCTGGGCTCACCCCCTCCAAGTCATGGGCAAAAGGCCCAGAAAGAGTGTAGACCAGACCTCTGTTGGAGAGCATCAGCATAGTTTTGCTGAAGCCAAAAGAACAACACTGATTGGCCCCAGATTTTAAACAGTTCCCAAAAAGCCTCTGGATGAGCCAGAGCCTATAATTTGTGCCACAAAAGAGAACTGTTACAGTAAGTGCCTGTGTTCCTTTTAGAATTATTTTTGCCCAGAGCTTGATTTATAAGTGTGACAAGGACCTTCTTACGATACCAGGCAGCACTTCTAAGGGTTTTTATCCTCCTTGGTGATTGATTTTGTTTTCACAACCACAGCCAAAGCCACTCAGAGGCAGAGAGCACGAGCGCAGACAAGAAAATGGTTTTGATCCAGAGTTGGGAACAAGTCCCAGAGATTCAAACCAGATGAGGATCCTGGTCCAAAGCCCACTGAGGCCAGTGGAATGATTCCCACTGACTTTGATGGGTTTGGGGGCACACTCCCTAGCGAAATGTGCATTTTTGGGTGCTAATGAATCTACCTCAAAGGCCATCAAAGTCAGCGGGAATCTTTCTGCTGACTTCAATGGGCTGTGGCTCAGGCCCGTCATCTAATTCCTGTTCTATTCCACTTAACAGTTAGTTGTGATGATTATTTTTTCCCAGTGCCCAATATAAATTGCTTCTATTCCAGATGACCTAGATTAGTGTTATAGGCCGTCAGGTCAATGAAAACCATTTTGGTGAGATACCCTCTATCGTCACTATGACAGTATCTTGAAACAGCCTTCTGCATGTGGCGCTGCAAGGATGGTGGCTAAGATCAATGAACATATGGGCAGAGGCAGCTGGTCTGAAGGATTCTGGGTTTGGTTATGTCCCAAGCCAGGCTCAGTAACTCCTGTTGTACTGAAAGGCCACACGCACCTGGTAGCAGTAAATGCCTGCAGTCAGCAGTAGACTTTCAGCCCAGGCCTTCCAAGGGCCAAGTTAAGGTTACACAAAAGGAAAAGGCTCACAGCTAAGCAACTGGGCAATGGGCCACATGCTCAGGGGATCTGGAGGTGGCTCAGTCACTGATTCATGCCAGGTAAGAAAGCTGTTGGAAAGTTGTTCCTAAAACAAACCCTCCCACTCAGTGCAAGATGATCAAGTTGATTGACACAAACTAGTTTTAACCAGACCTGATATTTATAAGGTGGTAGCAGCAGGGGATTGCTCAGGAATCCTGCTTGTACAACAGCTCCAACCACAATGGGATTCTTTTTCTCGGGTACAGCTACACAAGAGGGCTTTTCCGGCAAAACTGGCTTTTGTTGGAAAAACCTGCGGAGCGTCTACATACAAAATGCGCTTCCTGAACAGTCTGTCGACAGAACTCAGTACATCCCCTGGCAGCGTTATACCTCTCCCCATTTAAGTATAATGCCTGTGTCGACAGTGTTCTTTCGACAAAACAGCCCCTTTTTGCTCCAGGGCCCTTTTGTCAACAAAGAGGGCTTTTGGTTCAGTGGATAGTCACGTTTGCAGCGCTTCCGGTCAGCTGTTCTGTTGAGAGAGGGCCAGGCAGTCTGGCAGCTCTCTGTCAACAGAGCAGATTGCTCTTTCAATCTACTTCTCTGTATGGACGCAATCTGTCAACAGAAGTTTTGCCCAGAAATCCCTTCCAACAGTCACTTCTGTCAACAGAGGCTTCTCGTGTAGATGTAGCCTCAAACACCACTGCTCAGCCACACAACTCTGCCCAGCAGTTTGCAGAGCTGTATCCATCACAATAACGAAGCACAGGCAAGTGAAACACAAGGCAGTTGTGCCAAGCCTGAAGGGTTCCGTTACGCAGACTCCTGCTGTATAGTCCAGGCTGCCGCTGGAGGAGAGGGCAAAGAGACGTACTGCTCTGGGGCCTGGAGATTTAAAAGGGGCCAGGCTCTGGGCCCTTTAAGTCACCACGGGGGGCCCATGCAGGGCAGTACAGGCAGCGCTAAGGGCTGGCTGCTCCTAGTTCCCCTGCTTCTGCCTGAGGCCCAGCCTCTTCCAGAGGGCCTAGAAATGAGCCCCCCCATGCATATTGCCCAGGGCCCAGCCAAGTCTGTCACCCACCCCATTTGTAGTTTTCAGCTTATCAGGTCACAGCACGAAACCAGAAACTTGTCAAAGAGACAGTCTGTCTAGGGGTTGTTCCTTCGGGGGTGAAAACAATCACAACCACATTTCCTGATGACGTTACCAATGAAGCCAGAGCAAACATGAATATGGACAGAGCCAAATTGCAAAGCAGCCCCTAGGGAACAAGCAATTACGACTGCAGGGAATTACAAGTTTTGTGCAAGTGAGCATACAGTCCTACACCCAGGGAGAGGAAAGATACTGCAGACACAAAGTGGTCAATGGAAACTACATCTGAGCAGCAGCATCCATCACAACAAAGTGAGCTTATTTCTACCATGTTTTAATGCAGACTTAAATTATCTTTTAAAAGAACCAAGAGCAAGAGTTACCACAGGGAAAATATGGAATTGGGATAGAACTGGCCTCTTATGGTAGCCATCTCATAGTGGCTCTCAGCTGGAAAAGGTGTGTATATGGTACAGGCTGAACCTCTCTACTCCAGCACCCTCAGGACCTCACTGGTGCCAAATGAGAGAATTTGCCAGACCACGGGAGGTCAATATTGTCTAGCAGCGTTACCAACACTTCCTGTGCTTACTGGGTTCTCAGAAGACATTAAGGGATGAGTTGCAGCTAAATAACAGCACAGAACACTGAGAGCCAGGACTGGTGGTTGTAAACAAACTTTATAGGACCACAGGAAACTTGGCCGTACCACAATAAGTGGTCGTCCAGCTAACTAAAATCATACCATATTATGGATGTTGCCAAACGAGAAAGTGCCGGACTTGAGAGGTTGAACCTGTATTGTCAAACCCAAATGTAAGGAGTTGGTCCTCATAAATCATGAGTTTGGGTTCTTTTATTTGCTTTCGAAAGAAAGAAAGGCAGGCAGGCAACTGGGGTGTTCAGAGAAACACAAAATACTTGTGATTAAAAATCCTGATAGTTGGCCACAGTGGAGTATGTGGTATTTAACTAACTCCTCCATTTCCTTCATGAGGGAGACTATGTTCAACCAGCGCTTTGGGCTTAGAAAATCCTATGTAAACATTCAGCTTTATTATATGATAGTTTAATCATGTAAATTACTTACTATCTGGTCATGGATGTCCTAAAACAAATCAGTGACAATTAAGGTGAAAAAGAACTTGTGTTTTTGTTGTTGTTGTTCTGTGTCCCTTTTGAGAGAACATAAGAACATAAGAATGGCCATACTGGGTCAGACCAAAGGTCCATCCAGCCCAGCATCCCATCTGCCGACGGTGGCCAATGCCAGGTGCCCCAGAGAAGGAGAACAGAAGACAATGATCAAGTGATTTATCTCCTGCCATCCATCTCCTGCCCTTGTTCAGAAGGCTAGGGCACCATACTTTATCCCTGGCTAATAGCCATTTATGGACCTAACCTGCAAAAATTTATCAAGCTCTTTTTTAAACCCTAATAGAGTCCTGGCCTTCACAGCCTCCTCGGGCAGGAGTTCCACAGGTTGACTGTGCGCTGTGTGAAGAAAAATTTCCTTTTATTAGTTTTGAACCTACTACCCATCAATTTCATTTGGTGTCCCCTAGTTCTTGTATTATGAGAAAAGGTAAATAATTTTTCTATATTCACTTTCTCCACACCATCCATGATTTTATATACCTCTATCATATCGCCCCTCAATCGCCTCTTTTCCAAACTGAAAAGTCCCAGTCTCTCTAGCCTCTCCCCATATGTGACCCGTTCCAAGCCCCTAATCATCTTAGTCGCCCTTTTCTGAACCTTTTCTAATGCCAATATATCTTTTTTGAGGTGAGGAGACCACATCTGCACGCAGTACTCAAGATGTGGGCGTACCATAGTTTTATATAGTCATCTGTTGCAGACAGAGCACTAACCTGAATGTCCTTTTATCCAGAGGTTCCACGGTGAAGTAGTGTAGGTCTCTGGAGAAGTGGTACTGATAGTGTCGAGACATCCCCCGAGCATTTGCTTTCACCGACCATAGAAGGCCAAAGAGGAGGAGGATGCCACCGATACCGCAGCAGAAGAAGCTGACAGACCTGAGCAGTGCATTCGAAGAGGAGGAGTTTGGCACCACTTTGGCTTCTCCGTGAGGCACAGACACAGCGTCACTATTAGATGGGGGTCCCACCTCTCCATCGCTCCACCAGGCAAAACAAAGCGTTCCTGTCACCAGCAGGACAGCTCCAGTGATGGTCACTCCATAGCGGAAAGAAGCAGCCATTTTACAGCCTGAGGCCTAGATATCAAACAGGTCAAAAGGAAAAGATGACAGGGCCTTGATCAGACTGAAATAAAGGAAAGAGACTAACCCGATAGTGATGCGGTCATGCTTTCCAGAAGGCAGGACCTTCCACATGGGACAGTTGTCAAGCAAAGGCCACTCTGTGGCTTAAAGATCTGAAACTGCTTACTATGGGCCAATCTCTGCTCTCATGTATGCAGTCTCCAACATTTCAAATGGGACTTCCACATGTCTGAGGAGAAAATTTGGCCCTTTGAGCCCAAAAGTAAAGATATCTACAGCTTTGGGTCTTTGAAGTCTTAACCAACATTATAAATATCTATCCAGTCTTTTTTTTTTTTTTTGAGAATACTAACTTACACATCCAGGTTAGATGAAAAGCCAGAACTAGAGACTTGCGTGGGTTCTGTCTTTGGATTTCGCTCCAGACGTCCTACCAGCTTGGAAAAGTGCCAGATTCTTTTATGGTCAAAGCTCTTTCTGAGATGCTAGGGAAAAGGACATAAACCTAAGCTGCAATCACTTACAAATCAGGCACAATTAGTACATGTTTTCTCATCGGAGTCGGGACTGCAGAACCCTGGCTCAGTGACAGATCTCCTGACCCAAGCACAACCAGGGATAGACCAGGCTGTGCTGCATTCTTCCTCTCAGAGTCTAGTTCTACTGTGGAAAGCTAAAAGATTGAGACGTCTGTATATCTCTGTGTACCTACCCCAGCATAATTAATTTTATACTGCAGATAGCTCCAGTGGAACATGCTCTATGATGCTGGCAAACCAGGAAGACTTACAAAGCAATATATGATCTGGATAGAAACCAGAAACAAGCTGCCTGAGCTTGCATCCAGGACGCTGAGTGGATCCAAGCTCGGGTAGCTAGCTTAAGCCACCACTGAAGCCACAGTGTCAACATTGCTCTTATTCGCACGCTAACTCTAGCCGAGCTAACGGAAGTCCATCTACCCAGGCTGCAGCATAGATCTTGCCTTGGTCTACAGCACCCAGCAGTCACGGAGTTCTTATCAAAGACAGAGTTCAGGCCTAGCATTTTCGGAGGCGTCAATAAGCAATGAGGAGTCAGGGACCTCTCTGTCAGCTATAAGATAAGCCCCTTTGGAGGACAAACTGATCATTGCATTTCCCATGCATTCCTGAACAAGGTGGACCTCAATTCTGTCTGAGGTTCCTGGCTTTGAACTGTCTGGCAGTTTCATTTAAATAAAGAAACAGACATTTATTCTGAAATTAAATGCAATTTATTTTCTCTCTCCTGCAGTCTCAGTTCATGATATTGCGCATGTGTTGAAGCTGCATCTTTGCATGGTAAAAGGTATTGGGGGTGAGGGGAGACGTTTGGTACCTAGATATGGAGTTCTGGGGGCTGCTGGTATTTTGGGATTAAGATGAATACTTCTGCTGAAATGATCAACAGCATTAACATTTGTACCATCATTAGGGTTCAAGTCAAAACACATGGACAAGAATGAGAAAATTCACATCATGCAGAGCTACTGTTTTCCACAGATGCATGAAGGCATCATGGTATCAGTTAACCCTGAAAGTGTAATCTATGTCAACTTGAAAACCACAGTGTCAGAAGCAGTGTTGTTTAGACAGAAAAGGTAGCCATGGAGACCAGTTCTACGGCATAATGTGGATTCTGTGGCTATGAAATTGTGGGATACGTGAAGCCTTTGCTACGTGAGCTGGAATTTTAATGCCATTGAGCAACTAGTTCTGATGATGTTATGTTTGTTAAGTATGTCCCCAGCCCCGCCCTCAGTAAAATGCAACACTAGCTAGGAGACAATTATTAAGACAGGTCTGCCTGTACCGGCAAGCTGTACATCAATGGGGACTTGGAGTAAAGGCAGGTGTGGAACTTTTTCCTTTGGATTAAGCGCCACGCTATGTTGATAATCTCTGCTGATTCAAGGTAGCTTCATAAATCACTGCTGCTCTTAAAGGACACCTGGCAATGGTAGAGTCGGTTGAGAATTTATCCAAATAAATAATCCCTTATATACCAAACTTGGCTGACCAGACTCCCCCCAATATACACCTTTTAACTCCCAGTCTGCACCTCTCTCTGCATCCCTACAGGTGCCTTCAAGGATCATTTTGGGGATGTCCCACCCTCCCCCACCCCTTGGTACACCAAACAGAGATAAGGCGCAGCATAGACAGATGATGCCTTGCATATTTTTTTTGCTAACTGGAATTTCTCACTCAAATGGCACAAGGGGGAAACAACAGCTCTCAATGTTCTCCAGAAAAACTGGGCCAGCTGATCAAGGCTGGAATGCCATTTCCTGTTGCTTTCCCCACTGGCAGGTCCCACCCTGCAAACAACAGGCACTCTTCTCATGAGTTTTAAAGACAGTCTCTTGGCATCTTGAGGGTTTTTCTTTCTCTGGGTACATGCTCCTGCCCTGCAGTGGCCAGAGCTCTCTCCCGGGTCTGAGGGACCTTCTGAGAAAAGGTGCAGGGCCTCACCCATCAGCTAACCCTGGCTGAGTGCAAATTTTCTTTGGAGTGTCATGAAGTGCTCTGGACAGAGCTCCATCTCCTCCCAGAGCCCACACAGATCCTTCCACCTGCTGTCCTTGATTTCTGGTGACCCTTAGGCATCAACACTATTAGCAACAACCATGCAAGAAGATAGATGAGTGGAAATGACTTGGGCTAAACCTGCACTGAGGTTTAGATGAGAAAATAATGAAACTTGGTGCCAGAGAATGAAGAGAACAACACAACAAAAGACCTGAACCAGGCATCAGGACAAGAGGCTGGCGGCAGGGGCGGGGAATATCTGGTATGATGAGAAAGAGCTGTTAGCAAAAGCACAGCTGGTGGAGCTGGAGTTTGTGTGAGAGGGATCCAGTGTGACTACAAAGGTGGGGAGGGGCCTCAGGCTACCTCTGCTGTCGTATATCATCATGGTCTTCTCTCCAGAGACTCGTGATCCTGTGAATAGGGTGATACACAGAGAGAGAAGTGCAGAGGGAAAAGAAGGCCTTGTGTTAAGGCACTACCCTGGAACTCAGGAGAGCTGCATTCAGCTCCTCCCACCACATAGACGTGGTGTGTGACCAGGGACAAGTTACTTCATCAATGTGCCTTAGGTCTTCATCTGTGAAATGGACATAATATTTCTTTGTTTTGATTGTAAACTCTTCAGGGCAGGGATTGTCTCTTCTGTATACAGTGTATGTATACAGTGCCTACCATGGGGCCACTGATCTTTCCAAGACACTGTAATACTAAACAAATAACAGTGTGTATACTCAGAATAAAAAGAATGTGGAGGAAAGAATACATAAAATATGCTACACAAATGGAAGAGTTCAGCAGCTTTCTGTGAGTGGTGAGGTTGCCCTTTACTGTATTTTTGCTGCAGTAATATTCTTTTAACTTCCCTTTTCATGTTACAAATTAGCTTTAAGATCATATTCAAAACTGAGTAGCTAGGTGAATCTATTAATACAAAAGCTATAACCCACAAGCTGTCGTTAAGTAACAAATGCAAGGATATGTCCAGAAGTACAAGATCAGTTCGGCCTTGTCAAGACTACAGCTACTTATCAGCCACGCTAACGAAATGGAAATCTGAATTACTTTCTAGTGAAAGACATGCTATGTGATCCGATCCACATTTAATGAGGAGAGATGATGAGATGTAAGGTTTATTAAAGTCACCAGACGCCGGAATGATTCAGAGGCTGATAATGTGATACATCTTTCAGCTTGAGGTCATGGGATGAGATCCACCCCATGGCTGGCAGCAAACCAAAATTACTATCTGATGGCTTGTTAGTGGCCATTACAAAATGAATGAATGTGTCATGTGCATAAGAGGACATGCGCCCATATTGGAATTAATACCATTATTGGTAATCCAAGCAGAGAAATCAGTGGGAGAGGGAGACTAAGCTTTACTATGGAGGTGCAGCCTGAGGATACACCAGCAGGGTAGCATGGAGAAGTTTACCTATGAACTGTCCTTGAAATGTGGTTCCTCATCAGAGGATACATAAAGGACTCTGGTCTGAAGAGATTGCGGGTCCAGGGTTTTTTGTGACCATTAAATTCTACTAACATTTTTCAAATGAATGGAGAAATAATCCTTGGAGAAAAATGCTTTGTTTATGGAAATATTAGTGATGAGCCTGACACCAAAGCCCTGGATCTAAATACTGCCAAAAAGTTAGTGAAGTTTGGAGGCCAATTCAAAATGCAGCCCTTTGCTCCAATAGTCAAATCCACCCCAGCCATGGAATTTCAGCTAGATGCAGAAGTCCAGCTGCGCATCTGTGATTGCAGGAGTAGGAGGGCTTTGAAAGTCAGACCTTTCTTTACCTCTCAGTGAACAATTGCACCTAAAAAGCGACAGTACCAGAATGCCTTTCAAAAGCCCACTTCCCCTCCACAGCACCAAAGTGTTTGTTTTCTTCCCTAATTAGGAGGCTTTTCAATTGACTTTCATAGACGAAGACCATTTAGAAGAGTTGTGCATTCAGGACTTCATTAACATAGCTGCCAAAATATTTAAGGTTAAAAGCCTTGATCCTGCAACTGCAGCATCACCAACTCTCAAGATTGTACCATGAGCCCAGTTCATGTTTTTGTTACAGGCCTAGCACCCAGTATCAGTGAAAATCTCAGTTTCCGTTTAACAAAAAACAAAATTCTAGCCTGCATAGCTAGGGAGAAAAGCTTGAAAACATGACCTAAGTCCACCCTTATGGAGCAGAAACCAATAGTTCTTAGTTCTCCAGCACATGCTCGTTTGGGTCTGGCTCAGGAGTCTGAGCTGTTTGGAGCTTGCAATCCTGCAATCAGCTTCCGACAGGTGGATTCCTGCCCTCTGTTCTGCCCCCACCGCCCTCCTGGGTAGGAGGAAGATGCAGGGCCCTAAACACTATACAAGTAACTTGGACAGGTGAGGTTTCAACTTAAATCCGCTAGCTGCTTGCTCATTATTTTGCATGCAAACAACTCCAAGAACACTTTTCACTTCTGCCTTCCAGAATTACTGCGTGGGGGGAGGTTAAAAGCTGAAGGGAGTTGCGGTGCTTGAGCAGTGGGATAGATTGACAGCTCCGGAGAATAAAGTCCTCTTTTGACATAATAGGCACAGCACAGGCAGTGACAGCACAAGCCTCTCCCATCCACCCAACGTGCCTCAGCCTGGATCAGAGAGAGTGGCTTTTCCCACATGACACGTTCCTGCTCTGCCACCCCACCTCTGTTCCCATCACCACGCACATTTTTTTTACTGCACCTACAACAATACAACACACAGAACAACCTTTTAATCTATTTCTAACAGCTTCTCAAACCTTTACCGCATAACCTTGAGGAGGAGGAGGAGGGAAGAGAGGCAGAGGGCGCAGGGAGAGGACTGTATCCCTCTCTATGGACATGGCTAAAACCACGACTCTGGTTCTCCCTGGTTCACATACCTCCAAAGGCAAAACACATAACTGCTCTTTAGAATGCACCCAAAGGAGCCAAGTACGACCAGACATATTTCCAAGTAAAGGATATACTGAGAGCACTCCTCCTCCCATAAAAGACAGCTAATTACTCATTTCAAATACTGTCACCCAGCCAATGAGACACTTGGATCCCTTGTTCCCCATCAACCCACTCTTCTTCCTATATTAATCCCTCAAGAGAAAACCCTTTGACCTGATTCTAAGCAATCCTTAGGAGAAGAAATGTATTTGTATGTTGCATATGCAACCGTTATTACTTCACGTCTCCACCAAGATATTTAGAACTGCACTCCCCTATGGTTATGCAGATGGTGATTCATACAATTAGCTAGAAAAAAACATCTTATCCAGAGACAAAAGATGGAACAAGTTTTGAATTTCTCCCATATAAAGATATAGTATGAGCCATCTCCACAGCAAGAGGTAATACTTCCAATACTCACAAATACATCACCAGGAATACATGTGAGAAAACAAAAGAGGCTGAGAAGTTTGAGGCTTTAAGATGCTTCCAACTAGCTTGGATGCAAGATATATATAAGTGCAAAAATAAATCAAAATACTGGTTTCGGTTTTAACATAGCATTTAAGTGACTGCTACTATATTAACCTCCCACGTGTGGGCTACAAAGCACAGACCTGATGGCCAAGAAACAAGCACTTATCCAATGGGATCTGCAACCACATTTTCGAAGTGTTGCTGAATTGGGGTGCTCTGGAGTAAAAAAGGCACCCAGCACACCCTCAAATTAAGGGCCATGTCTGAAACTGTGAGCCCAGGTCTTTCGGAAAGTGGTAACATAAACCACCGGTTGAGGGCTGGACTAGACCTGCTGAGGTCCCTTCCAGCCGTAGGATTGTATGGGGAAAGAGTTGCACAAGGGCAGGTTTTGAGTCGCAAGGCAGGGCAGGGCACGCTGCCTATCTAACAGTCCCTGAGGCACACAGTCCTCGTTTTTAAAATGAGGGGGCGCTTTATATTAAGCAACCCCCGCCCCCCCCCACGAGACAGCACATCCGATTCCCCTCTGAGTTTCTAACTCCTTCATGGCGCAAAGTCATTACTAAGCACTGCCGCTCCCCCCCCGCCCTTACTGCATGCCCGGGGGAAATGGGGGTGGGTTACTCACGCACCTCACAGCCTCAGCTATCCCCACATCCGCTCAGCTGACAGTCAGAGGGCAGGGAGAGCAGGCGATGAGGCTCTCCCAGCAGCAGCGGCCGGAGCGCCGGCGGCTAGACGGATCTGCTGCGGGGGATGCTAGAGTCGCATGCACAGGTCCCAACCAGACTCTCCGCGCGCCTAGCAAACTTTGGCGACGGCGGCGCCCCCCAGCGGGGAAGCGCGAGGCTCCCACGGAGCTCGTGCAACAAGGATCACAAAGCAGCGGCTGCAGCGGCAGGCTCACCAGGGATCGTGCTGCTGCCGTTGCACAAGAGCCCGCGTGCAAGCTCCGCCCCTCCTTCCCCCCGCGCCCGCTGCCACTCTTGGCTCAGGAAGGGAGAGTGGCAGCGGAGCTGCTGTTGCTGCTGCCCGGCCGGCCACTGCCCTGCCTAGCCCGGGGCACGCGTCCTTCCCGGCTTCCAGGGCCGCTTTGTCTTCCCCCGACAAGAATGGCGGGTGGCCAAACACTGCACCTCTGCCGCACCCCTGCATGTCGGAACCCGCCCCAGCTGGCATTCCCCGCTTCGTGTGAGAAAGAGAGGCAGGAGCCTGTTTGCAAGGCGGGCGCTTCCAGTCCGCCTCCCCTTTCCCAGATCGCGCGGCTGCTGCAGGACGGGCTCCTTGTCCGTTTCACGACGGGCCATGCCAGCCCTTTGGGTTGCAGTAGAAAGAAGCTTGGAAACGTGAGCGCAGGCCCAGGAGGCCGGGGAAGCCGCCTTGCGCCTGTGTTTTAATGGCTTGATTTCAACCCGTCTCCTGGGGTTGGAGTAGGTAGCGGTGCTGCACAAGGCAGCAAAGGAGCTAGCGCGCCAGCTGCAACGGGGAGGAGGCAGAGTAGAGGCTGAGGCTAGCTGAGGGCGGGCAGGCGGTTAGGACACATGCCTCGGCAGAGAGCGAGCTGTGCTCTGCCACAGGCCTACTGGGTGACCTTTATCGAAGGGGTAGCCGTGTTAGTCTGGATCTGTAACAGCAACGAAGGGTCCTGTAGCACCTTATAGACTAACAGAAAAGTTTTGAGCATGAGCTTTCGTGAGCACGGACTCACTTCATCAGATGCTGGTCTTGGAAATCTGCAGGGGCAGGTATAAATAAGCCAGAGCAAGGGTGGGGATAACAAGGTTAGCTCAGTCAGCAAGGGTGAGGCTTACTACCAGCAGTTGATCTGGAGGTGTGAACACCAAGGGAGGGGAAGCTGCTTTTGTATTTAGCCAGCCAGTCACAGTCCTTGTTTAAGCCTGAGCTGAGGACATCAAATTTGCAGATGAATTGTAGCTCAGCAATTTCTCTTTGGAGTCTGGTCCTGAAATTTCTTTGCTGTAGGATAGCTACTTTTAAGTCTGCTACTGTGTGGCCTGGGAGATTGAAGTGCTCTCCTACGGGTTTTTGTATATTGCCATTTCTGATATCTGATTTGTGTGTGTATTCTTTTACGTAGAGACTGTCCAGTTTGTCCGATGTATATAGCAGAGGGGCATCGCTGGCACATGATGGCATAAATTATATTGGTAGATGTGCAGCTGAATGAACCCACGATGGTGTGGCTGATCTGGTTAGGTCCCGTAATGGTGTTGCTGGTGTAGATACGTGGGCAGAGCTGGCAACGAGGTTTGTTGCATGGATGGGTCCCTGAGTTAGAGTGACTGTGGTGCGGTGTATAGTTGCTGGTTAGGATTTGCTTCAGGTTGGCAGGTTGTCTGTGGGCAAGGACTGGTCTGCCTCCCAAGGCCTGTGAAAGTGGGGGATCATTGTCCAGGATGGGTTGTAAATCCCTGATGATGCGCTGTAGAGGTTTTAGCTGAGGACTGTAGGTGACGGCTAGTGGTGTTCTGTTGGTTTCTCTCTTGGGCTTGTCCTGTAGTAAGAGGCTTTGTGGCACACGTCTGGCTCTGTTGATCTGTTTTTTCACTTCCTCAGGTGGGTATTGCAGTTTCAAGAATGCTTGGTAGAGATCCTGTAGGTGTTTGTCTCTGTCGGAGGGGTTGGAGCAAATGTGGTTATATCTTAGTGCTTGGCTGTAGACAATGGATTGTGTGGTGTGTCTGGGATGGAAGCTGGAGGCATGAAGGTAGGCGTAGCGGTCAGTGGGTTTACGGTACAGGGTGGTATTGATGTGGCCATCGTGTATTAGCACCATGGTGTCCAGGAAGTGGATCTTCTGTGTGGACTGTTCCAGGCTGAGGTTGATGTTGGGGTGAAAGTTGTTGAAGTCCGGGTGGAATTCCTCCAGAGTCTCCTTCCCATGGGTCCAGATGATGAAGATGTCATCAATGTAGCGTAAGTAGAGACGGGGTGTTAGTGGACGAGAGCTAAGGAAGCGTTGTTCCAGGTCAGCCATGAAAATATTGGCATATTGAGGGGCCATGCAGATACCCATAGCTGTGCCGCTGATTTGAAGGTATTTATCATCGCCAAAACTGAAATAGTTGTGCGTGAGGATAAAGTTACAGAGCTCAGCCATCAGATGTGCTGTAGCATCATCAGGGATGCTGTTCCGGACAGCATTTATTCCATCTTTGTGTGGGATGTTGGTATAGAGAGCCTCTACATCCATGGTGGCTAGGATAGTGTTTTCTGGTAGGTCATCAATGTATTGCAGTTTTCTCAGGAAGTCAGTGGTGTCTCGGAGGTAGCTGGGAGTGCTGGTGGCATAGGGTCTGAGGAAAGAGTCCACATAACCAGATAGTCCTTCAGTGAGAGTGCCAATGCCCGAGATGATGGGGCGTCCAGGATTTCCGGGTTTGTGGATCTTGGGTAGTAGGTAGAATAGCCCCGGATGGGGCGCTAGAGGTGTGTTGGTATAAATCTGTTCTTGTGCTTGTGTAGGGAGTGTCCTGAGCAGATGGTGTAGTTTCTTAGTGTATTCCTTGGTGGGGTGTGAGGAAAGTAGCCTGTAAAATCTGGTATTGGAGAGTTGTCTGGAAGCCTCCTTCTGGTAGTCAGACCTGTTCATGATGACAGTAGCTCCTCCTTTATCTGCCTCTTTGATTATAATGTCAGGGTTGTTTCTGAGGCTGTGGATGGCATTGCGTTCCGCGCGACTGAGGTGGTGAGGCAAACGATGCTGTCTCTCCACAATTTCTGCCTGTGCGCGTCGGTGGAAGCATTCTATATATAGGTCCAGACTGTTATTTCTACCCTCAGGAGGAGTCCACGTGGAGTTATTCTTCTTGTGCTGCTGGGTGGGTGTCTGTGTAACGGTGTGCTGGTCAGTGTTGTGTTGAAAGTATTCTTTGAGTCTGAGATGGCGAGAGTAGGCTTCCAGATCACCGCAGAACTGTATTATGTTTGTGCCGATGGTGGGGCAAAAAGAGAGTCCCCGAGAAAGAGCAGACTCTTCTGCTGAGCTGAGTGTGTAGCTGGACAGATTGACGATATTGCTGGCTGAGTTAGTGGTACCACTGCTGTGGCTCTGTGTGGCAGGCAGGAGTTTAGACAGCTTGCAGTGTTGGGTGACCTTGAGGCCATCACTTAGCCCCCACATGCCTCAGCCCACTGTAGCACAGGGGTGAGCCAACTTTTTACATGGAGCCCCACTTTTCATCCCTGCAATTATCAGGTCCCTCCAATTTGTGTAATATACCCCAAACCGATGGAAATTTCGGTTATATTTGTATGGGGGAAAAAAAACTTTCAGCACCTGTAGGAAAGTAAGTCTATAGAATGTAAAAACTTTATGAATGGGTATATAAATGTGAATACAGGTACATAAAAATAGGAACATAGTTCAACATTTTAAAAGAGATGGATGAGCCTGAGACCAATAGTGGATCATGCTGTGCCCTCCCTTACCAAATTTCACACCTGCCCTCCACTTTGCTCACTTCTGCAGCAGTGCATTTCCCTGCCTGCCTTGCGGTGATGTGTCATTCAAGATTGTGAGGTTCAGCTGTTGTAGCAATGGGGACCACAGGAAAAGCTGAGACTTAGTGTTTCCACTTTCAGGCATTAGTTTCCAGGCTGAAGAGTTTTAACTGGTATCAGAGGGGTGGCAGTGTTAGTCTGTATCCACAAAAGCAACGAGAAGTCCTGTAGCACTTTATAGACTAACAAACATATTGGAGCATAAGCTTTCATGGGCAAAGACTCACTTGGTCAGATGCATTGGCGTATCCAGTCCTTAACTGGAAAAATTTTTCATTGAGGTGTAACCTGGAAGCTTACTCAGGCTAAGCGTCTGTTGAAGTTAAGATTGAAGGCGAATCCAGTGCATCTGGCCAAGTGGGTCATTGCCCGTGAAAGCTTATGCTCCAATATATCTGCTAGTCTATAAGATTTAACTGGAAGTGGCTCAGATCACAAAGTGAGGGCCTGAATTCTGAACAAGTGCCATGATGGAGTGTTCCAGGCTGAGGCTGGGCAGTCACTCCACCCTCACCAATCCTTTGGATATCTGGGGTTGGGGCATTTTTGCTGGATGGGTGACATGGTACATTTTGTAAAAGTTAACGGGCATGAGCTGCAATTGACCTGTGCCAGTGTGCAGTGTTGCTATGCACTGCTTTAGAGCTGTCATATACCCCCGCCCCACCGAAGACAGCTCTGGTAGTCTTGAGCCAGGGAGGTCTTTTTAGATTGAGCATGACCTTGAATTATTTCCAGTGTTCAGGGGGAGACATCTGATGCTTTAAAGCTTGTGCTATGGAAGTGAGGTGTGTTGGAATGAGGCAAGAGTGGGTGGAGGCTTGATTCCTGGGTTCTGGAAGGGCAGTCTCAGAATAAGGTGCAGTATTGGATGAGAGTATGAAGACATTGGCAAGAAGACATGAAAGGGGAATTGAGGCTGATGTTGATGGAGCACAGTGTGCAAGAAGGGAATAGGACTGGAGACCAGGTATAAGATTCAAGGAGCTCTGTGACGCTTTGAAACCCGGGAGTGGCGGCAGGGTGTGTGTGATCTTGTGGCATTTACAGAACACAGTGCTGAGCCTGGAAGCATAAAAGATGCCAATCTGAAATAACCTGCTTGGTGTGAATCACTGAGAACCATTGTAGGGTGTGAAGTTTTGCAATGTGAGCTTCTTTCCTGCAAGCTAGGGACAATATTTATGTCTAACCACGTGCATCTTCTGATCACTGTGTATTAGCTCTTTGACCTCTCCGTAGAGGAGGTGAGTCTGTTACAGATGGAGTGACAGAGCCAGTTGTTTTAACAAGCTGTAGAAATTTACACATTAGGGTTGTTACTCATTCAATCCTTGGTGGCATACGCCACTTAGGTTTGGTCTGTTCACACACACACACACAGATACACACACATACCCCGTAGATGGAGACAATTCCAAATGTAGCACCCCAACTTCATTGGCCAGGTCACAGTGACAAATTAGGGGGCCTGGTGTGTTTTTATTATTATTTCCAGGATTTCATGGACATGATTCAAATTCATGATTTCTGATTTCACCCACCCTGACAAAATCAAAATCCCACAATGATTTTTGATACATTGCCATGTCTGTGCATGACAGAGTAAGATGTTTCTGTGGAAAAGACCAGTGCTCAAAGTCACTACAGCTTTGTGGCCTTAGCAATTTTATCACAGCTGATGAAGGGAGAAAACTGTTCCTGTATTGTGGATTATAGCAGGGGGCATAGGGATTACTATTACTTCACTGAATATTGCTACAAGAGATTTCTAAACAGAATTTCACAAAAGAGGAGGTATTCTTGGCATTTCCCTTGGTGTGTAGAGCCCCCAAAGCAGTACAGCCATGTCTGTTTTGCTGCCTGGGATGAGGCAAAGGGACGACTCCTCCCATCATTTGCCAGAGTGTCTGCATGGTCCACTAGCTAAACTCTCCAAGCTCCATCCACCCCACATGTATTTGGAAGCAGCTACTGACTAAGTATAGGTTGAACCTGTCTAGTCTGGCACTTTCTGGTCTGGCAATATCTGTGGTCCATCCTCATTTTAGTTAGACTGATGTCCACTTATCATGAATGTAGCCAATTTTCCCATAGTCCCATAAAGTTTGTTTTCAGCCACAAGTCCTGGCTCTCAGTGTTCTATGGTGCTATTTAGCTGTAATTTACCCTAAGTGTCTTCTAAGAGCCCAGTAAGCAGAGGAAGTGTGTTAATGCTGGTAAACAATATTGACCTCACATGGTTCGGCAAATTCTCTGCCACTGGTCAGGTTCTGAGTTTGCTGGACTAGGGAGGTTCGACCTGTAGTTATGTGAGCTTGCCTTTAAGACATGCCATTAATGTGACTATGCATTTTTCTTTCTTTTTCCAGTGGTTTTCACATTGTGTTTATATTTTGAGACTTCTGCTGAAAGAGAATCATCAGAAAAAAATGTTTATTTATTATTTGGGCACTGTATGCTTTCTGATGTTCTTAATAATTAATTTACCTGTTTTAAATGCCTGAAAACAATATAAGTGATGTAATAGCTAACTACATAATTGTAAACTATCACAGGTAGCCAAACTCACCCAGCAACTTTAGCTGGTTGTTTCCACTCTCTCTATTTTTTCTTTTACATTATTTTTTCTTTTGTGAAGGTAAATGAAGAAGAAAGGCTGAATCTGCAGCTAACTTGGAGTTCCACTAGGGGTCTGTGGAGTTTTTGGTGCATAGCTTGGAAATACATCATCTTATAAAAGCTGGCGATCTGGCCCATAAGAGTTTTAAAAAATTTAAATAAACCAAATATGACAGGTAAGCAGATTATTAAATGGCAGGTACGAGTGCTGATGGCCAATACGAC
This sequence comes from Carettochelys insculpta, assembly GCF_033958435.1. Lineage (NCBI taxonomy): Eukaryota > Metazoa > Chordata > Testudines > Carettochelyidae > Carettochelys > Carettochelys insculpta. The sequence goes on along the minus strand of NC_134145.1, from coordinate 13,098,542 downwards.
AGTGGCTTATCTTTGGTTGGAAGAATGGTAGCAACAAATGCATGTGGTTTATACAGCTAAAGGATGGTCTGTACTACCCCAAAATAAGCCCACTCAGGGAGAAACTGCTCATGAGCCTTTCATCCTGCATCCCAAATAGCAGCTGACAAGCTCTTTAAGGATCTCAACTCACAGACTGAGAACTACTTCTTGATCAATATTCTGTTGAGAAGGAAAGAGTAACCTAATATTGCCACATAAATGGATAGTCTTTTAGCCCCCCTTAAATGGTATTTTAAAATATGAATAAACTCAGGTTTTACTGTTTGTTACACCTAACTGACCCCACTATTGCACCCCATCACAATCCTAGATCCTACTGTAACAATGCAGTGAGGCTCAAAATCCCTTTCCCAGCCCAGCTTTTGTTTTGACCAGTTATTCTTTTTATAAACCGCAGACAACATGTCTTTTTACAGACCGTTGTAAAGCTGTATTTAATCAACTTTAGAGACAATCCACAAAAGCCTGAGGAAGTTCCGCAGTATGTTTATTTCAGTAGCTCTGTGAATGTTCTGACCGTTAGCTGACCTTGCTTCCTGACATAGGGTGCTGAGCTACCAAGGCACTGGCCAAATGCAGTGATTTGCTAAACTTGAACATTTTATTTCACATTCTACATCTGCTTGCTCCCCACCTGATGAATGTGACCCATACAGTAGCAGGTGTATCCAAAGTCTCTATCAGTACAGATCATACCATCCTTTTATGCAATTGAAAAGTAAGGTCAGATCCTTAGCTGATAATCCAAAAATATCCTGGTAATACTTTTCCCGAACCAGTTAAAAAGACCTCACACCAACACCCCCATACCATGGCGAAAATTATTATACCCTCCTTTACAGATTCAGAAACTGGGGTTATGTAGTAAAGTGATTTGCATCAGGACACAAAAGGATTTGGTGTCAGAGAGAGGTAAAATTGTAACTTGGGAATACTTGGTTCTCTGCATTCAAACCACTAGACCACCCTTTTTTCCAGGTCCACGTGAAATTCTGCCTAGAGCAGAGAGCCTTAATCTGACACACTCTATTGCTTATACCCCAATCAAGCCTATAATGAGAGACATCACATCTGACAAAGCAGGTCTTTGCCCACAAAAGCTTATGCTCCAAAATATCAGTTAGTCTATAAATTGCCCCAGGACTTCTTGTTGTTTTTGCAGATACAGACTAATACGGCTACCCCTCTGATACTTTTCACAAAGAGAGTTAAACAGGGACTCAAGTGACGTGGTGTACCTTAACTGATCCCTCTACAGAGGAATGAATTTCACCCTCTCTGAATACCATCTGGAAACTGCTAACACAGTAGAAAGTGATTATCTAGTACAATAGTCTGTCAGAAAAATTGAGTTTCCGACATCCTTCAATATCTACAAATGGGATTATCGCATTAGACCAGCAGGTCTCAAACTATGGATTGGGACCTCAAAGTGGGTTGAGACTCCATTTTAATGAGGTCACTGGGGCTGGTATTAGTCTTGCTGAGGCCTGGGGCTGAAGCCCAAACCCAAGCCCCACTGCTTACCTACAAAGCCCGAGAGCTCCAGATGGTGGGGCTCAGGCAGGCTGTCTTTGGTCCTTCTCCTGGGATGGAGTAGTAAATGTTTATTTTCAGAAAGCAATGAAGTTTAAAAACTCCTGTATCAGAAACTCATGTGTTCCTAGTCCAGTGCTTGTTACCTCCATAACCTAGCTTGCAATATTTTTGGAACATTGTGGGTAATAGGAAACAAAGAAGATTGATATTTTGAGAGCTAGTGATAATTTATCTATAAATGTCTCTCTAAAGTTAATGTCTATGTACCAGGGTGACAGAGCAACATCAGACAGATAAGGGACTAAGGGGGAGAGTTTCAAAAGCAGGAAGAGCTATTAAACACCCAATTGCCACTGGGAATCAAATGGAGTTAAACACCTAACTCGTTTGTGCCTTGGAAAATCTCCTTAATTATGCTGTGCCTACATTCTATGCAAATATGAGATCTCAACCCTTTTGGTGTAAAATTATTTATCTGAAAAGTAGGAGCTGTTTATACTAAGAAGACAGAGAGACTTGGCGATGTTGTGTGTGTCGGAGAGGGCATTATGCTAAAGAAACTAATCTGGCAGCATTTAAAGTTTCTTGCACAATTCATTTATGTGTCCAACCCGTCCCTTTTGGCTCCTCAGGTACCACACACCCTTGGCAGGTGCTCACTTGTCACCAGTTAGGAAAGGGATGTTCTGCCACATGAGGTCCCTCCCATCCTCCCAGAGAGGTGTCTGTGCGGCTTGTCTGGAGCACATGGGGCACTGCCTGTCACACTTAACAGCTCCATCAGACCACCTGGAGCTGTGCCAGCCCAGTCTCTACCCCTATGCCCCCTGGACCTCCCCCACCTCAGCCCTTCCCATCCCCCACCGCCCCAGGCCGTCCCCATCGCAACTCCCCCCTGGAACCCTCCCCATCCCTCTCCCAGTAACATAGTCTGGCGAGGGCGGTGACTCTAGCCAATCCCGCCGCACAGCGACTGGTCCGATTGCTTCCGCGCCTGTCCATTGGCCGACGCCTTCCCGTCGCCTCAGCGCACTGTGCTGCGGCCCGGCCAGTCAGGAGAAAGGGGCTGGAGCGGGGGCGGGGCGGACGGTGGTCCTTGGAAGCCTGAAGGCGGCGGCGGGCAGAGGCGTTAAGCGGCTGGGCTGGGGCAGGCGCGGAGAGCAGTGAGCGGGTTGGGGCTCGAGGAGAGGGATCTGCGGGGTGCGGGGCAGTTAAGGGGTTCGGGAGGACAGGGTCAGTTGGGGGGGTGCAGAAGGGGCAGGGGGCAGTTAGGGGGTGCGAGGGCAAAGGGCAGCGAGAGTGGGGGGCAGGGGGTAGTTGAGGGTGTGGAAGGGGTAGGAGGAAGTTGAGAGGTTGGCCGGCAGGGGGCAGTTAGGTTTGCAGAAGGGGCAGGGGCAGCTGGTGTGGCCGGCGGGGGCAGTTGAGAGTGCAGAAGGGGCAGGGGCAGTTAGCAGTGCAGGGAGTGACGGGGGCGTGCAGGCCTCTGAGGGGCTCAGTATTATGGATCCGGTGCTGACGCTGGGTGCTGGGCTCTTGTTGCTGGCGCTGTGGGTGCAGCACAAGGGGCTGGAGTACCTGTTGATCCATCACCGCTGGATCTTCGTCTGTCTCTTCCTGCTGCCCCTCTCCGTCCTCTTCGACATCTACTACCAACTGCGTGCCTGGGCCGTGTGGAAGCTGCACAGCGCCCCTCTGCAGCACAGCAAGCGTGTGCGCCACATCCAGGCACAGGTGAAAGTGAAGGGACCAAGAGGCGGGGGGGGGTACATGGGTGGGGAAGGTGCAAGTGGAGGGGGATCCTGGCTGACTTTGTCAATAATCCTGATCTTAAATAGTCACAACATCCTTTTTAAAGCCATGTTAATTAACATGAGCTTGTTGCTGTGGTTTAAAAAGGATCTTTTTCATCCAACCGACAGGACCTGCCAGGCACATGCTGGCCTGGCACTTCTTAGAAGCTGGTGCTTGCTTGTAAATAGAGAGTCTTGCTGTGAGTACTGCTCTGCAATCTATGCTGACTACTTATGGTTTTCCAGGAGAATCTTGGGCTGTTGGTTTTGGCCTTTAAAGCCCCCAGTGGTGTATGACCTACTCACCTCAGAGACTCCTTTTCTCTCCATGACATGCTGCCATAACTGAGATCAGCATGGGTGCTCAAGCTGGAGATTCATGGGTATAAAGAGTGGAGCTGCTGGTAGAATGTTCCCTGTGAGAGCTCCTCAGTGTTGGCATTTATTTGTATAGCTGATCCAAAACAGCCTGAATTTTATGAAGTTCAGAGCATCTTTCAAAACTTGTCAATTTCCCCAGGCAGTTGAAAACTTAGCAGTGCTATTGCAAAGGTAGGGATTTTTTTATTCTTAAATTATTTATTCTTAAGCTTGTTTACATGAGTACATTGTTGACTGACTGTTCAGTTTGGAGGACTAGTGGATGGTTTTTTTCTGGTCTGTACTCCTGGTCTCGTCCAGGTGGGGTAGCCTTACGAGGAGGGAAAGTTCCCATTGGCATAGGTCACGTCCGGGACATCAGAAAGGAAAGTCTGGCATTTCATAAATAGCCTGGCTCTCTGATGCTGGGTTATCTTAAATTATATGGTAACACTTTGGGCGTATTTTTAAGAAAGGAAACCTGAGGGTCTGGATGGGCACCCTTTTTACAAATCTAATTGTGATTCTGGTGTACCATGCACCAGCTCTTTCCTAGGTTGTAGTTATCTGATGAGCACTAGCAAATTCGTAGTGGGAGAGCTAGCCAGCTCACTTGTGTGTTAGTATCATTCAAGGTAAGTTTTAGAGTTGCGAGGCGGTGTTTAGAATCTGTAAAATGCTTGTAATATGCTGCATTCATTAATCTTACTTGTCTGTGTCCCATGTTATAAGGTAATATGTAAGTTTGGCTTTATAACTGTAACAATGTCTGCTCTGAACTCAGGAGAAGAGGTGGTTCCCCTGTCCATCAAGAAGGATTATTAACCCTAAGTAAGCCATTGTAAAGCATCACAGTGCAGGTTTGAGTTAATGGTCTTCTCACTCTTATAAAGTTTCTACATGCAAGGAAGCTTGCTCCATTATCTTAAATTATGGATGGATGAAACAACATGACAATTCTTCATCTTTATGCTCTTTGAACTGTCATGGTGCTGGAAGCAAAAGCACAGATTTCCTAAGTCAAGCTCAGTTAGCCCTGAAAAGAAATTAGTACAGACAGAGTACTAGAATGCTGTTACCTTTTTGAACTAGATTATGATTTATTTGCATATATATATTGTCTGCTTTAATCTGCAAATAATTTCTTATTTTTTTCCCTACTTAATAAAACCTTAGTTAATTTATCATAAATACGGCTCCAAGTTGGTCACAGAGGTTCCAGAAATCATAGATTCCATGAACTTCAGCATACTCCATTTCTGCAGGTGGAAGCATGGCTGACCCCACGCAGTTGGACCCTAGGACAGCCAGAGCAGCTACTGCTGGAGTGCCCCTCCCCACCTCCCAGGACAGCTGGAGCAGCTGCTGCTCCTGTGACTCCAGGCTGCAGTCTCTGTCCAGCCAGAGCAGCCACGGTTAACCAGCACTGGCAGCTGTTTCTCTGGACCTGGACGCTTCCCCTCAGCAGATCTCCTCCCACACTGGCCCTTAGTTTTAATCACAGACACTTTTAGTGCTGTGGCACCTTGTAGACTAACATATTTTCGAGCCTAAGCATTCGTGGGCAAAGATCCTCTTTGTCAGATGCATGAGTGGGGGGTTCCAAAGGAGGGTTTAAAGAGGGAGTCTCAGTCAAAGGGAGGGCTGGAATGGGCAAGGTCTGTTCAGTCACAGAAGATGTGGCCAATTATCAGCAGTTAATGTGGAGTTGTGATCATCAAGAGAGGACATCTTGTCAACTCTGGCCCTCCCCTTGATTGAGACTCCCTCTTTAAACCCTCCTCTGGAACGCCCCCCTCCACCACTCATGCAACTGACGAAGCAGGTCTTTGCCCACCAAAGCTTATGCTCCAAAATATCTGTTAGTCTATAAGGTGCCACAGGACTTATTGTTGTTTTTGAAGATACAGACTAACTTGATTACCCCTCTGATGCTGGGCATTGTTAGTGTAAGTCATGGACAGGACATAGACTGAATTTTTGTTCATTGCCTGTGACCTTTCCTGGACTTTTTCTAAAAAATATCCATGAGTAAATTGTAGTCTGAATGGTAGATACACCTTGGAGAAGTCTGCACATTCACAGAATTCATTTTGGGCAATAATTTTTTTTTTCTGATCAAAAATACATTCTGCCTGAGAAGTGCTGCAGTTCTGCCTTTTGCCCATCAGAGGCCACTTTGGTGCCAGAACAGACAGCAGCAGCTGACTGTCAGTAACAGCCAGCACGAGGCTGCGTTCATCTCACAACATCCTGTCTTCAGAACCAGGTTAAGAGGCACATGATGACAGGGAGGGAAGGGCGGAAGAGTGGTTCACATGGAGCTGTGGTGGGGTGGTGAGGAATCACAGACTGAGATTTAGAAGAACTAATGGAGGAAAGACTGGTATGGAGGCTCATAAACCAATGGGATGACAGCATTGAGCCAGGGCTATACAAGGACAGGGGTGCAGGGATACACAAGGATGGGAGCAGATATGCCTGACTAAATGGGAGAAACTAAAAGTGAGCCAAGGGCTGCATGGGGGGAGGCTCCCCAACTCCCAAACAATCCTCCCCTCCCCAAAAAAATGTTTCTACACTTCTCCTATGCACACCCAACAATAGCCCTCCAAGTTCACTGGCAGATGCTTTCCCTTTCTCTCAGATCCTCCATTTCTCTGGCTTCCCAATGCCTTGTCATTGCTTCTGAGGGTTGCGGGACATACGTTTCTGTATTGTAGTTTAAATGAATTACTTAAAGTTCTGTATTTTTACGGGCATACTTGATGACAGGTATTTTGAAATAAATTTCCAATACACTCAACACTGGTGTGATCATACTGTGGTGTTTTGACAACTAGAATTTGCAGAATTTTAATTTTGGTGCAATTAAAAACTTTTTTTTTTTTTGGTGCAAAATTCCCACAAGAGTATGATTGGCTACAAATGTTATAAACTTGGAAACACAGAAAATCTTGTTAGTGGGATTTGAAGGACTGCTTGCTAGCTGGGGCCCTGTTTGAAGTCAGAGGGTGATTTTTGCTGAGCTTATTATGAGGTTTGCACATTCTCTTATTGTTAGTGTTTATACTTAAGAATAAATGTGCTTTCTTAGAGCTATGTTGCAATTTAACTGTGGCCATTACACTGCTTACTTTTCTTCTCAGAGATGGTATAGCAAACCTACATAGGCAGTATGACTTTGCTGGGAAGTTCACTGTGTAAGCTGGGAGATGGACAGCCTCGACACACCCTGCTTACGAAAGGGAGAGTTGCATGTCTCTGCCTGGTGGAGTCAACAGCTGGGGAGCTGAAGCTTAAGAGTGGGTGCGCTTGCTGAGCCACAAAGAGGAATGCAAATTCATTGCCCTGAACTGTGACAATAACCTTTTACAGGTGCAGGAATGGAAGAATGAAAGTAGGAAAACATACATGTGTACTGGCCGACCTGGCTGGCTAACATTATCACTACGTGTTGGAAAGTACAAGAAGACTCATAAGAATATAATGATCAATTTAATGGATATTGTAGAGGTGGACACTGAAAGACAGGTAATACCAAAATTTTGACATTAAGTACTAAAGCTTACAACATTTTATTATGGTTATTGCTTAAAAAGCCAATATGTTCCCTAAAGATAACTGAAACCCACTTCTTAAAAAATTATACAAATCCAAGTGTGAATGTTTTCGTGTCACCCTTTTTTAATGTGATTTTTTTTTTTTTTGTCCTGTTGTACATATCTGCTTTGTGCCACTGCATGGGAAATAGGCAATCTAGAACTAGATCCATCTTCTGAGTGATCAGGAAATATTTGGATTGTAGAAGGGAGCGTTTTCCTCCTAGGAGCGAAATGAGTAGACACAAGATACACATTCCTAATGTAACTGAATGCTCTTGAACAAGGCTATCAGATGAACAGGTCTGGTGGAGCCTCTTTATCATATTGAATCTTGTTTTGTAGAGCCTCCACTCCGTACAAAATTTAAGGTTTTTTCCTTTTTTCTTTTTTTGGTCATTTAAGAAATAACTTTCTAACTCTAATAGATTACAAATGTGAATCTGTTTACTAATCAAGGCAAATAATGTCAACTTTGTACACCAAAGTGTTTCCGTTTAAATAATGCACATGCTTGATTTGTGCAAATTGACACTGTACCACCATAGGCATACTTTTTCATAGTCCCAGCTTCATTCTTATTGCAGGATTTGTGCAAAAAAGATGATCCTACAAAGTGTGTATGCACTTTTCCATGAAATGTAGGCCTTAAATTTGTTTTACAAATAGTAAATCAGCTGTGAACAGATTTTGAAAGGAGTGTATGGCCCTTTGTTTTTAAATATGTAAAATCTGTTTAACAAGCTGAGGTCTGAATGATAAATAGTCTCAGAAGGGCAGCCATGTTAGTGTATAGCTTCACAAAAAAAAAATCCAAGCAGTCCCATAGCACCTTAAAGACTAACAATTTTATTTATTAGGTAATGAGGTTTCGTGGGTAAGACCCACTTCATCAAATGAAAACAAAAAAGCAGTCATGTAGCACTTCAAAGACTAAGGCCATTCTACACAGGCCACTTCCTTTGGAAGTAGCATGCTAATACATGGAGCGAAAGATGCTAATGAGGCGCGGATGCAAATTCCCTGCACCTTATTAGCATAACTTCATGTGATTTGGACTCCGGAAGACTGTTCTTCCTAAAAATTTTCAGGAAGAAGTGGCCTCTGGAAGAAGGACTTTCTTCCAGAAGCCCCCTGCCCCGGGGCCGCACTTCTACATGGCATTTTGGAGTCTGGAAGAACAGTCTTCCGGACTCCAAATCACATGACATTATGCTAATGAGGTGTGGGGAATTTGCATCCATGCCTCATTAGCATCTTTCGCTCCGCGTATTAGCATGCCACTTCCAAAGGAAGTGGCCCGTATAGAAACGGCTTAACAACATAATTTACTAAGTGATGATAATTTAATAATTTATAATTATTAATAAATTATTATATTAATATTATTACAATTTATTATCACGTAATACCATATTTTGTTAAAGTGCTACATGGCTGCTTTTTTGTTTTGATAGAATACAGACTAACACAGCTATCGCTCTGTTACTATTCATCAGATGAGTTTGACTTACGTTTTGGAGATTGAAACATACACCTCTTTTCAGGATGTGGTATTTGTGGGGTCAGGAGACCCTAAGCAGTCTTGCAACTATTTTAGTTATGCTCCTAAGTGTCTAAATTAAAGAGCAGGATTAACAATAAGAAGTTTGATCTGCATTTGTGTAGTGTCAACATTAATATTTTAATGCTTGCATTTTTAGGTTGTCCGTGTAGAGCCATTGGTCACAATGGGGCAGTTGACAGCACACCTGAATCCTATGGGTTGGACTCTTCCAGTGGTACCAGAACTTGATGACCTTACAGTAGGTGAGGATTCTTTGTAATTAAAAGAGAGCGCGTCTTGGTGTATTTTAAATAGCTTTTTATATATGTTGAAGCACAAGACTTCTCTGAGTTTAGGCGGCTAACATTCAGCTTTATTGAATTCAGTAAGGCAACAGATGAGCCAAATTGGACACTAGTAAAACCAGGTCCAGCAAGGCTGCTTGATGCAGCTAACCCTAGTATTTTATACCCGTATACAAACAAGCCCAGTGTCAGAGGCAATTAGTTAGAGAATCGTAAATCACTTTCCAAAGAGAAACCGTTATCAGCAAGGAAAAACAGGTACAAGGGAGCTGGATCTCCAACTCCAAACAGTTTATTAACACATTCCATAGAGCTCATCCTCCCAGCCACTCCCAAACAGGTCGAGGAAAGGACAGGCTCTTGTGTGCGTGCAGAAGTCGGGGAAGTGAAATGGCTTCTGTACAAGAGGGCTTCCACATATAGTACGCTATGATGTTCGGTCTCACTTTTCTCAGATATCTATGTTTTTAAATTCTTGCTGAATTTTGTATTCTGCTATCACATGTTATATAGAAACACAAGGTGGCTGAGTTAATAATTTTCATCGGTTCAGCCTCTAATAGGGAGAGAGACAAGCTTTTGAGCTTACACAAAACTTTTCTCGAAAGCTTGTCTCTCTCACCAATGGAAATTGGTCCCGTAAAAGATACTGCCTTACTCACCCACCTTGTCTCTCTCATGTCTAATATAACACTCTATGGGTGTGTCTACACTTGCATTCCTGTTTCGAAAGAGACATGCAAATACAGTAGTAGTAGGCATCCTTCGATCCTGAGGGATCATGGGTTTGCGCCCCAGTTGGACTGATTCGAGCAGCGTCTTCTGTGGCTGTGCAATCTAATCCGGGAGTGGCAGTCCTTTCCGCACTGTGAGCAGCAGTAGGCAGATATCGCTCTGGTATCGCAGGCACGGATCTTCCTGAGGGCTCTCCTGTCTTCCACTTCCTTCACCAAGGTAGTTTCATACACAAGAGCTCCTTCACTCCCTGTTTCCAGGCATGCCTGTCTGAGGCGAGCGAATGACAGGTGTTCACACTGATAGAGAGAGCGCTGAGGTCACACTTGCACATGTCCTTGTAGCACAATTTAGGTCGCCCTTTTGGCCTCTTTCCAGATGCCAGTTCGCCGAAGAGGAGGTCCTTCGGTGTTCGGCCATCGGTCATGCGTGAGACATGGCCCAGCCAGCGCATACGCCTCTGTTTGAGAAGGGTGAACGTGGAGGCTGTGCCTGCCCTCTCAAGCACTGTGCTATTAGGGACCTTGTCCTGCTATGAGATACCGAGTATGCACCTAAGGCAGCGCATGTGGAATGTGTTGAGCCACTGCTCTTGTTTTGAGTGCAAAGTCCATGTTTCACTGCCGGTACGGCAGTGTGCTCAAAACACAGGCTGTGTAGACCTGCACCTTTGTGTGCACAGTGAGCTTATTGTTAGCCCATACTCTCTTCATCAGCCTGGAGAACGTTGTGGCGGCTTTTCCAATGCGCTTGTTGATCTCGCTATCAGGTGACAAGTTGTCCGAGATCGTTGAGCCTAGGTACACGAACTCATGGACGACTTCCAGTTCGTAGTCTAACACGTTGATAGATGGCTCGTTACCCACGTTTTGGCCCATCACCTGGGTCTTCTTTAAGCTGATTGTGAGGCCAAATTCCATACATGCATCCGCAAAGCGAGTTATGAGTGACTGCAGTTCCTGCTGAGTGTGAGCAGCAATAGCTGCATCATCAGCAAAAAGGAACTCCCTTAGATGCTTCGTAAGCACCCTGGTCCTCGCTCTAAGCCTCGACAGTTTGAAGAGGTTGCTGTCTGTTCTTGTGCGGAGAGAGCTTTCCTCTGTAGCAGTTCCGAAGGCATATATGAGCAAAACTGCAAAGAAGATGCCGAACAGTGTTGGAGCCAGCACACACCCCTGCTTCACTCCGCTGAGAATCTCAAAGGGTTCAAATGTGGATCCTTCGTATACGACGGTCCCCTTCATGCCTTCATGGAAGGCCCTAATAATGCTGAGCAGAGTTGGGGGACAGAATCGCAAACAGACCTTTTCTGCTGTTGAGGTCAAATGCCTTGGTCAGGTCGATGAAGGCAATATACAGAGGTTTGTTCTGCTCCCTGCACTTTTCTTGTAGTTGCCTAACAGAGAAAACCATGTCTATGGTGGACTGTTCAGCTCTGAACCCACACTGAGACTCAGGGTAGACTCTCTCTGCAAGAACATTGAGCCTCTTCAGAGCAACACGTGCAAATAGCTTCCCCACAGTACTGAGAAGGGAGATGCCGCGATAGTTGTTACAATCGCTTTTGTCACCCTTGTTCTTGTAGACAGTAACAATGTTAGCATCCCTCATATCTTGCGGTACGCTGCCTTCTCTCCAGCATTGGCAAAGTATTCCATGCAGCTCTGAAACTAGAGTACCACTGGCGCATGTGAGGATTTCTGAGGGAATACTGTCTCCTTGGGGCTTTTCCAGAAGAGAGTGCTTTCAGCGCGTCGCTGAGTTCCTCCAAGGTGGGCTCAGCATTGAGTTCAGTCATGGTGGGCAGAGGCTCAATGGCATTCAGGGCTCTCTCTGTAACTACAGTCTCTGGCGTACAACTGTCCAGCCAGACATGCAAATAAGGGAAATTGAAAATGCAAATGAGGTGCATATTTATGTATCTGGTATCTCATTTGCATATTCTTCTTTCCAAAGAGCTAGAAAAGGGAATAAGTGTTCTTTTGAAGATTGAGTTTACTTTAGAAAGAGCCGTGTCTACACTGCTTTTGTTTCAAAAGAAACTCTTTTGAAAGATTATGCAAATGAGGTGCCAGATATGTAACTCTGCACCTCGTTTACATTTGCAATTTCCCTCATTTGCACGCCTCTTTCGAAGAGGAATGCAAATGTAGACACAGCCCATATGTTATATTTTAGACAGACATTTGCTCTTTAAAACTGCTATCAGGAATAACATGAAAAGACTTCATTTTCCAGAAGGCTTTCTTTAGTGTTTTTCTCTTTGTTCTTAAATCATTTTCATTTTAAAGGGAAATATGTTTCAGTTGAATACATTCTCTTGTTAAGGTGGTCTGATCATGGGAACTGGCATTGAATCCTCATCCCATATCTATGGACTATTTCAACATATCTGTTTGGCTTATGAACTTGTTCTTGCTGATGGAAGCCTCGTGAGATGTACACCAGTAAGATAAAGTGTTATTTTGCTATGATTTATAATGTTATCAACTGTTGAATGTATGGACATGTAATTTAGTATGACCTACTTTTTGCAGACTGAAAATTCAGATCTATTTTATGCAGTGCCCTGGTCTTGTGGTACTCTGGGGTTCCTGGTTGCAGCAGAAATAAAAATAATTCCTGCTAAGAAATATGTAAAATTACATTACAAGCCTGTCAGAGGTTTGGAAAAAATCTGTGAAAAGTTTGCTGAGGAATCTAAAAAGAAAGAGAACAACTTTGTGGAAGGATTGGTGTACTCCTTGGAAGAAGCAGTCATTATGACAGGAGTCTTTACCGATGAAGCTGAAGATAGCCAGGTAATTATAAGGAATCCTATTCTCTTACTAGATTTTTAGTTCTCTTGCATGGGAAATATTCCAGTGTATGACAGTAGTAGGATCAGTACAAGAGGCATATTTTAAGGGATATTGAATTTGCTTGAATAGCTGACTATATCGTTGGCATTAGAATTTTGCTGGTAAATATCAACTCAGGCTGTAAGCTCATATGTTTTTTAAATTGATGAGTCTTTTCTGATCTTAGCTTACGTCACAGCTGCTGCTTTGCAATGTCAGAAAGAAAAAAAACAATCTGGACTGTATATAGGAAACATACCTGGAGGCAAATGTAGTCACAACGCAATTATCCAAACTAACATCTGACTAGAACATCAGGGTTAATGTTAACAAAAACATGCCATGCGTCTCTTTAATGGCAGTTCTTCTGAAATGCTTATTGCTCTAAACTTCAAAACTGTGATGGGTTTTGGCTCATTACCGGCTTGAGAACAGAGTAATATTCATAGAATACTGACACAAGTTCCCATGTTCAACTTCCTTTGAGCAGGACAAACCTTATTTTAACTTACCTGCAATGAGGTAGGTTTATGAGACACACAGATTGGCACACTATAATAATTACTCCAGGGGGGAATTCTGCACCACTGCAGAATCCATGTGCCCAAGATGCCCCTCCCCCCCCCCCACCGAATAGTAGATTCTGACGAGGAAGAGAAGAGAAGCTGAGAGAGGGTGGCACACCTCTCCCCAGCAGCAGTCCCAAGCAGGCCTCAGCTAGACTCCTGGTCACTATCATAATGTGCCTGGAGCAAAAGTAGAGGGTCTTTGAGTGTTTTTGGGACAGGTGTAGGCAGGGCAGGCCTGGCTCTTGTGCTGGGGCAGGGGCAGGCACAACTTGCTGCTATGCCCATGTCTTATGGGAGGATGGTTCCATCCCCACGTAATCTCTGTGCAGACAGTTGACTGTAGCTCTCAGTGGGGAGGCAGCCTTGGTGCATCTCCTGTGCTCCCACTGCTGCACATGTTCTGCAGAGGCCTGGTGGTCACACAAGCAGTTATGGGTGAAATGTGGGGAACCTTGGCCAGGGCTATTTAGGGAGAGTGAGCAGGCATCTGCCACTCCCCACCCACTGCCTTTCTTAGAAGAATTCTGCTCAGTGTGCTCACTTCTGCCCCAGGCAGAACTCTTACCCACAGTGCTGCGAGGACAGGTTTTCTCCTCCAGGAGCTTGGGTTCTCCGGCTGCAGCTCCCATGGTCAATTTCCTGCACTGTCCTAGGGCCTCTGGCAGTGGTACAGGCAAGGAAGGGATCAGGGCTGGGGGGAGCAAGGGTCCCCCACTGGTGGTGGTGGGGAATCAGAGTGGCCCCAGTGTTGAGGTGGCGGGGAGAGACCACAGGGTGCCAGTTCGTGTCAGCAGGGGAGAGAGTAGTCAGTCTCTAGAGGAAGGAGAGGTGAAAGCATAGAGCTGTGTCCTGAGGGAGAGGGCAGTGAAAGTGGGAGAAGCAGATGAGGGGAACAGTCCCTGAAGCAGGGATCCTGAGAGAGGGGGAGCAGAGGAACGATGGGAGATTAGAAGCTGCTGAGTGGGTATTGGGGTTTGCTTGCCTTCAGAGAAGCAGGGGGCTCCCTCTCCTCTCCCCGGGGACTGAGGACAGACTCCATTAAGCCAATGCAGTGGTTCTCAAACTGTGGAGCAGGGCTCACTTTATTTGGGTTGCAGCACAAGGGCTGGTGTAGACTTTCTGGGTTCCAAAGCCCCGCTTCCTGGCATTGAGGCCAAAGCTCGAGGACTTATGTTACAGGCCTCCTGCCTGAGGCTGAAGCTTTAGCTTCTCCTCCTCCCCACCTCAGGGCAGTGGGGCTCAGGCTTTGTCCCCCCTGACTTGGGGAGGCAGGAATTAGACGGGGTTAGGCTTTGGTCCCTCCTTCTGGGGATCACATAGTAATAGTTGTCAGAAGGGGGCCCCAGTGCAGTGAAGTCTGAGAACTCCTGAGCAAATGCATTCTCTCAGCTTTCTCCCCATTGGTAACATGTAACTTGGTCCTGCAGTGAAGATCTTTGTGGGTGCAGGAGATTCTTTAAGCTGTTTGTATTGTTACAAATATGTTGGCTGAGAAGTATTTTGAAACAAATTATCAAAATAATTGAAAATTACATGATTGTATTCCTTTGAAAATATATGCAACATTTTTAAAGTTTTGGTGCAGAAGTCTCCCAGAATTAAATAATAGTTAGCAACTAAGCTGAGCTTTTATTCTGGAGCGTCCTAAGCACTTTACTGAGGAGATCAGCATAATAATCACCTTTTTGCAGATGGGGAAAACAAGGCAAAAGTACTTGGCCACAGTTAGCCAGCAGCTTATCAAGAAGCCAGGAATAGATGCTAGATCTCCTGAGTGTCCCATCCAGCTTCAACCACAGGGTCACACTACAGCATGAAAATCCCTTTTAAAAAGTCCGAACGCTTATTTAGCATTGAAACTGTTCTTTTCTTAGCATAACTTCAAAGCAAAAAATCTTAGAGCACCATAAATATTTGTATTTCTTAATTTTCATGAGATAATTCTTTATATTGGTGTTTGTTTATATGTGATATATCTTCATTTTCAGATAAACAGAATTGGTAACTACTGCAAACCATGGTTTTTTAAGCATGTGGAGAAGTACCTTAGAGAGAATCGAACTGGAATAGAATACATTCCCTCAAGACATTACTACCACCGACATACCCGGAGTATTTTCTGGGAACTCCAAGTAAGCCTTAGACATAAGGAAGATTTTAATTTTTCTTTTGGAGTACTTTGAACATAATCCTTGCAGATTGAATATTCTTTTCCCTTAGGAATCACCTATGTATGTCATAAGTGAGTAATTCCTTTTCTTAAGGCAGAAGGAATCCAGATGAAGTGGTGGCAGATTTAGGGGTTTCTCTAGTTACGATGTCTCTTTTTGCATTCCATCCTGACATTTTTTTTTATACAAATGTATGAATGTAAAAGCTAATAGCCCCAGTACCTTCCTTTTTTAATTTCTCTTTTAGGACCACATTCAGGGAATCACTTAAACTTATTTTAGCTTTTATCAAGCATGTTCTGCGTACTTTTCCTGAATTGAGACATAGTCTCGGTATCACTGTTATGTCTACACTACGAGATAATATCGATTTTAAGGCATTTAGCCCGATTTTAGCAAGTGCCTGTCTTCACTGTAAATTCCATTAGCTCAAATTATGGAGCATAATATCGATGTCATAAAATCGTCGTAATCTGATGGATGTAGCATTCAGACTGACCCTAAAATTCCAAATGAAGGGCAGTGAGGAAGCTCCATGTCTTTAAATCGAATCCATTGGCCTCCAGAGAGGTCCTGTATGTGTCCCACAATTCCCCACAGTTCTCCACTCTGCCTTCTACCACTCCCACTGCTTTCAGGTGTGTGGGAATTAGGCAGCAGGAAGACTATTTCAATTTGGAACCTGGAAGCCTGTGTCTATATGGTCATGCTTGTATGAGAGGCTGAAAAATCTTCTTTCTTTGCTAGCCTGGCTGTGGGGTCTGTGGTTCTGTGTCTACCTCTGCTAGCTGTCTTCTTTTTCTGAGCTGCCTGGCGCCAGCAGCTGGCCCCCACCCTCCCCGCACCATGCGGCAGCTAGGCTGTGGGTGGGACTTGTGCTTGTCTGATAGGACAAGAAGCTTCTTTTCAGCCCTTTACATTTTGTCCTGACCCCCATATCCTTTCCCTCCCCTAGAGGTGCCACACAGTCTGGAACTTTCCTGTGCCCAGCACATCTCATGGCTTAACTAGGGACCAATAAAAGGACATGCTGAACATGCTGCCAGGGAACTTGCACGCAGTGAGTGTCCTGGAGCCGCCCAGGGAAAGTCTCCCTCGGCAGCTAAAGATACTTGGGCTGGCAGCTATTCAGGGGCTTTGCAGCAACACAGGGGAAGTCTCCCTCAGCCACTGTGATAGTCAGGGGGGGTCTTGCAGCTGCCCGGGGGAGGTTTCCCTCGGTGGCTAAGATATTCGGGGGCTGCAGCAGGGGTGGCTTCATTCCGTGAGGGTGGTGGCCATCCGGCATAGGCTTAGGCATTATGGCGATTCACCTTGGGGTCTTGAAGTACATGCTCCTTGCCCCACGCATCCAGGAGGGTCTGCACTTCTGGACCAGTCCAGGAGGGACCCGCCATTGTTGCCCTCGCCTGGCTCCTGGGACCCCTCCAGATGATTCCTTGCAGTACCAGGGAGTCTCAGGCTCCCTCCTGGTGTGCCATGTAGAATGCTGGCTAGAAGGAATGGGGGCAAGGGTGTTTGCAGAGCAGCTTGTAGCTCTGCTGTTTGTGCACAATTTCTCAGAAATTTGCCACTAGAGTGGCTGGCCTTTGAGACAGAATTCTTGATCTGAGGATCTTCTTTGCCAGGAGGTCTAAATCCAGATCCAAAGATCCAATGCTTCTGCATCCTGTTACGAAAACCTGTCTGCTGGGAAACTCGAAATCTTTTTTCTAACCTTTTTTAAGAATTTTACTACCCACCTCTCCTCTCAATTATAAAAAGGCACACCTCTTAGGTAGGCAAGCGAGATTCTGCCTGGAACAGGGGACATTTAGTTAACACGGCAGGGGAATGAGGGGAATAAAATGCAGGAATGAAATGTGGGAAGATGTCATTAGATACCCACAGCCACTTGCGGGGCATTTTTTTTCCCAGTCTGCACCAGTGAAAATACCAGAATGCTATGGGGCTCAGGGAACTGTGGGATAGGTTCCCACAGAAAACTGCTACAACAATCGATTTTTGGCAACTTGTATGTGTCAGCAATAAGTTGATTTTGTGGGGCGCATGTGGGAAGGTGAGGATGCTCAAAATCGAATTTATAAAACCCAGTGTTAAAAAATTGGTTTTAATAAAGTTGATTTTAGCTCGTAATGTAGACTCAGCCTGAGTCAGACCAAAGGTCCATCTAGCCCAGTGTCCTGTCTTCCGTCGGTGGCCAGCGCCCCAGAGGGAATGAACAGGACAGGTAATCATCAAGTGATCCATTCCCTGTCACCCATTCTCAGCTTCTGATGGGCCTATCCTCCAAGAATTTATCTAGCTCTTTTTTAAACCCCGTTATAGTCGTGGATTTATCCTCTGGCAAGGAGTTCCACAGGTTGGCTGTGTGAAGAAGTAGTTGTTTTTGCTTGTTTTAAACCTGCTACCAGTTCATTTCATTTAGTGAACCCCTAGTTCTCATGTTACGGGAAGGAGTAAATGACTCTTCTTTATTCACTTTTTCCACAGCATTTATGATTTTATAAACCTCTATCATGTCCCACCTTTGTCTCTTTTGCAAGCTGAAAAGTCCCAGTCTTATTAATCTGTCTTCATATGACAGCTGTTCCATACCTCTGATCTTTTGTTACCCTCTTCTGAACTTTTTGCAACGCCAAGATATCTTTTTTCAGATAAGGGGACCACATGGGCACACAGTATTCAAGATATGGGTTTTGTCGACATTCAAGATTTATATAAATGCAATAGGATATTCTCTGTCTTTAAAAAGATGAAACAGGAAATTCAGTGTAAGAATATGAATGCAGACTTAAGGCTGAGAATTTACTCTGCCTAAATGTGCCCAGGATTGCTATGAATTTTGAATTTCATCATTTAAGTGTTTGTCATAATAAGGATTAATATAGAACTTTATATACGTCCCCAGTGCTGAATTTAGGGCTCTCTCCTGTGAGGTAATAAGCTTGCTCTGCGCCTTTAAATGGGAGTTAACTTGGCAGGAAGTACTGTAAGATTTTTTATATATTGGATCTTGAAAAAGGTACGTTTTAGATTTCTTTTGATCAAATTCTTATTTAGCTATTTTAAAACCTAAGGTTTGGTGAAAGAGGATATTTTGTGTGCACCAGTGTGGCTATAAATTCTAGTGTATACTAGTGTCTCGCATAATAACTTCCCCATCTGGACCTTGCTGGCAGGCTCCAAACGGCCCGTAGTGCACATATTCTTGTGTTTCTCTAAGGGCACAGTTACACTACAGCAATCCGTTGACAGAAGTCACTGTCAGAAGAGATTTCCTGACAACGCTTCTTTTGGCACAATGCGGCCACAAACAAAAGTCAGTGGCTGCTTCTATACTGAGTCCATAGTGTCAGAAGTTTGATGCAAAGGAGGGCTCTTGAAAATGCAAATAGACACTCATTTGCATATTCACATGGGTAATTTGCATATTTGTGTGAGGTTCTCCTGCCAGCAGAAAACAAGCAGTGTAGAGGTGGTGTTGTTGGCAAAAACCCCCTCTGTCGGCAGCTCCTTATGCCGGAAAAAAAATCAGGTATAAAGGACTGCCAACAAAGGGGGTCTTTGCCGGTAGAACCACGTTCACACCGCTTTTTTCTGCCATCAGGGCGATCTTGCGCATATATGCAAATTACCATGTGAATGTGCAAATAAGTGACTATTTGCATTTTCAAGAGCCCTCCTTTGCATAAAGCTGCCAACACTACAGCTCAGATTCAGCCAGTGAGAAGAATGCTCTGCTCTGTCAACAGAGCAGCCAGACTACCCGGCTGATCTCTCAACAAAACAGGTACCCAGAAGCACAGCGGACAGAACCTGCTGATTGTCCTGGATGCCCTGTCTGTAAAGAGAAGACCCTGCAGAGTGTCCACACAGCTTTTTTTTTTATTTTTTGTCTACATACTGTCACTAAATGCATGTTGTGTGTGGCCGTTCCACTAGTTTTGTTGGCAAAACAAGGATTTTTTTGGTAAAACTTGCCTGTGTAACTGAAGCCTAAAATGTTGTACTCTGTAATTAGTTGGTTTGACCATATGTTAACAATGTTTGAATGGATTTAAGAGTTTTTCTTGGGAATCAATGTATATATCAGTAGGAAAAGAGTAAGGGAACTGAGTATTGAAAGTTGTTTGTACCTGTATTAATGTAGCTTGACATGAATGTCGCCAATTAGAACTACTAAAAGAAAATACGATTTCCTGTTGCTCTCAAAATGCAAATACTGATTTTTCAGCTCACTTGCTTTTACTACCTTTGTTTTCATTTTCTCTTAAAGGATATCATTCCCTTTGGCAATAACCCCATTTTTCGTTACCTCTTTGGCTGGATGGTTCCTCCAAAAATCTCACTATTAAAACTGACACAAGGAGAAGCTATTCGAAAGCTCTATGAGCAACATCATGTTGTACAAGACATGTTGGTTCCAATGAAAAGCCTTGAAAAATCTATCAATACCTTTCACTGCAACCTGAATGTAAGAACACATTTCTCTAAAACTTGGTAAATGGAAGATTGCCCTATGAATGGTGATTATTGGCATCAGTACACACTTTGCACAAAGTATGTGTCCTATGCTAAACTTGAGAGGATTTTCCCAGCTAATTAAATGCTATTAAGCAGATGTAACATGAAATGTTCTAACAAAGAGATGCAAGAAAAACATTGAGACCCAGAAATACCTGATTTTACACCCTTACTTCACAGATTTTTTAAAAGAAAATTCTATAACTTTCTCCTTTTATGTAGTAAAATTGGAAATCCAGTTTCTGTTTATGCAGAATCAATTGGGTGCTGGGAATGAATTTCCCTATCTGGTCTTCAGAGAGAGTGAGTTCAGTTGGTGCAAGAAATACAGATGTTATAACAGACCTGAACTTTGGTCTTAGTGGGTACCAGTAAAATGACTTTCTCTCCTTTGATTTTATTCATAATTTGAATCTTAAATGTGTGTTCAGTTAATGATTTGGGACAGTTTTTCACTAGTGTCTTAAAGCTATTCTGTTTTTTATCTAGATCATTGTTGCCCAGCCTAAGGGTCATGACCCCCAGAACGGTTGCAGGAGAGGTTTGGGGGTGTGGGTCACAAGTAGGGCTGCCATCAGTGGATAGGAAGCAGGGCTGTTGCATGGGACTCCATGTCACAGAGAGCCCCACAAAGCTAATTTATATGGTTCAGTCACATGCCATGCGCTTAAGATAGGGGGTTGCAGTATCTTTATGGAAGGAGTCTCACAAACTTGCAATTTTTTTTTTAAAGTCTAAAAGGGGTCACCCGTACAAGAGGTTTAAACAGTGATCTCGGTAACTAGAAAATACGACAAATTATTATGCTTTCTTTTTTTGCTTTTTTGGTCTTATTCAACATTGTGTTAGGTTTTACTGTAAGGTTAAATGAGCTGGGACAGTAGAATTTAAAAGGGCATCAGTATAAGTTCTGTACTGAAAATTGGAGAAGAGTGGTGCCCTTTTCTCTCTCCATTTTTGCATGCTTTAACAACAGACAACTGATTCTGTATTTTTACAGTTGGTGATACAAAATTATCTTTGCAGGTTTACCCTCTGTGGTTATGTCCATTCATATTACCCAATAACCCTGGCATGGTCCATCCAAAAGGAGATGAACTGGAGCTGTATGTAGATATAGGAGCTTATGGAGAGCCTAAAACAAAACAATTTGAAGCCAGAGCATCTATGAGACAAATGGAAAAGTTTGTCAGAAGTGTACATGGGTAAGAGTCCTATTCTTCAAGATAACATTGTAGAATGTATTACCCTGGAGCTTAATCAGATTTACTTAACTTTTCAGTTATTACAGTTTTTAATTACTGATTCTGATTTTATGTATTCAATATGCCTTTTAAATTTTAGGCATTGCTTGCTTACAAAAAAGCCACTCTGGTTGAGATTCTGTGCTGTGCTTCTAAGTAGCATAGAATGTGCAGCCCACCGGGAGTGGTGGCTAACAGTGGCTGTGTCTACACTAGCCAAAAACTTTGAAATGGCCATGCAAATGGCCATTTTGAAGTTTACTAATGAAGCACTGAAATACATATTCAGCGCTTCATTAGCATGCGGGCGGCCACGGCACTTCGAAATTGACGCGGCTCGCCGCCATGCGGCTCATCTGGACAGGGCTCCTTTTCGAAAGAACCCTGCCTACTTCGAAGTCCCCTTATTCCTATGAGCAGATGGGAATAAGGGGACTTCGAAGTAGGCAGGGTCCTTTCGAAAAGGAGCCCCATCTGGACGAGCCGCATCAATTTCGAAGTGCTGCGGCCGCCCACATGCTAATAAGGCACTGAATATGTATTTCAGCGCTTCATTAGTAAACTTTGAAATGGCCATTTGCATGGCCATTTCGAAGTTTTTGGCTAGTGTAGACGTGGCCAGTGACTTTAAGCTGTTCTTGCATCTTCCTGATATTGGTCTGCTCCTGGAAATGGAAATGCAGTTCCTATGTAAATTAAACAGCCTGCCTGTGGTTTAGGGACATGTCTGCATTATAGCACAAACCAATGTCACGTCCAGTTCTCTGTAGTTTGTGAGAAAAATCATGACGCCAGTCTTTCAGGAAAATAAACTATTCCACACTATGCAAACCAACAGTAGAATTTACCCAGACATATTCAGATGTAATCTATCTGCTATTCACCTCTCTGTTTTAGTGTCATACCAAACTAATTTTTAAAAAAATTTGAGAAACTAACAGGGAAAGAAATCATCTTAAGTTAAATATGAAAAAATACTTCTTAAAATGTATTAGTGTATTTATCTGCCCACCTCACCAAAAAGTGACAATGGAATGTTCTGTTAGCTTTTCCGTTGTACATAATGACTGCTGTTTCGAAACAGACATCAATATTCAGTCATCAGACTGGCTGAATAAGTATCTGATATAATGAATCTGTCCATTTGTTTAAAAAAATATTTCAAAATATTTTGTAGTGTAGCCTTATAAGCTGTAGCTCATCCTCAATTGCTTCATTTTTTTCTATCTGATATTTTGCAACAGTATTAACATTTAATTCCTTATCTTGTCTTTTTCTTTCAGGTTCCAGATGTTGTATGCAGATTGTTATATGAACCGTGAGGAATTCTGGGATATGTTTGATGGGTCACTGTACCACAAGCTAAGGGAGCAAATGAATTGCAAAGATGCTTTTCCAGAGGTGTATGATAAAATCTGCAAAGCAGCACGGTACTAAATCTGGATAACTTAAGCAAGCGATCAGGGAAGGGTGGATTTACCTGTCGTAGTCAGTATATCCTTATAAAAACTTTATCACTGTCCAAATAAGCTTATGTTGATGTTTAAAAGTACAGATTTCTATTTTATAAACTCACATTCCATAGCTTTTGGTATGTTTTAAAAACAGTTTACCCACTTCACAGTAATTTTCTTTAAGAAATCAAGGTACTAGCCTATCACCTTCTTTGTAGCTTAGTTGCAGACATGGTGATATCTATGTCATTTAACATACAATAGACCCTTGAGTTACGTGAGGATTCTGTTCCGTGCACCCTTACATAACCCAGGGGTCCGGCTTTTTCCCCAGCAGAACACACGTTCTGCAGCCAGGGAAGCAGCAGAAAGGTAAGTCCTGGGAGGTGGGGGCAGTTGGGGAGGGTTAGCCTGGCGGTGGGTTGGGGCTGTGGGAGGTGGGTGGGGGAGGGAGGATTAAATCTGGGGAGAATTAGGGCTTCAGGGGGGTGAGGGGTGGAGTTGAGCTGGAGCTATGCGCAGGGGTGGTGAGGCGGAGCCCTGCTTCATTGATGAGCCAGGCCGCAGGGGGTGTGAACCAGGGCGGGTTGAACTGGAGCCGTGGTGGTGGAGGTCTGAACCAGGGCAGGGGTCTTCAATCAGAGCTGCGCATGGAATGGGCTTGCACCAGGGCTGCATGCAGGGGGTTTAAACCAGGGCTGGTAGGGGGAGGGTTGAGCCAGAGCTGCGCATGAGGGGTGATGAGCTGGGCGTGGGGATGGGGGGCGAGACGGAGCTGCATGCAGGTGGTGACCTAGCAGGGGGGTTGAAAGGGGACCGGGGAGGTTGAGTCAGAGTCACACTTGAAGGGTGGTTAGCTAGAGCCAGAGGCAGGGTGGGGGGTGAGCAGGAGCTATGCGTAGGTGGTGAGTGGAGCTGATGAGTGTGTCTGAGCCAGGGCCGTGTGGAGCCGGGAGGGTTGAGCCAGGGCAGGTGGGGGGAGGACACGAGTTAAGTGCAACTGGAAATCACATATTTCCAGGGTTTACTGTAGGAATCGGTGGGTCAGCCACTTAAGAACTGGGTCATGTACTCTGGGTTCATGTACTCTGAGACCGTACTCTGTTTCTAACAGAAAAGTTTGGAAAGACAAAGATACTTAAGTAAATTAGTTATTTATTTTCAAGTATATCTGAGGCAGGTCAAAAGGTCACAAAAATAGGTGCCAAAGTTGAGAGAATTATTTTCAAATTAATTATGACTTTAAAACTCTTTGTTTTAAACAGTAACTGGTACTGGGTTTAAATTTAAGAGAAATCAAAAGTTAACACAACTTAGAGATAGTTATAGCAATGTTCAGACTATGCTCATTTTAGTAATGCAGGGAGATGGGCACTGACAAATGTCATAATTTCAGACATGAATATCAAAGTTTAAAGGAAATCTATTTAGCTTGTGCCCACCTGATTTGTATTGATTCTGTTTGCAAATGGGTAAGTGGTCATGAGTTTTAGAGATCTTGTCGGTTAGTGATCTGTATATAATTAATATGAATTGATGAAGAAACATTTTGGCATCCTAAACTACTGAAATTTTCTGCTGCTGTTCCTTACAGACAAATGTAAACTACAATTTGTTACTTGTCATGGGGTTTATTTTCTTTTTTTATGACTCTTAATTGTGGTGCCTTATAAGTATTTAGTTGGAGAAGACATGGGCCATTCATTCCAGACCATTCTATTCCTGACTTTGGGTGGAGAGGGAAAATTAAAGGACTGTTGTCAAAATTATTGCTTTAGTTATATAAGGTCCATTTGAATAAATATTGATGATAAGTGTAGGAGACAACCTAAAACCCAGTTATGTAGAGGAAGTTTGAAATATACAAAGTGGCTCTGACCAGAGTAAACTTTTAGTTGTGCATTTTAACTGGGTTGGGTTGTAGGTTTAGAAAAGACACCTTCAACAAACTGGAAAAGAAATAACATTAGAAAAATCTGCAGAGTGCTTATTACTTAAGCCCTTTTCTTATATCACAATCGAGCTGTACCAATTTTTTTGCTTCAAGAGTGTGTTTCATGAGCAGGGAAGAGTTTTGATACTGAACCAAATGCAATATTTTTTACACTGAGCCCACATCTGATCCAAACTACTCAAAGGTGCTGTTTTAATGTTCTTTGGGCTTATATGTACTTGCAGAATTTGAAAACAATTATAAAACAATTGCCATGGAGGGAGAGATTCCTTTTATGTCCTAGTTCAATGCTAAACCAACGATTGCTTATTGAGAGAAATGGACATTTATAATGCAGATTAAACCACTGATTTGGCAGTAATCAAACTAGACTTGGTCATTCACTTTCAGAAATGCACAGTGGATCAAGTTGCAATCTAGTGCCCTGCATTGCAGCACCAGCAAAAGGGGAATAAGTTGTCTCCTTATGGTCCTATGTGGGCTGCCCATATTGTATGTTTCATCCAGGGAGAGACAGAACTAATGCAGAGTACATACATTCCCCTCCATCCACATATAAGTGAAAATGGGTGGGGCCAGTGTTCAGCTCCCATTCCAATGTTCAAGCTAGCACAGCTTTGTTAGCATTTCAGAGAATGTTTGGGATACCAGGTATAGACCTTGGAGCAAGGAGTACTGGGAATACATATTGTAACTGCATCACAATCTCACAATCCACCTTGCAGTCTGCTCGTGGGGCAGCACCATAACAACTTGTCCCTTTCTCGTAGCAGAGACGTGATTTCACCTGTTAGCTGTAAGATGCTCTGCACTGAGTGAGAATTGGTTCACTTAGCTTTTACAAGGCAAAAATAAAGGATATGCAAAAATATTCAATCAAAATAGTGTCTCTCTAATGTAGGTATTGATGGTCTTCAGTTATAGATCGTGTTCATAATTTGCGTCTGCAGACTTCTGGTACAGCGTTATTTTAATGTTGTGTCTATGGTTATTGTGAACACAAACTCTCTTTCTCATGTGCACATAGCTGCTGATGGAGTTTGAAATTCTTGGCTGTTTTGAGCTGTTACAATTAAAAATATAACCAGTTGTACTGCTGATGTGTTATTTCTTATGGGTGACTAAATAAAATGTTTAAAAAAACTGATTTGTTGTCTGGTGCACTTTTGGCACTGTCACAAGGATTGCTGAGAAAAGGAAAGCTATTTGGAAATTATAGAACTTTGGCTATGTCTATACTAGACCAAGAAAGTGGACACAGATATGCAATTCTAGCTATGGCAATTACATAGCTAGAATCGACATGTCTGTGCTCGGGTAACTTGTCTGTCTACACGCTGGGGAAGGTTGATGGGAGAGTTTCTCTCTTACTCCTTGAGGCTTGCGAGGAGTACAGGGGTCAACTGCAACCCCTGAGAGCTCGATTTCACGCGTCCAGAGTAGGCGTGCAAAAGTGAACCCTGGAAGATTTACCCTGAGGAGGTTGCTGTTCCATGGTAGCGTAGATAAGCCAGTAGTGAGACTGTTGAAAGACTGAGGCTGAAATTTGTGGGGCTCCTTCTTGGGACGAGGGCTCATCCATGAAGTGTGGCATGCAGGATTGGGGCTTAGATTTTTAGTTCCTCCTTGGATAAATATTGACCCAAATATCTTTAACTTCCCTGTCAATATGATCAGCGTTCCAGATATGGTTCAATAATTGCAGGCATAGTGGATTCATTCTGTGTCTCCTTAAAGTACTCTTCAGTTGAACATTACAATAGAGTGAAAGCCTCAGCAATTTTCTTTTGTTAACACAGACCTTCTTGATCATTATGGTATGTATCGGTTACATTGGTTCTGGGCTGTGAGACTGCCTAGTCTTACATTTTTTCCAAACTATGATGAATTTGCCATTTGATGGCCCAGTCATCTGAACAGTCCAAAGCCTTTTGGCTCTGACTTGTAAATCCATTAACTCTTGGGCTCAGGTCTACAAAAGGGACTTAGGCCCCTAGAAAATCACAGAAATACCAGTCAGCCACAAACCATGATGTACCATACCTGTGCTCCTACATAGTGAGAATGCAGTGCACAAAGCCAGGTTGTTAGCCAAAGGATGGTATTGATGAGAAGGATGTGTCCTAAACCCTGCTCCTCTCATAGAGACAGTCACTTATCTCTGCTTGTGATCCAAGATGTTCAAGAAGATAGGGGAAAGGTAGGTACTCCTCTGCCCAAGTCACGTGCAGGTCCTGATCTGGTAGCCATGCTCATTGGCTCCCTAACTATACGAAACAGCCCAGCAGGTGGAGAAGTTCCCTTTTGAGCTTTAGTCTAGAGGTATAAGCAGTGGTGGGCAAC
This sequence comes from Carettochelys insculpta, assembly GCF_033958435.1. Classification (NCBI taxonomy): domain Eukaryota; kingdom Metazoa; phylum Chordata; order Testudines; family Carettochelyidae; genus Carettochelys; species Carettochelys insculpta. Next base: position 13,071,521 of record NC_134145.1, on the reverse strand, counting down.
CAGCCTGCAGCATGAGGGAACCCCTCCTGTGTCTTTCGCCCGTGCCTTTCTCATGCTGGAGGCCCCGCACTTACCTATTCCTCACCCTCCCTCACAGTACTTCTGGAATGTCGTGATTCAGTTGTTTTACTGTGTTCGAGCTCTAAGCGAGATGGAGAGGAGGCAGGGAGTAGGCCAGGTTGGGTTTGAGGGAAGGGGTGGAGTGGGGGTCAATCCTGGAGCAGAGGGGAGGATCAAACAGCACCTGGCAAAAGCAGAGGTGACACACACTTGAAGCAAGGGCATCTGTGAAGTACATGCTGATTGCACACAGCATTGTGAGAGCCCGACAACTTCAAGAGAAGAATTAGGGAGCCCTGCGTTGGAATATTCCAAAGTGCAGTGATTCAGCCACGCAGCTGAGAGTGGGGAAGAGGGTCCTGTTCAAACTTCTTCTCTGGCAGAGGGAGAGCTAGGGTTGAGTGAGTGCTTTAACCACTGGGAATGACCACCTCATTTTGTGTGGTGCCAGGCAGTTTATGAACTTGCCTAACAGATCAGGCCCTACACACAACTTAGGCAAAGTAGCACCTATCTTTTCTCTGGAGCTTAGGCTGCTGATAGTTGTCTGGACACATAGAGCAAAGCAGAAGTGTGCATGCCCAGAGGCAGAAACAGATGCCTAGGGACTTTCTACTGCAAAACTTAGGTGCCAAATGTGTTTAGTGTCCATAGAGTTGAATGTAGCCAAGTGAGAGCTTTGTGAATCACATTGGTGCTTAAAAATCAGAGTTGGGCACTTAAGTTTCACAGTGGATCTAGGCCCTGATTCTTATTATACCACAGAGTCTGCACTTGCCCACCAGTAAGTATGGGTATCTCCATCGTACTTTCCCTAGAGGGCCCAACCTTTCCCTTAACTCTGTTGTAATAATCACACATTTTTTTTACCTGTGTTCAATTATGCCTTCCACAAAGAGTAATTGCTGACTAATTAGCATGCCTAATCAGCTACAATTAACATCAAATTATGGCTAAACTTAATTATTGTAGGCTGGCATACACGTTATTACACTGTGCAAAGGTGATCCCTGTGTGCCAAAGATATGTTTATTATTGTTCACTTTTGCACTCCCTCCAGTACTTACCTGTATTCATTCTCACTTCCGACCAGCAACACTTGGTGACCTTCTCCAGTGCTGCTTGGGACGAGGTGTCAAATGATACCTCTGAATTTAGTTCTGTTGCCACTGCTCTCTCCCTAATCCCCTGACTACACAGCAGCTCTTGCCTGGGCCAACCAGTCCTATAACCAAAATAATAGTTTATGCTTATATAAAACCTTTCATCTGAAGTGTTTTGTAACCAAGGCTAGACAAGTTGAAAAGAGCAGTACAGCCTCTACCAAATGCTTACCTATAAAACACATACAAGAAATGTTAAACACAACCATTGATCTTCCCCCCTTATGTCCATGGTTCGTAAGCCCCCATGCTTATCCCCTTTTCCCAACATGGCTGCAAATGCTAGTTTGTATACTGAGTTAGTCTGATAGTTGAGTATGTGTTTTGGATTCTATTCTCCCTCCTGAGACTGGCAAGCTGTATGATTTGGGTAAGTTATGTTGCTTTTGTGTCTGTTATATGTATAAGAAGCATATGTTTTTAATATCTTATTTGCTTTAAATTTGTGGTAAGAATCTTTTAACTATTCCCAGACAAAATAGAAAATGAAGTATTGTTACTGATTCACTTCTGATCTGTGTAAAACTACTTTGTTGGCAGGTTTGCTGTGTGAAAAAATGTGATTGACTGATAAAGTAGGGTATGGAGGATTTAAGCTTGTCACTGAAATTTACACCTGGGCTCTCCTTTTCTCAATCAATGTAACAGACATCCTTTGAGGAACGTAACTCCACTTGTGTTGTACTGATTTTGGCCAATTCTGTTGCTCGGTGTGAGAACAAAAGCCATTAGCTGCAATATAGAGCACAGCATTGAGAGTACAAAAAAAAAGCCATTTCCTGAAGTAAGTAATTTGGTGGAAGAGGAAGTATTTGATATTGAAAGAGCTACCTACCAGCACTCCTATCAAAAATCCTGCCATATATCCTCTTCATAAATTATGCCATGTATATACAACCAAAGGTAAAAATAATTACAATCGCAGAAAGAAAAAGTAAGATGGCTGGTGGGGTTTGTTTGGTTTTTTCAGAGGAAAATTTGAAGGTTGTTTTAGACTCCTGTGCAGCTCTATTGTATATTGCAAATATTTCCCTTCTTATAACCAATATTTATTAAAAGTGCCTCCACCTGCCTTCGCTTGACAGGATGCACTTAGTTTTAAGTAGCAGCAAGGGCTTGTACAGAAGTGTCTGTATCAGTTGCAGCAGAAACCAAACTGTTCCAAGGCCGCCTGTCAACAGGGGTGATCCGCTGTCTGTAAAAGGGGAGGGAAAAAACAAGCACGCACCAATTATTGACAGTATTAATCTCTCTTCAGTCTTAGCTTGCGTTTAGGAAAATAAAGTTATTACAAGCTCGACAGTTAACTATGCAGTGAATAGCTTCTCTTGGCTCATCTCAAAATGTGCCAGCAAACCCTCGTTTAAGCAGCATAAAATGTTGCCCTTAGTTACATCTTTGTAATCCCAGCGCAGACAGTGGTCAAACAACTCTCTTAGAGCTCAAGAGGGGAAAAGTAAACAGATCTTAGCAGAACTATGCTAACCCTTTGCTCAGTCCTACACCAGAACCTCACCAATCCTTGCTCCAAAGCAGAGAACTGCAGTGAGGGTTCATAACTGATACTACCTCACTATGGAGGGGCAGATTCCTCCCACTCCTGCCCCCTCCGCCCCCAGCAGGAAGGGTTAAAATCCAAGAATGATCAACCTCAACATAGTATACCTGGGAGGCTTGTCAGAGAGGTGGGGCCTTAAACAGCGAGGTTACAAACTCAAGCAGAGGTTGGCACTGAGGTGCTGCTTAGCAGGAAAGCTGCTGACATGCCTCTGCTCTCTGACCAGTCTAAGAAGTGGAGGGACTTCCTTGGTTTTTCTTTTGAGCCTAGGGCCTTCAGACTGGGTCCTTTGCCCCAGTCCCCTCCACAGAGATTACTGAACTCTTGCATGGAACTGTAGGGTAATCCCAGACAGCCTTGTGAGCTGCAGTTTACTAGGTTTGCTTTTTTTCATTTAGACTGCATCCTTCCTAAAACAGCTGGAGGCCCATGCCCTGAACCCCCAACCAGTTCTACAGCAACATCAACAGCCCAGGAAGGGTCTAACTGTTTTTTATCTCCAACAGCTCAGTTAGAGCACTGGCCTTGTAAACCAGGAGTTGTGAGTTTGATCATTGTTGGGGCCTCAAATGTATTTCATAACAGCTTTCAAGTACCTGGGGACAACTTAGATAAACATCTGTCAGGGGTGATGTAGATGGTCCTGCTGTGACAGGGGACTGGACTCTGTGACCTCCTGAGGTCCTTTCCAGTTCCTTGATTCTATAAATTAATTTATTTCCCATATATAAGTGACCATGGGAGGCTGCTATGCCCAGTTCGCCGTATCCTGTGCCCTGTATCCTCTAGCCACGCAGGGGCAGGGGCAGATGTTGCACACACAGCCACCCAAAGTTGCTGCTGTGTTGACGCTAGTGAGGCTGAAGAAGCATTCAAAGCTGGAAGTGGAGAAAAGCAGCGCCTGCCAGCCAGCAGTAACTCAGAGGGAGTGCTAGACAGGAGTTTCCCCTCTGCCTCTGCCCTGGGAATTGCTGACTCCCAGGTACTGAAAGCTAAATGTTGTTACAGATCTTACAGACAGGTCCAATTTTAAATCATTTTTACGGACTGTCCATGAATATACTGATGGCTGCAACCCTGGCCCTCACTTAACAATCTTCAAGAGTCCGTCACTTATACTGGGTCTCCTGGTCATTGGTTGGGATTAGTGAGGTTCTGTCCCATACCACTAGCTTGACACTGCCCGTAGTACAGTTCACTTACAGTAAGTAGGCATCCCGCTCCAAGTTACTCAAATAACGTCGTGTTTCACATTGGTAAAGTGACCGGTATCTAGTATTCCACTTGCACTTTTCATGTTTTGTGATGTCATAGCGACCAACACCGACTGGGTTCTGAACAAAGAAAGTCAGACGCAGTTCCGCATTGTTAAAGGTGCAGGCGTATGTTTGCCAGGGAAGTTCTGCCCATGATTACAATGGCAACAGGATTAGGGTATCCATTTGAAAACATCCTCAAATATTTATCAACAATCATTACCACCAGCTCTGATACTTGGGAATGGAGGAATTAGGGCCTGATTCCTCCATTTAAGTTCAGAGTTTGTACAACAACCATCATAATCAGATCCCGGGGTTCCGATTTCTCTGAAGATGTTGGGTATCATTCCCTTAGGATGTGATTTTCCCCAAAAACATAGAACTAACGCTAGTCAAGTTCCGTTTTTTAGCACTGTTACCATACAGTGTAATCAGCAGAGTTCCTGCGTCCGTTACTGAGCAATCCTTTTAGTTCTTTTTCAAATTGCCTGTTGCCTGCCCTTTGGCATGAAGGCAGAAATTGCTTGAAAGTTGGCTCCTCATCCCTAGCTCTTGGGACTACTTCGCATCAAAGCATTTTCTGTCTTCTCTGTGCCCTTCAGGCTTTGTTCTAGTTCACTGTGGGAACTTAGAGAAGATTATTACCTGATGCAAGAATGATATGAAGGAATGCTGCCATTACAACCTGCTGGCATGGGAGAGAAATTCTGGGCATGTGTATGTAAATACAGTTTGTTCCTGAGTGCTTAGATCTAGATATTCAACTGATGCAATTATTGTGGGAACACAGAAGACACAGAGTGTGTTTAACCCGTTTTCCCAAAATGAGGGGGAGACAGTTTAATCTCAGAGGGGTGGCTGTTCTAGTCTGTAGTTTCACGCACAAAAAGATCAAGCTGTCCTGTAGCACCTTAAAGACTGACAATTGTATTTATTAGGTAATGATCTTTCATGGGTAAGCCCCACTTCATCAGATTCCCATTAAACAACCAGTTTAAAACAACTCTGGAGAGACAAGGGACCCTTGAGAATCTAGAGGGGGTGGGCAGGGCCCTGAACCAGCAGGCGACATTCCCTCCAGGCATGAGCTGTATGGCTGGCTCAGCCTGTTTCTCCTCCCTGTTCAATGGCAGAGCTAAAACAGGCTCCAGGAGGAGTCTCTTTTATACCTTTACATTTACTCCAGGGGATGCTGGAGACTTCTTGTGGCTGGACTTTGCGTAGGGCCAAGAATTGAAATCACTGAGCTATGCCCAGAGCCAAATCCACCACAAGGTAGTGGAAGTCATGAGCAGTTGCCCAGTGGGAGCAGCAGTGGTACAACGGGTGGCCAGCAGGGTGTGGTGGACAGCAGTGAGTAGCAGGTGGCTGGCGAGTGACCAGTGGAATAAGATGCTGCTTTACCTCCCCTGCTCAAGACGGGAGGTGAACCCTGCAGAGGCAGTTGTAAGCTCTGAGTCTGCCATGGGCAGCAGTTGTGAGAGGGGTGCAGAGAAAGTTTGGGCATGTGAAGGGGACATTGGGGTTGCTGGACTACAGAACCTGAGAGGAAGAGGGCACTGCCAACTTACTTGGGGGCTGAGATTTACTCGTAGCCTTGGCATGACACCATAAAGAACATTCATAACAAATCAATGCCAAGCTACTTTCCTCTTTTGTATTCCAAGTTTCATTTCTACACTGAGGCCAGGTCTCCAGAGTCGACAGTAGACACAATTCCAGCTACTGCAGTTGCGTAGCTGAAATCAGCTTATCCACAGTCGACTTCCCTGGCTGCCCTCACTGAGGGAGGTCGACAGGAGAAACTCTCCCCTCAACCTCCCTTATTCCTCATGAGATTGAGCCCTGGAAGGCGACTCTGTGCTTGTGAGTGGGGAAGCGCTGCCTCTCAGAGGCACCCAGAGCTGGTGCGTGAATTTCCCAGATCACTGAATGGGGCCTGGAGCCAGCTGTGTTGGATGGATGGAGAGGAACCCCTAGAAACTGAACCTGGCCCGTGCAGCTGCACCAACCCACCAAGATGCTGCCGCTAAAAGGAAGTCTGGTTTTGCAGCACTAGGCTGCGACTTGCTGGGCGTACATCGTGCTCTGCCCCCTGAAAGATTAACAGCTGCTGCACACCAGAGAAGGTGCCTGGAATACGATCAGGAGTCCCACTCACCGTGTTGCCAGTAAAGAGGCGGTACGCCTTCCTGTCAACTCGCTTTGCAGATGACCAAAATGGAGGTTGATTGCAGTACTCGGCTCGCTCTATGGGTTTGGGATCGTGGGAGCCAGGCCCTACAGCATACTGCAACAACGTGACGACCGTAAATCGCTGCCCTACTTGCATAGGTACCTAACACACATGCTTAAAGCTCAGAGCCTGCTTAGGTATCTTGCTGAATTGGGGCTGGAGGCTTTGTCTCCTCTACGCCTAAGAGTATCAAGTGCTGCCGCTCTAGGTAACCCACCTTCACAAGCGGCGTCGGTAACCTCACTGGGAGCGCAGTTTTCAGTGGTGCTTTATAGCGCTGTAACTTGCTGCACTCAGGGCAGGGGAGCGTTTTCTTCATACCCCTGTGCCAGAAAGTTGCAGCACAGTAAAAGAGCAGCGCAGACCTAGGCAGCAGGTATCATAAGCAGGGGCAGGCAAGGCCTTCCCAAACTGCCCCGCCTGGCACTGCCCATCCTCTACTGGGAGCTCTGTCGTGGCTCCCTGCAGCTGCATGGGCAAGGGAGGCTGCAGCCATGCCACCTACCAGCTGCCCGGCGCTCTGAGGCCAGCGGAGGCTGCAGCCACGTTGCCAACCGGCTTCCTGGAGCTCTGCGGCTGCGCTATTCTGATCTGGAGGCCCACAGACTCATCGTGTGGGACGAGAGGCCTGGGGAGAGGCTAGTGACCAAACTGGGGGCGGGGCCTCAGGCAGGGGGCGGGGCTGGAAGTCCTTTCCTCCCTAAGCCATGAGGACAAGCACTGCCTATCAGTGTAGACTGAGCCTAGTTAATTCTGTTGCATCCTTTTGGTAGCCACGTAACTAAGGCCCTTTCTACACTTCCTGGGAGCGCGACGCTGCCGAGAGCAATCTTCCAGGGCCATTTAGCAGTTCTAGCAAAGACTCACTAGATCATCCACTGATTGTGCTCCCATCGCACAAGGAGAGTTGATGGGAGAGTTTCTCCCATCGACTCCCTGCAGAGTTCCCTGGGACTGTGCCAGTTCTGGAGGTCCCTCCTGGTGGTTTTCGTGCCTCTCCCTTTGGCCTCACAGCCCCCTACCCCCATGCCATGTGATGCATTTACAGCAGGGGGGCGTCCTCCACAGTAACATTTACAGCGCATCCAGGGGGTGAGAATGGGAACGTGGCATTGCTGACCGTGGCACGTGGACACTGGCTGAGTGTGGCCCAGAAGATCCGCTCCGTGGGGCAGCCGGGGTTCCGAGCAAGAGTGCTGAAAACGCCTTTGCTCTTTGCGTCCTTGCTGTTCAGCAGTTCCACAAAGCCCTTGGCGGTGCTGGTGCTGAGCTCAACGCACTTCTTCTAAAGGGACAAACAAGAGGAGACAGTGTGGCCCAACGGCCTAGCTCCTAAGAGCACTGCTCTTCCAGGGGCCAATCCAGGCCGCAGGTGAAGCCAGCCGGGAGAGACCATTCACTTCACTGCAGCTGGATAAAGCCCATAGACCTTCATGCAGAGTCCAGAGACAACTCAGTTCCCTTCCCGCTGACTTGGATCGCCTCCTCCCTGCACCATCTCTGCCCCACTATGGGCTCTCTAGGCCAGGTTAGCTTTCCAGAGAGCCGTAAAAGTTCTCCACTGCCTCCCCCGTCCCAGCAAGTGAGGGCCACTCCCCAAGCTGCAGGGCTGCAAGGCAGCTGGAATACAGCAGTTCTGAAATCCAGAACAAGTGGAGAAGACTGCCCACAGGCAAGCTTGTTCACTTTTGGTGCCTGGTTTGAATCCAGCCCCAGGTCAGTAGAGGAGGGAAGCCGTGAGTTATTTTTATTGTCTGTATTAAATGAAGGCCAAAGAGCAAGCAAGTAAGGTCTTGTCTACACCAGACGTTCTCAAAAGTTTTGGCTGTGGCCCACCCCACCCCACGCAAACCTTTTTGTGGACCACCAGCCAACCACCCATGAGAACAAAATGCCTTTGTTTATCGCTGAATACCTTGAATACTACACCATTCATATTAGGCTACTGGAGCTATAACATCCAGGGTTGTATATTACCCGTTAAGAAAGGAAATGTTAATAATCAAAATCAAAAATAATTAAACAGATTAAGCACTTTACCTTTCTCAGGTTAGTTCACCAAACTTTGTTTAAAAGAAAATGAAATATTAATTTAGGCCCTTAAAAAATGGTTTCAATGTTTGTCTTTGTTTATGGCTGGGATAAGGAACCTTTTCTGGGTAGGGGCCACTGATCTACAGAAAAAAAATCAGTTAGGGGACATGCAAATGAGGCAACCCCCTGCTCCAAAAAAAATCCTCACTGATGTGGCCCCCAACTGAGATACCCCACTCCCTGGTGCTCCAGCCCCAAGGCAGGGAGTGGGGTTGGGGAGAGAGAAGACAGGGAGGACCAAGCTTCAGGGCTTCCCACAGGCCCTATTAACTCTTTTGGGGTTTCGTGAGCCTCCTGGGGTGAGGCTAAAATGAGGGGTTCATTGTGTTGGAGTGGGCTGGGAGTGGCAGTCTGGCCAGGAGGAAGGGTGCAGGCCCAGTCTATGAGTGAAGTGCCTGGAAGGCTGGATGGGTTCAGGAATGAGGTGGGGGTGGGGTGTCTGGCCAGCGGGGAGGATGCAGGAGCAGGCTGGAGGTAGGGTCAAGAGAGAGGGTGCAGGACGCACATGGAGGGGAGGGTGTCTGGCTAGAGGGGACGATCCAGGAGCAATTTGCAGGTGTGAGGTCCATGAGCTGAGCAGGACAGGGGTTCTGGAGCAGGAGGAGGGTTCAGGAGTGGACCAGGGCTGGGAGAGCTGGGGAACTGCATGGGGAGAATGGAGGTACAGGAAATGGCCATGGGGAGGGCAGTCCCTGCCACTCCCAGGTACCACCCTCCATCGCTCCCATTGGCCAAAATCCAGCTCGAGAGTGGTCTCCGGCACTGTGTTCAGCCAGCCAGGAGGAGGGGGAGCCGCATTTTTTTTCCCCTGCAAGCCAGAGCCAGCGCACGGGGCTCGGGGCTGCCTTCCCCGCCTTCAGCCGGGAGCAGGCGCTGGGCAAGAACCTTGCAGGGGGAGGGAATGCAGCAGGGCTGGAGTGCCAGCGCAGGCTCCCTGCTGGGTGGGTCAGCCCTGAGCCTTGCAGCCCACCTGCCAGGCAGCAGCAGACTACTAGTGGTCTGTAGACCGCAGTTGAAGAATCCAAGGTCCACACAACGGTAGTCATTGAGGTCTGAAAAGCACACCCTTGTCAAATGGGAGTCACCAATGAAAGCATTAGTGCGGCCAGCCCAGGATGGCAGGGGAGGTTCTCCTGCTGACATAACTAATGCCACTTCTCCTGTTATGCCGCTCGTTGTGGGTGGGTTAATTACACCAGCGGGAGAGTTCTCCTGCTGGCATGCAGCAGCTGCCTGTAGGCTGGAGAGTGGCACAGCTGCAATGGTACAGCTGTGTAAACGCAGCCTCAGCAACCAAAGTAAGTGAGCTTTTTGGCTAGGTCTGCAAGTGAATTGTAACTTCCCTGAGTCCAAAGGTGCTGTACTGCTTTACCCCAGCTGCGGATCTGGCCCTCAGTTTTCCTCATTAATAATAACAGGAAGGCTGGGATTTCAAAAGCTGCTGCCTAACCTCCCAGCACCCCCCTTGAGCCCCCTGGACAAGTTACTCCATAAGTAACCACTACAGGGCTGTTTTACTAAACACACAAACCTCTCAGAAGGGTACGTACTTCTGCAGCATAATGCCCACAGATCATAGGCTTCGACCTGTCTCCTGTGAAGATGTCATAAGGGCCGCGTTTACTGACCACGCGTTTCAACATCTCGTCGGTACTGTTTTTGAGGTTGTAGGTGGCTGGTCCCAAACCACTTCCCTAAAATCACCAGGGTGCAGAAACAGCCGTCAGTGACAATTCTAGTAAGCCCTCTGAGTGGCACTGAGCAGCAGAGTCTGAGGTCCTGCTCATGTGGAAGCCAATTTTTACTAACTACGGGTTTGTTGCTAAATAATGACAACACTGCTGTTCTATGTGACGGCAGCACCCAGAGGCCCTCGCTGAGGCTACGTCTACACTCAGCAAAGTAAGTCGACCGCAGGTACACAATCCTAGCTACAGCAATTGTGCAGCTCACGTCGACCTATCTGCACCTGGCTTACATGGCCATCCCTACTGCAAAAGGTCAACGAGCGAGTTTCTCCCGTCGACCTCCTCACGCCTCGTCTCTTGCGAGGAGTACAAGGGTCAACAGCAGCCCCTGAGAGGTTGATTTTTGTGTGTCCCTGAGTGGGTCAATTTTCCAGGCTAGTGTAGACATAGCTTGAAATCAGAACCCGGTGGTGCTTAGCCCTGTCCAAACACCTGCTGAGCTGCAGACCCTGCCTCAAAGAGCTGTGTGCTCTGCCTGTGGCTGTTGCCTCTCAGTCATGCTGCTCATCCTTGAGTAGTCAAATGGTTAACCAGTAGCCCCCGTTTCTTCCAATCATCCATTGCAAATTGCTCCCAGGGCCTGAGTTAAAATCTGCACCATCAGAGAGGCAGGGGTGGTTCCTCAGCATGGCATCTTTAAACTGAGTGCCTGGGGCCACCTCCCATTTGGTCTGCACTAGGCAGGTGAGTCAATTGCAGATGTGCAATTCTAGCAATGGCAGTTGCGTAGCTAAAATTGACTTATCTGCAATTGACTTACCCAGCCGTCTTCACAGAGGGAGGGTGACAGGAGAAACTCTCCCATTGACTCCCCTTAGTCCTAATGATATTGAGGAGTACAGAGGTTGGCTGCTGGCCCCACATAGTTTGATTTCGCACGTCCCTGCCAGGCACGTGAAATTGAACTGTGGAAGCTCGATCCCGAACGGGCCAGTCTTCCGCGTAATGTCGACATGCAGGCTCCACCAATGGCAGCGCAACCCACAAAGGGGCAATACCACCAGAGGGATGTGCTGAGGAGCCACTGATGGAGGTTGGCTGAAGCCTCTGGGGGTTGTCTCCGCTACAGCGCCTGTGAGGCTGAAAGTCTCAGCTTCTTCTGGTAAAACGCATGGGCTACGTCTGCACTTACGACACACTTCAAAATCCCCTTATGCCTATCAGCTGGGGGATTTTAATGTTTGCAGGGTCCTTTTGAAAAGGACCCCCGTGGAGACGGGCCACGCGCGAGTGAAACGTGACACTTTCGAACTGCTGCGGCCGGCGGCATGCTAATGAGGCGCTGAATATTCATTTCAGCGCCTCATTAGTATTCTTTGATTTGGCCATTAGCATGGCCCTTTCGAAGCTTTTCGTAAGTGTAGGCACGACCATGGGCTTTTCCTCTTGGATGCCACTTGCCCAGTCCTCCGTGTTCCCACCCCTCCTCCCCTCCTCTCTCCAACTCACTGCAGCCAGGCAGTGAAAACTGCCAGCCTTCTGCATCCTCTCTATTGAGAACAGCAAATGCTGGCACCTCCCTGAGGTTTCAGGGCTCCTGATTGACCAAGAGATCAAGCCCATGGCCATGCTGCTGGGGTCTGCAGTAGTGAAGTATCCTGAAGGAGCAGCTACCATTGAGCCCTCACTTTTATGCTTTCTGGTCTCTTGTGCCCTGGGCAGTGGCTCATATGCAAGTCTACACAGGGGCAGAATGAAAAGCAAATAGTGTAGCCTTGCCACAACAGGAGGTAAGACGCATTTTTCAGTTTTGCTGTCCATGATCCCTTGGGAGCTCGCCCAGCGTCTCTGCTTCTCCTCCATCAGGGCATACGGGTTTCCATTCTTGCCATATGTCCCGGGGCCTGGGTAGCAATCCTGCAGAAATAAGAGCAAGATGATTGCTAACGAAAATAGATACAACCGCCAAAAAAGAGCCAAATTCTGCCACTCAGAGAAAGATTCTTTGTAATTCTCTAATGCCCAGAGGCCCTAACTGAGACCTGGGCCTACAGAGACAGGTGGTACAGACACATCCAAAGACTCAGTCTCTGCTCCGAAGTCCTTCCCAGCTATTAGGTATTTCTCTGTGGAGACAAGCTGCCCCATGGAGGCACTGTGCCTCCCAGGGAGCTCAGGGACTGCAAATGCCAGTGGCAACATCTAGCTCTTTCCAGTACACTTTTCATCAGGCGAGCAATCCATCTTCAATCAGCAGCAGCCTCAGCCCACCCCTGTGAGCAGGGCAGAGCATGTCAGCCCCATGGTACAGATGGGGGACAGCGGTACAGAGAACTTAAGTGATCTGCCCAAAGTCTGGAGGAACAGGGAGCAGCACTTCCCTCTCCCAAATCCCAGGGCCATGGACAACCTTGTCGCTGTAGCCCCTGAGCAAGGGAACACAAGGGCCAGAAGGTTCCACAGGGTGTTCCCCAGCTCACTAGCACCAGATGATGTAATGCAAATCCCGGGGAGGAACACCAAATACCAAATCCCCTTTTAGAGCAACTCAGCCAGCAATTCCCCCACCCTCCCGCAGCCCCCTATGCAAACTTGCTACAGCTGGACCTGAAAGACAGCTGTGAACCAACTCCACATTAGGTTCAAATCTCACTCGCCTCCAGCCTGCAGCACAGAATTAAATGCTGGGTCTTTCTGATGCCTGCAGGAATGCCTGTCTCCTTGGGTGTCTACTTCTGGGCTGAATGCAGCCCTCTACTCCTCTCCTATTGCATCAATCAGGGGATAAAAGTCTAAAAGGAGAATTTGGTGCAGCCATTACCCAAGACTTAGAATAAAGTGTTCACACTCGATTTTCAATGCCCTTTGCAAAGAGGATTATTGCTTAACAGATGGGGAAATTGAGGCACGGAGCAGTGACAGAACTTCTCCCTGGACCAGTGTATGGTAGAGCCTGGAACAGACTCGCTGGGTGACGTTTTGGCCCCACTGAAGTCAACAGCTAAGCTTCCACTGATTTCAGCGGGGCTGGATTTCAGCCCCACATCCCCTCACCACCAAGCCACTGGCTAACACTGCCTCCCTACTGTTCGGCGGTCCTTACCAGGTACAGCTTGCTATATTCATCCCCAGTAAAAGGATTAACATCAAGTACAATTTTTGCCTCTGCCCAAGACAATAAAAGGAAAGTTGGCCTCTTGACGGTGCCTGATTTAAAAGCAAATGCTCCAGGTATGAAATTACGTATTCTGTGACGTAAGTGGCATCTCAAGCCTTGCCAGCACAGGCTGCTCTGTTGCAAACACAGTCAGCTGTGATTCACACAAGCTCCCACTGCGAGTCACTCTTGATTCACACATACAGCTGTAAAATCAGCAGTCATGCAGCTAGGGAACGGATCCGATTAACACGATATTCTAGGGCCGTGGTTACGGAGGAGCTATTTGACTGTTGCTCAGTCCCTGGGGAGGAAGGATGCTTCTCTGCAATGACCCCGTTTTTAATTTCTTTTGCCAGGCAGTGCAGGTGTGGGATGGCAAAAGTGGCCAGCCTGGAGTGGTAAAAATCAGTCAATACCTTTCAGCTGTCTTTCGCAGTTCGGGGAGAATTAGAAGTCTTTGCTATGGAGTTCCGGGGCTAGGGGAATATTTGCAGAGCATTATTCTATAGAAAAGTTATTTTAAAAACTAACCATCACTATCTGGTGTATATACTCTGGATTCATAGAAGGTAGGCCATGTAAAATGTGTTTGCACTCATAAATACATACACTAACACACCGGTACTGCAGATTAATTCAGTATTCAGGTAGTATGATGGGCATTATGATAGACACCGTTTGGACACAAAACAAAGGGCTCAGTCCCAGAACTGTACTGTACACAGAACTGACTAGCAATAATCCTTCTAATTTTCTTCCAACCATCTGTGGAATAAATAGTGTTATGTGCACCAAGGAATGTGTGGATGTGTCCTACTAGTAGAAACACCTACTGTCAGCTGTGGGCACGCTGCTAATCAGCCGGGTAGCTGCCCAAGCAGTCAGCTTAGGGGAACACTACTCCCCAAGGACATCAGGGAAGATCACCCATAAATACGGCACCTAAGTTACATGAAATAGAAAACACTGCTATTGTGATTCGGTTCTGCCCTAGATCAGTGATCTCTCATCTGCTCCCTTTCCGTTACTCCCTTGCTAGTTAAGATGATTTTGTCTGAGCTATCAGTAGACTATGGCAGGCACCAATGAACAGAAAGCAGCATTCTTAACCCTACTGGGGTAAGCTCATCCAAATGAAGTGATTGGGAAACCAAACAGCTATCAGGAAGCATCACTGGCTATTGACCCTTATTATTTCTTATACCACCTACTGTACTTTTAAATATCACATAGTTGTAAAGGGGGACTTTTTTTGGCTTCTCCAAAATTGTGTATCATGTATTATTAGTAACAGAGAGATAGCCGTGCTAGTCTATATACTATCAAAACATATCCATATATTACTAGGTGATCCAATAATAATATTTAGCTCTGCAACAAGAGGTAGGAGAGTATCTACCTTGCATGTTTCTTGTCAAGTTACTGCAGTACCTATGTTGCTTACCCTAATTATGCCTTTAAATCTTTCTTCTCCAGTGTCACAAACACCTCTAATACTGGAAGGTCGGGTCTCTTGCAGGAAATGTTTGATGTTGTAAGTTCCTGGGCCCAGTTTTTCTTTCTTGTTGAGAAAAAGATTTTTAAGGGTTTAGAAGGAACAAAGCCAGAATTCTAATGTGCCCAACAAATCACACCACCACTCCTTCAACGCATCCCACGTCGCTCAAAGTTTGAAAGATTAAACCACAGTCAGGTTTCTTGTGTGCACATAGAGGGAAAAGTCAAATTCATAGCTCACCAGATGCTTGTTTTTCTTCAGCAGCTCCTTAAAATTAAAATGCGGCATCTGGGTAAGTTGTGCCCCAGCCTGTGCTTTTGGCCCCGCCAGAATTTGAAGCCTTCGCCAGCAGCACAAAGGAGCTGAAGCTTCCCTGGTCAATATTGTAGGTGCCTGGGCCTAACTTTCTGCCCTAAAAGGGAAGCATAAGTTTAAAACCTAAACACTTAAGTGAAGCCAGTTTTACACTGGTACAACACCACTGAAAAGTGTTGTGCTGCAGCAGGGCATCAGATTCTAAGAATTCCAAACATGTTTGCAAATTTTCCTTTCTACATGCAACCAGTGAGTGAGAGTTAATGGAGCTACAACAATATGTACTGGCTGAGAGTCTGAGCCAAGATTTCTAGCACGTTGGATACATTGCTGACGCATGAAATCTATTCAAAGGTCCTATAACTACACATTATGCTGGGAGGTAAATTACGTTGGATAGAGCAGGGATCAGCAACCCCTGGCACGGGTGCCAAGAGTGGCACGCGAGCTGATTTTTATGGGCCCTCGAGGTGTCAGCTCAGCCCCACCTCTCTTCCCTTATGCAACCAGGAGCTTGCTCAAAGCCAGGCTGCCTGTGGGTTAGCAAAAGACCAGCTAATGCTACCAGCCCCCACCTAACCGGTAAAGCTCTGCAGCTTCATTTATTCGTTAATGAAGCTGTTTGGATTCTCTTTCCAGAATTCAATTTCCATGAAAAATCTGAATCATATGTTTGGAAAAATCTGAATGGATTCATTCTGCTGCTTTCATTTACCACCTGCATTCAGCCCTTAGACAGAGATCAAAAGGTCAAATTCTGGCACTCCTCCTGGGAAAGGTTATTGACCCTTGGGCTAGAACTTCATTCTATATCATGAACATTGACAGTTTTGCCATTGATTTAGGGTTGCCAGCTTTTCGGACTGGACAGCATGGCTGGTCGGGAAAGTGGGCAACTCTTCATTGATTTCATTGCCCTTGTATCTCTATTAAATGGACTGATAAGAAAACATTTATCGAATTAATTGGAAGCAGCGAAATGAATCCATTCAGATTTCCCAAGGAAATTTAATTCTGGAAAAAGAATCCAAAGGTCTGATTCCTAGTTCAGTTCTGCATGTAGAGCTGAATACATGCTGTGTCCATGAGATACAGAGACCAACTCACCAACTCTGAAGAGACCTTTTTGCAGTAGGGCACCTGCGTGTCAGTACCTGGTTTCTTACACTTCGGCTACATGGCTGACATGTCAAATCTAGCAAAGGATGATGTAAATACACAATAAATGTTGGATGAAAGCACAACCAATTTTACAGAAGAAGGTCCTGGTCCTGTGAACATGGAGAAATTGTTTGTGTTTCGTCAGCAGAAAGGGTCACTTGGGCATCGGTAGATGTTGCATCAGGCCTTTATTATGGACTCAATACCGCAAAGACACACATGCTTCGTTGTGTGTATCGTCCCATTCATTCTGAGGGATTAGTGAAAGTGAAGGACCTGCAGGTTTGAGGCCTAAACACTTTCTGCAGTGAGTAATGTCGCAGGTGACCACTCACTGGAGTAAATACAATGCCCAAGGCTAACTGTGTGCATGATCAGGGCCCTAAACGGACGTGCTGTGCAAATTAAGGAAAACACAGGGGCCAGTTCCACATTTTAAGTTGCTTCTGGTCAATTTCCCCAAAACGATCAGGCACCAGTGAAGTGGTGTGATGTCACAAGCATGGGAGGAAACGTTAAGCTCTCTCTGGGGTCATGTCCACACTTACAAAAACCTTCGAAAGGGCCATGCTCATGGCCAAATGGACGAATACTAGTGAGGCGCTGAAATGAATATTCAGTGCCTCATTAGCATGCCGCCGGCTGCAGCACTTCGAAAGTGCTGCGGTTTGCTCACCCTTTTCAAAAGGACCCTGCCAACATCGAAATCCCCTTATTCCCATCAGCTGATTTCAATTTGGCAGGGTCCTCTCGAAAAGGACCCCCACGTAGACGAGCCACAGGCAAGCGAACCGCAGCACTTTACACTTGCTGCGGCCGGTGGCATGCTAATGAGGCGCTGAATATTCATTTCAGCACCTCATTAGTATTCTTCGAAAGGGCCATGCTAATGGGGAAATGGAAGTTTTTTGTAAGCGCAGACAGGGCCTGTACGTGTATATAAATAAATTCCTCCTGGGCAACAGAACGATGTCATCCCACAAATGTGTCCGTCTGCCGCCCGAAAACGCTTAGGGGAGGCTGCTCTGGAGGGGTGGTAATGGAGGCCAGGCAGAGCTGGGTCGTCACCGGCTGCAGGTGAGGGGAGATGTGTAAGCAACTGCTGCCCCCAGGCCATGGCAGGGAGGAACGTGCTACTCGGAGCTGAGCTCCAGTTGTCGTTCCGGACTGCCGCCCCCCCCGACCCTGGTTCAGGAAGCAGCTCCTCTGGCAGTAGCATGGCCTCAAACTAGGGGTGGCAAATCCTGTTTCATTAGTTCATCAACCAAATGTTAATTTTAACTGGTTAACTGATTAAATGGGGGAGTGAGGAGATCACTTCAACCAGGCTGAGGCGCCCCTGCCCACGGCTCACCCCGGCTCACCCTGGGACGAGGGCTGCTTTGGCCAGGCTGGCATGCACCCATCAGCAGTGCCCCTGGGCTGGGCCCACAACAGGTGAGGGGCTGCTCCAGTTAGTCTCTTCTGTGTAGGGGGCGGCTTACTGGTTAACCATCTCCAGCCCTCACTGAAACCCTAATAACACAGTGTATCGCCAGGAGAATTTCTGCCCCCAAAATAAAAACTCAGACCACATCCTTAGCTGGTGTAAACTGGGGTGCGCTCCATTTTAACAACAGCTGAGAAATCTGGCTCTTCATTTAACAAATGCCTCTGCATTTAAAGAGATGTTTCTGCAGTGCACAAATTAAACGAATTCAAATAAATTGATACTCATACAGTATTTGGGAGGTGAAAAGTCATCTATGAGGCCTTAACCCTGCAAACTGTAACATGCAGATGCTTCCCCTGTGAAAAGTCAAAGGACTTCAAAGGGATTGCTCATGCGAATCAAGTTACTCACCTGTGTTTGCAGAAGCAGGGTCTTAGCACCAGGTATTACACAGAGGAGGTCAAAACAAGCGCTACTAGACAGATTCAGAGATTTCCAGGCCACCGGGGCCTCTCCTGAGGTAGCAGTGTTTCTGGATTTTATTAGCAGATTGAAAACTTGTGGCTCTGTGAGCTAAATAAACACAATCTCTCTCTCTCCTGCTGCTCAGCAATTCTGAGCAAGTAAAGGCAATGCAAGCAACAGCGTTCCAAGCGGGCAGAGTATGCTTTAAATGATGCCAGAAGCAGGCATTTGCTCTGAATAAATAACACAGGGCATATTAAATAAGGAGGAGAAGTAGGGGCAAACCCCACTCAATGTAGTTTAGATTAACAATCTGGTTTAAAAAAAAAATCTATCGACCCTGTTAAAATATAGCATGGCAGAGCTTTTCATGAACTGTGCCTCTCAGTCCCTTGCATGGCTCTGACAGTCTCGGCCAGTCTCTAACCCTAGCCCTGTGTTGTTAAAACCACCATTCAAACGCTTAAATCTACATTAGGTATATTTGAAAAAAAAACATGCAAACTGAGCACCCTTGCCGAGCACAGGGCCAGACTGGGGTGCAGTCTTACGCAGCTGTGCAGAGGTGGAAGGGGAATATGATCCCTCAGGCGCACCTCTGTGCAGCCTTCCTGGATCATTGGCCTTGGTGTGGAGGGAGAGAGAAGGTTTTGGTTGGACCACCGAATTCCCCCACCTATGCAGAGGGAAGTTGGGAGAGAGGGGGAGGGGCAGCAGGCAGTGCCTTGACTCTACTGGTCTCCGGGGCATCGGTGAATACAGCTGAGCCAGCATGTGGGGAACGTGGTCTGTTACTGATGGCTTCCCCGCAGGAGCAAGTGGGGAAGGGGAAGGAAATGTGACTGACTAGAGCAGAGTTTCTTAAACTGGCTGAGACCACAGAATTCCAAACAATAATATTTTTATGCAGAACACTCATGAATTTTTTTTAAAACTGTTGTAAGACCCCCCCGAAAAAAAAAACCCCACCAGCAACATATACAGCTAAAACAAAATGAAGTAATTTAATCAGGCATCCGAGCGGTGAAGGCGTAACATTGCGTCTGGCTTTAATAAGAGAAAATATAGCCCCATCAATGTATTCATCCGCACACTCCTTGCATACGAGCAAATTGGTCACAGAACACCAGCATTATGTGGAACACAACTTAAGAAACGCTGCCCTAAGGCAGTGCTTCCCGACCTTTTCACTAGTGTGGATCTCCATTCCCCCCACCCCCCGCAAATCATTCACGAACCCCCATGTCAGCTGCTATGTGCACTTTGTGAAATGAAAAAGGAAACCACAACATAGATTTTCGGACTGCAATTAATAATGTTATTGGAAGACAATTAATTTTAAAAATAACAATGTGGTGGTCACTTGGCATTGTGTTTAAAACTTATTTTCTATGATTATTTTCATTTATCTTTTATTTTTTTCACACACCCCCTGCAATGCCCTTGCAGACACCCCCCAGATTGGGAACTGCTGCTCTACAAACCCCAGATTGGGAACTGCTGCTCTAAAGGGCTCCCCCTGGGGGGGCATGGCTCAGCTCTGCACCCCTCTGCCCCAAACATGTGGCTGTTCCCAAAAGCTCAAGCTTAGCCCCCGGGAACCAGAAATCAGAGCGTAGCCTTTTAAAAACTATCATCAGTCCCAGGCCAGGCCATTCCAGACGTCAAGTTCAGTGTGGTGTTTTCAAATCCAATTCACTCTGGTTGCGCAAATGGGGGAAGTCCTATGGGTAGCCGGGGCCCCCAAGCCTTGCTGGCTTATTTCAGAAGGAAAAAATTCTTCAGAGACTGGAGTTCTGGCTCATCAGAATCATTGTCTGGTTACAGAAACCCACTGCTGCATAGGCCAAGTACCAAGCACGAGCCTGCAATGTATAGGCACGAACACGTGTGTGTATGTTTGGGCGAGAGAGAGGGAGCGGGGCTAATAACTGCAGGGAGGTGTGCAGACCTATCTGAATGACCTCAGGAGACGCCTGTGCTTCGTGTGGAAGTATCCCCCCCACCCCTCAGGAGGAGGGAGGCTGCTGTGTGTTTTACAGACATTTCAAATCTTATTTCTGTTTCCTTGGAAACTCCCCTGTTCAGCCAGTCCCGCCCGTGGCAGCGTGGACACGTGTGCCTGGCCTGGCCGTGTGTAATGAACACGTGAACTCATGTGTGCGAGATCTCGGCCAGGCCAGGCGGTGTGAGCCGCACACATGCTGTGTGGGTCTGCGGGCCAAGGGGTGCGTGCGATGCAGCTGCAGGAACGGGTGCATGACTGAGATCAGTGCAGGGCGAATGGGAGAGACTGTCTGTGAGGATGGGCCAGCACCAGACAGGGCTGAGCCTGGTTCTGTGCTGACTCTGGAAAGCCCGGTCAGCTGCCATCTGAGCCTGTCCGCGCTGGGGCTGCCAGTGGGGCACTTACCTGACTGTCTGAGTGCCAAAGGGGGCAGCTGCAAAGCCCTGTGCTGCCATTCGCTGCTGCCCAGGGGCAGAGGGATGGAGAAACCCCCCGCCCCCACCCCAACACAGAGCTCCCAGCTGTTCCGGAACTCCAATGCCATGACAACCCCATACACGTCCTGCCTTTCTGAGCCCATGAAGATGGAACTTCAGCACAGTCCACTGCATGCCCCCCACCCCCCACACCTGCTGCAGCCCATTGCATGGCCCCTGCCCCCCCACACCTGCTTAGCTTGTTACAGCCCATGGCTTGCCCCCCCACCTGCTGGACCTGTCACAGCCCATTGCATGGCCTGTGTCCCCTCCACACCTGCTGTACCCATTACAGCCCATTACATAGCCCCCCCCCGCACACCTGCTGCGCCCATTGCATGGCCCCCACCCCCACCCCACACCTGCTGCACCCGTTACAGCCCATTGTATGGCCTGTGTCCTCTCCACACCTGCTGTACCTGTTACAGCCCATTGCATAGCCCCCCCCCCGCACACCTGCTGCACCCATTACAGCCCATTGTATGGCCCCTGCCCCCCCACACACCTGCTTAACTTGTTACAGCCCATGGCTTGCCCCCCCCCACCTGCTATACCTGTTACAGCCCATTGCATGGCCCCCCCGCCACCTGCTTAACCCGTTACAGCCCATTGCATGGCCTGTGTCCCCATCACACCTGCTGTACCCATTACAGCCCATTGCATGGCCCCCACCCCCCCACCCCACACCTGCTGCACCCGTTACAGCCCATTGTATGGCCTGTGTCCTCTCCACACCTGCTGCACCCATTACAGCCCATTGCATAGCCCCCCCCGCACACCTGCTGCACCCGTTACAGCCCATTGCATGGCCCCCGCCCCCACCCCACACCTGCTGCACCCATTACAGCCCATTGCATGGCCCCCCACCCCACACCTGCTGCACCCGTTACAGCCCATTGCATGCTTCTCCTCCCTCCACCGAGCCTGCTGTACCTGTTACAGCTCAGCAGTAGGCCTGGCCTGGGTTGGTGGGAGGAATGTGGCCATTCTGAGCTCAGTGTTCGATCCTTGTCTGGTTCAGCTACATTACATGCTGCAAGGTGTGCAGGGGCTCTGTGAGCAGACATGCCCCTCGCCTGGATGTGCACAGGCTTGGCAATGAGACACACCCATTTCCCACATGTGCACGGTTTGGAAGAGCAGATGTGCACCTTGTCCACCCATTCACAAAGCTCAGAGGCAGTTGTGCACCTTACTGAAACATGTGCCCACTCAGACAGCAGACTGTCATCTTGGCAAATGGGTCTGGGGCTTGGTGAGTGGATGGACAGAGAGCAGACGGACCCATTGACGAGTATCCCTGGGGCTCAGAGAGTGGACAGACCCGTCCAGAGGTGGGCCTGGGGCTCAGAGAGCGGACGGACCCCTCCACAGGTGAGCCTGGGGCTCAGAGAGCGAGCGGACCCCTCCAGGGGTGGGCCTGGAGCTCAGAGGCTCTGGTTTTGTAACCTGTTCTTAGGAGATGCTGCACACCTGAGCTGTGTCTACACGTGCACGCTACTTCGAAGTAGCGGCACCAACTTCGAAATAGCGCCCGTCGCGTCTACACGCGTCGGGCGCTATTTCGAAGTTAACTTCGACGTTAGACGGCGAGACGTCGAAGTCGCTAACCTCATGAGGAGATAGGAATAGCGCCCTACTTCGACGTTCAACGTCGAAGTAGGGACCGTGTAGACGATCCGCGTCCCGCAACGTCGAAATTGCTGGGTCCTCCATGGCGGCCATCAGCTGGGGGGTTGACAGATGCTCTCTCTCCAGCCCCTGCGGGGCTCTATGGTCACCGTGGGCAGCAGCCCTTAGCCCAGGGCTTCTGGCTGCTTCTGTGGCAGCTGGGGATTTATGCTGCAGGCACAGGGTCTGCAACCAGTTGTCAGCTCTGTGTATCTTGTGTTGTTTAGTGCAAGTGTGTCTGGGAGGGGCCCTTTAAGGGAGCGGCTGGCTGTTGAGTCCGCCCTGTGACCCTGTCTGCAGCTGTGCCTGGCATCCCTATTTCGATGTGTGCTACTTTGGCGTGTAGACGTTCCCTCGCTGCGCCTATTTTGATGTTGGGCTGAGCAACGTCGAAGTTGAACATCGACGTTGCCGGCCCTGGAGGACGTGTAGACGTTATTCATCGAAATAGCCTAAGCCCTAAGCTATTTCGATGTTGGCTGCACGTGTAGACGTAGCCCTGGACTGCAGGTGCTGGTACTGCTCCAGCCTCCGAGGTGTGTCCCCGAGGGTCAGCCAGCAGCAGTGCGAGTAGACAGCAGCTGATGCTGAGTAAATACATGCTGATCAGACTGGCCGGTCCCTGAGTGGGGCCACCAAGGAGTGGAAAGAGTACAAGTGGCTCCTCCACTCCTGCCTTCCTGCTCAGGGACCAGCCCCGGTGCCCTGACTCTGCGCACAGCCTGCGGGAAAAGATGAGGGTGAGCTGGGTGTACCCTCCCACGCCAGCCAGCTGAGCCAGCCTGCTGTGCCCTCTCCTGGGGGGTGAAGCCTGTGGGGAAAACCTGCACTCAGCTGTCTGCCTCCGCTCTGGCCAGCTGAGGCAGCCTGTGCAGGCTTCAAAGCCCTGAATGTGGTCTGGAAGCAGTGAGGCTGTGCAGCCCGTGAGCAGGCTCAGCAGCTGGTCTGGTCCGATGGGGTCTGGAGTAAGGGAATCGGGGTTTGGCTGTTTATTTTCAAAGGCGTTTTACGGGCTGGCGGGAAACGCGCAGGCCATGTTCACGCAGGGCAGAATACAACCCGAAGGGAAATGGGATGGGTCGCTCCACCTGCGAGTGTGGAAGGTGACAGGTGTCCCTCCCATTCCAGGCTCCGCCCCGGCTGCATGTGAGTCAGCTAAACCAGAATTACAGGTTTGCGAGGCAAACATTGCAAGCGAGGAGGAGGGACAGGCTGGGGGCAGGAGACGCGGCCGCTGCACTGTGTGGGGACATACCCAGCAAGTCCCCATGGAGAGCCCGGAGGAAGCCGAGGTGGATATTGACACGCTCATTGATGAAATGGACTATATCCCGGGTCACTTCCACCTGGAGATGAACCTGAACTTCGAGCCCAGCTCCCCTGTGCATTTCAGAGGGAGGGACGTGAAGCTGAAGCGAGACAGCCTGATGTGTGAACTAGAGCTTGAGTCTGGCCCCCAGCAGTTCGCTGTCAGGAACCTGCTGGGGGCCTTCGCCTTCCACCTGGAGGAGCTGGAGCAAGCCAAGGAGCTCTTCCTGAGCATCTCCCAGGAGGACCCCGACAACCTCAATGCCTGGGCCAACCTGGCCTACGTGTACGACAGGCTGGACAACGAGCAGCAACAGGCTGACTGCACCAAGAGGGTAGCCCGCTTGATGGGCCTGGGTTCAGAAGACGAGTCCCTGGGGGATGCCAAGCTCCGGGCGGCCCGCTGCCTGGCAGAGCAGGGCTATGCTTTCCTCTTTGACGTCGGGCTTGTGGACAAAGAGGACCGAATGGAGAAACTGACTGCCGGCCTCATGCTCTATGACAAGGCTCTTGCCTATGGGCAGCAGGTCAGTCACCGCTCCTACCTGTGCAATGTGGTGTTATGGGCGAACTTCTCGTGCGTCTCTGCAGAGCTTCTATGCTTTGCGCAGAGCAATTGCCTCAGGGCTCGTTATGATAGCGGGAAACTAGAGCAGGAACTAGTTTACCAGCTCATAGCCGAGGGCGGCTATGACAGGGCAGACGTGCGCACGCCAGAGGGAGGGGAGCACTGCCAGAAGGATGCGTCCGGGACTCGCTCCTGTTCCACACGCCACCTTCGTGCTGTGTCACTTCAAACCGTTGATCCGTATGGGCCCAAGTCTGCAGATCAGCTCCTATAAAGGGCATACGATTCTGTAGCCAAGATCACAGGATGTTTGAAGCCCATGTGAAGTTCCTTCCAGCCTTATCTTTGCTAGTTGTTCAAACAAAGGCGTGCTGTTCTGCACATACAGCGTGCGGCTGCCCTTGGGGAGCTCAGAAAAGGCTGGCGTCTGATTATGTTCACTTGCGTGGTATTCCTGGGTCCAGAGGTGGTTTTGTTGCTCATTAGCATAGGAATTGGGCTGAGCCTGCCCTCTAAGACCTCAGGACAAAGGGATCATTGGGGTAGCACACACCATATTTGCTTCAGGACATTAACTATGTTCTGCTGGCAAAGCCGCAGAAAACATCCTTCCAGAAGCCACTCAGCACAAGGCGTTGTGTCACGCACCAGTACTTCTCCCAGGTGCATTTGGAAAATGCTTCCAGGTCTCCAGCTAGCAAAATTCTGAGGGGTGCTACAGCTCAGTTCAGTCCTTTACACTCTTGACAGCAAATATGTTCTCTAGGAACCTGTAACTAATTACAGAGCCACATGGTGGTGAAGCTCATAACTTGTATTGGACCAACTTCTGTTGATGAGAGAGAAAAGCTTTTGAACTTATACCTACCTCTTCTTGAGATCTGTGTAAGCTTGAAAGCTTGTCTCTTTCACCTATAGAAGTTGGTCCAATAAAAGATATTAGCTCATTCATCTTGTCTCTCTAATATCCTGCAACTAATATTGCTGCAACAACACTGCAAATAACCAAGTATTCAAAAATCATAAGCTGGCTCCCCAAAATCCCAGTTTAGCAAATCGGATCATTTTCAGCGATCATTCATCTGGGACCCTTTTTCTTCACCTTCTGTTACCTGAGCCTTTAGTCTGCACTCTTGGCACATTTTCAAACTTTTCTTTGCATTCCTGAGGGCTAGAAACTTGTTTTTTATTTGTAAACACCAATTGAGAGTTTCATATAATCACATGACTCCTGGAACTGGGGCTTTAAAAAATAATCACAAGAGTTAGCAACATGGCAGTGAAAGGCAGGATAGAGAACTATAAGATGGAAATGGTTAGCAAGAGAATTAACTCCAGCACATTCCCTAGATCTTCCATTTAAGGCTGTTCCGTTGTCTCAGTAAGATAAAAGCTATTGGACTGTTTTCCCCCATTTTAATTAGGTGGGTGGTTTGTCACAGGGTGACTGGCCCTGCGAGGGGAGATAAGTCTAGTTCCTTCTGTGACCCACTTCACTTGTCTCCCCGGGTAGAGAAGCTAAGCGGTGCTACATGACGAGCAGGTTGTGTGGCTAGAATCAGGCCTTCTGGGGTGGAGATAAGAGAGAAGCCTACAAGGAATCACAGGGGAAGCCCCAGGTCCTGCTGCTGCTGCTAGATGGTGAGCAGAATGGACTCAAGGGAGCTGGAGAGCAGCAGACACTCTCCTTACAGCTCAGGCAGAGGGCGGGCAGGCAGTGTAGCGGGCAGGGAGCAGCAGCCAGTGAGGGTGACTGGAGAGTGGTCACTTAGTGCCTCGCTGAGGCTCTGCCTAGTGTTGTAAGGCCGGGGACACACAGATAGCACAGCTGGCCCTCCATCCTGAGGCCTCCCAGCTGAACACCACAGAGAGGGCAGAGAGGCGATGCCAGGCTCTCAGCAGCCATGTGTCACGTCATCAAAGCGATTGGGGCTACGCTGCACACACGCCAGCCTTGGGATAGCCAGGCAGGTGCAGGCGGAGATCCACGTTGATGCAGTCAAAGTGCTCTGCAACCCACTCCACCGTGAACGCTTAGTGAACCTGAGAGAGGCCCAGCTGGTGCGAGCCCGGATTTAACACCAGCACAAACGGCTTCATCCTATCAGAGCCTGGTCTGGCCACAGTGCCATTGAACCCGTGATTGATCACCGTGGTGCTCCTGGGTTGAAAGGCCGCACAAACGTGCTTTGGTCTCCTGCAGACCGAGGCAACGGAGGGTGCTCAGCTACACTCCACGGTGTATTGGCCAAGGATACACCTGACGGGGTGATCAATGCGCCTTGGCCTTGCCTGTGTTGATGGTAGAGCCCAGAACTCTAACATGGAGTAGGAACAAGGCTCTTGATGTGGTTTGGTCCCATCCACACAGACTCGACCAAGCCATGCTCTGAATGGGTGGGGCAGCAACGTGTGTGGAGCAGATGGAGCCAAGTCTGCAGCCAGCCAGACTGACGTGGCTGTTCTCAGAAGGGTGTGAGCTGTCTGCCCTCAGTGAATCCCTGCTCAGTGAGTCCACTAACGTTATTTCCTTGGAACCACCCAGGGCCCGATCCCCAGCTGCTGTAAATCAATGTCCCTCTTATCCAAACCACTTGGTTTATGCACCTGCCCCTGCCAGCCACTCCATTTGCTACACAAGGATGCTGCCTAAGAAAAGAAGTTGCATAGACATGTCTTATAGAGCTGGGAGGGATCTCAAGAGGTCAGTGAGTCCAGTCCCCTGCACTCACAGCAGGGCCTAGAGCCATCCCTGACAGATTATTTTTTTAAAATCTAACCTGTCCTAGACCCTTGAAGGGCCCCCTAAAGGATTCAACTCACAACCCGGGGTTGAGAAGGCCCATGATCTAGCCACTGAGCTATCCTTCTCCCTGAGTGGAGAGGCTGTGAAATAATTGACCCTTCTGTCAGCTCTTCTCTGGAGCGCTCCAACCATTCCTTCCCTGGCCACCGGCCTGAGGAATCAGGAGGGTGTTTACAGGGTTGACAGCTGCAAAAACATTCCAGCCATGTGGGCAGGAGTCTTGCGACTCGTAAATCTAGTCCAGCATCACTCATGCCCTTCCCTTGAATAATCTAAGGCAGATCTTATCTACTGTAGGACCCAGTGGAACAGTACTGAGGAACTAAAGCCCTGCAGCCACAGGGAAATGCCTGCAGGAACCCTGCTGGCTTTGCCTAACCTGCCTACAGGTGTCCCTGCTGGTGAGCAGCCCAAGCGAACTCCTCTGTCAGCCTGGGGGAAGGAGCAGGTTTGGGTCTAAAAACAAGGGATTTGCATGGCAAATCCGGTTTCCTGGCTGGAGCGCTTGGCAAAAGCTCAAGCGAGACTTTAAGTGCGGTGGAGACACAGTTCAGTGGGCGCGCCAGGAGGCATTGTTCAGGCAGGTTCTCTGAGATCCAGGTCGCCACAGGTATCGCGCTCCGTTACAGGATGCACAGTCTGCTCTGCTGCGCCAGGGAGTGGCGACATAGCCCGGCCCTCTCTGGAGCCGTAAGCGCTGGCCTGCTGCAGGCTGTGCCTTCTGCACATCACTGCATCCAGGGCCGGTGTGTGTCTGTCATGTAGGCCCAGCTCCAGAGGCCGAATCTGTCGCTCAGGTTGTAGCTGCTTGTGCTTTTCAATTTGAGAGAGCTCGGGTTCAGATCCTGGGGTGTCACGCAAGAGGGTGGGTGTCAAACTTGCCTTTGGGAGGGCACCGGGGGCAGGCAGTTTGCTCTTCCGCTGAAGGCGGCAGAGGAAGTGGCCAGGTGGGACAAGTGAATATGAGAAGGCCGACTGGCCAGAATGGAAACAGTTCACAGCAATGGCCCCCTTTCCACCATGTTCCGGTGGTTCCCAGCCTGTGGCCTGTCAAGGAGCATTAGAAAACTGCCTGACTTCCTGCCAGCTCACCTCCACAGCCCACCAGGGCAACCAGGTTCAACTAAGCTCTCGGGCAGCCTGCGTGGTGAGGAGCTGGGAAGCTTGGGACTTGTGACTCACAAGCTCCAAAGCTCTGTTCAGCTGGGGGTCTCCAGACTTACAGCTCCTCTCCAGTTGACCACATGGACTGCCAAAGAGACAAGAGCTTTGGCCCCTCTGCTCAGGGTTGCTCAGCAGCCAGGTTCCAGAGTCGTTGGCTGAGGGATAGCCAGCTGGGCAGAATGCTCCTCTGCTGGGGGTCCAGTCCCTCTCGTAGAGGCTTTAAAATGATGGGTTTCATCCCAAGATGAAACCTTTCAGTCCCCCATGGAACCCTTTCTCCACACAGGCTGGTTTCTGAGGTAACCAAGTTCATCCATTTTAAATAGACCTACAAGAAATCCTGCTTCAAGCGCGTCTTTGCCCATGAAAGCTTATGCTCCAAAATATGTTAGTCTATAAGGTGCCACAGGACTTCATGTTGTTCTTAAAGATACAGACTAACACGGCTACCTCGCTGATGCTTTAAATAGACCTGTTTTTCTGAGAGCAGAATGCTAAACATTTTCCACAGATTAGTGCCCTCCATCCCCTTTAGGCATGTCCTGAGTTAGCCATCCAAAAAGTAAGGTAGCAAAACCATATGCCTGAATCCTCTCCCTTTTAGTGCTAGCCGCTGCCTTCTACATCATCTTGCTAGGCCACTGGTTCCCAACCTGGGGTCTACAGACCCGTGAGGGTCTGCGGGGATATTTCAGGAGGTCTGTGAAAAAATAAAAGGTAAATAAAAATAATCAGAGGAAAATAAGTTTTCAATAAGTTGCCAAGTTGCAACCAATTATTATTTTTAAATTAAACCTCTTCCAATAACGTTACTAATTGCTGTCCGAAAATCTACGTTGTGGTTTCCCTTTTCATTTCATGAAGTGAACATAATGTCTAGAACTGGCTTTGATGCAGGGGAATGGGCTCTGCAAATGATCTGGGGGGAGGATTTGGGGACCACTCTGCTAGGCTGTTTAAGATACAGGCTTATTTTCTTAAAGCGCACAGACAAAAATGAACCTGGAAAGAAATCATGGAAGAAATTTAAACTGAAGAGCTTCTAAACAATTCAGCCCAGCTCAGTTCTCTCCAAACCCATTAACCTGCAAAATCTGCTTCACCGCCAGGTCTAAAGGGAATAGCAATTAGCACTTTGCCTACAACCCGTTACAATTAAATGCAAACTGAGACACCAGATGGGAATATAGATCACAAAGCTGGTTCATTTTCAACAGATCCTGGGCAAAGTACCAGCATTGGGGCTTGGTTCAGCTTCAGCCGTGGAGGAGAAATAGCCTTTCCAACTGTTTTCAGCTCTTCTAACGAGCTAGGAGTGCAGGTGCCCTCCCTCCAGTAATCTGTCACTTTCAACCTCAGAGGAACACCACGTGCTCCAAGAGGAGCTGGAAGACCACCACAGGTGCTGAGTAGCACACGTGCCACTAAAACGAAAGGTGTTACGGGGTTCAAGTCAGGCTGGGTGGGCCTGATTCAGTATTGGTGTCAGTGGAGCCTGAAGAAGGATTGCTGCAGAAACCGCTTCTCCTGTGACGGAAAGGCAGGCAGCAGGAGCAGGGCATGTTGCTATGGGCTTTTCAGGCGTTAATGACTCTCCGACAAATATTTCCCTATTTCAGGTCCCCCTGGAGGAGAAAAGAAGCTGGTACGTCACTATGGCCACTCTGTACATCAGGTAAGAGAGGGAGTGTCTGGTGTGGAACTGGAATAAGAGAGCAGAACAGCACCAAACACCTTCTCCAAGGAGGCCAGGAGAAATAAACAGCCACAGGTTACACTGGAACTGGGGATGTGGTGGGGAGGTGGAGTTTGCCTGCAACCTGGCAGATGGTTGGCATCGGAAGCCGCAGGCAGAGGAGGACTTGTGTAAATGGCTCAGGAGGAAATCCTGGTTCCACTGAGCTCAGTGGCAAAACTCCATTTACCTCAGGAGGTTCCGGAGTTCGGCCTGCATCACACATGTTCTTTCTTACCATCCGGTAGGAAAAGGGGCTTCCTAGAGAAGCTCACATGCCATGGCCGTGGCCACCAAATAAGTGGACCGCAAAGGCAGAGGCATAAGTTGGCTGGCCCTGTAAAGCAGTTGGGCCTAGCCCGCCTTTGCTAAGTTACCTGCCTCCCTGGGGATGGTCCTGAGGCCAGGGGTTAAGTGTTAGACTGGTAATCAAGGGGCCCAGATCCACAGAGCCATTTAGGCTCCTAAATTCTCAGCTTTGGGCCTTAGTTAAAAGGCCCAAAGGCAACCCAGCTGAGAGTGAGACCTGCAGGAGACTCTGGGTCCAGGCCTGACTTCATGAGTCAGATTTGTGTTGTGCTGTTTGATCTGAAGAAATAAAATCATCCCTCAGGGAAGGGTCTGACATACCGCCAGTGAGCTTGTTCGTTGAGGCAGTCGGTGGCCCGGCCCACTGGCTTGTGCCACCCAAGATGTCACAACCCAAATTAGAAAGGTGTGTTGTACAGGGACAGTATCAAGTCTGTCAGCAGGACTACATCACATGAACTAAGAACGAAGCCCTGGAATGCTGGACCACCAGCACGGTGCTACAAAAACCATGCCGGTTCCCACCGGGCCCCATCGCAGTCTGTGGAATGCAGACAAGTTACCACCAGCAGAGCAAAGAGCTGGAAAGAATTTATTTGTGACATCTTTATGCTGTTCTGGCTATCAGCTCAGTAGTATCAGTGATAGCCGAGTACAGTATGGGCATGCTCAAAGGTTGCGGTATGAATAGCAGTGAAGCAATAAAGGCCCAGTGCCACTGGCTCAGACGCACACACTGACATCAGGCTCTCCAGGGAAGGGGACAGGGCAAATGATCACCCGGCGGAGAGTTACAAAGGTCTCTTGAAGGAAGACTTTGACCATTGTGACATCAGTAGTATTTGGGGAGTTCCAGTAGCAAACTAAGTCATTAGGCTGGGAGTTTCAAAGGAGACCAAAGGGAGTTAGTTACCCAGATTCCATGGATACAGTTACCTAAATCCCTCAGGAAATCCCAGTCTTAAAAACAACAGGAGCAAAAATGGAGTCAGTAGCAAGCCCGGTTGCTCCGGATGCCAGTTTACAGCTGCAACTAGCCAGCACCAACACATTCATCTGTTCAGCCCACGAATGGGCCTGTACGTCAGGAACTGGACTCAGCCATGTGAAAGTCCACATGATCCAGCGTTCATGGCCAGATCGTCACAAAAGTTCGGCACCCGACATGCATCCAGTGAGATGAGCTCTGGAAAAATCTCCCACATGTTCTGCCACCTGATGCCACAGCATTACCCTGAAACTCCACTTAAAGCTAATTAAAAGGGCATCAGGTGGGAGATAAACCTACAAAACAATTTGTAACTAGTAGGCGTTAGGACTAGACTGGGGCCACGGTGGAGATGACGCCACCCCGCCCAGATGCAGGGTTCTTACACTTCCCCATGAAGTGTCTGGTGCTGGCTACTGTCAGAGACAGGATACAGGACAAGCTGGACATGGGTCTGATCCAGTCTGGCAACTCCTTTTGCAATGCAGTGGAAAGTCAGGCCCGTGACAGCCAATACTGACTCCTTGTTGGTTCTCTGTCTGACCCTGGGCAATTTGGTCTGCGTGTCCGCACCTCAGTTTCTAGTACAGCAGAGAAAAAAAGCTCCACCTCTGAGATGCTTGGATGGAAGGTGCTGTGTAACAGTGAAGTCTAATTAATAGTAATAGAGTAGCAATGGCCTGATGTTCCAGGGTGTGACACAGGCGGGGGGACTCATAAGCCACTCCCACCGACTGAAGACGTGCCATCATACTGAGCAATCAGAGCACTGTTTGCTAAGGAAAGCAATCAGTAGAGGTGGTTGTGTAGCTAGAACCCAGTACCCAAACCTCTCCCGTTCTTCTTACAGATTAGATGGGATCCTGATGAACAAAGGAAACAACGAGCAGAAGCGGCTGCCCTCGTTTAATAGGACCCTGGCTCTGCTTCGGCAAGTGACCAAGTCCTCAAATCCTCACTACAGAGGTATGAGAACTGGCTGATTCCAGGCACGCCCAGTGACTATATGAGAAGCAGGGCTGAAGGCACAAGTCACACCTGCCTGCCTCAGGTGGGGTTTATACAGGAATGTGGCATTATGTGCAGAAGAGCTGAGGCCCTACAAATCCCATCTCTGGTAGCTGCAAAGGCCCCGATTCAGCAGGGTACTTAAGGAAGTGCTTAATTTTAAACACATGAATAGTCTTGTTGAAGTAAATGGGACTACATAGTTGCATACTTAAAGTTAGTCCTGTGCTCAAACACCTTGCAAAGTCGGGGTCTGAAAGTTACCATGCAATGGTTGTTGGGTGGCAGGAGTGAAATAGACTGATGGTCTCAGCCCAGTTCCTACTCAACAGAGATCAGGGAAATAACTTTTTCAACAGCAGCACTATTGCTGCTTATTGGCAATCTCAGCAGAAAAGCCAAGGAATGGACTGACCTTGGAAAGTGCCCTGACCCATTAGAGATCTGGGGTGGGTTGAAATACGTGGACAGGGCAGTGTGAGACCAGCTTGCACTGTCCCTTGGCACACTGCAGATAAACCAAGTAAGCCAGGCTCCTGGCCACTTGTCCAAAGCACTAAATTCACTAAAACATCCTGACTTGGAAGTGCCAAAGCAGTCAGTGAATTCTTGTTTCCAAAGTGGAATATCCCGTCAGCCTGATTGTGCAGGAAGGGTCACTTTTAATGTTAGTGTCTTTACTGCTAACCTGCTCTGAATTCTGTTTCCCACCACCCTAGCTCTGGCCTGGTGCTACCTCGGCATGCTGCTGGAAAGGGAAGAGACGTTTTCCACCACCCCGATGGGGATCCATGACTGTGGTTACTCTGGGACTGGGCCCCTTGATTGCTTTGGCAAGGTGCTTTTTTACTTCATTGCTAGCATGTAATGAGAAGACTTGGGGAAGTCCCCTGGGTCACTCCTTTACACCTACATCCCCAGAAACCATGCAGGTTGCCATCTCTCTCCTCCATAGTCCCTTCCCCAACCCAGAGGCACTCTAGACTGAGCAGTACCTCTAGGGCAAAGCCAGCAGCGCTTAGGATGATTGTGGTACACAAGCAGAGCTCATGATAAATGACACTGAGTCAGATTCTCAGCTGATGTGACTCAGCCTGGTTCCACTGGTGACAAGAACATCCACTTACGGCAGCTCAGAGGCCGAGCCTGTAAGATGAGCCTGGAGGGGGCATCCAGAAGTTAACTTTTGTTAAGGGTGCAGAAGTTCTGGGGATGGGAGAACCCTGGGGAATGGAGAGAAGCTTCCATTGCTTATACAAACACCTGAGCCTCACTCTGGCTAGACCCCTGCTCCCAGAACAGTTCAGAAGCTGAGGCACCATATGCTCCATTAGCAACCTGCCTGGGTGACACATGCAAATCAGAAGTCCTGCCAGCTCCCAGGTTAAGAGTATAATCACACAAGCCACCCACCCGGTCAGGACCCAGAGCTAAATGCTCCCAAAACTCAGGGATGGCTTGAGCCACAATGTGGGTTCACCCCATCTCTACCAAGGAGAGTGGCTACGTCTATTGCCATTATCAGTCGGGT
This sequence comes from Carettochelys insculpta, assembly GCF_033958435.1. Taxonomy (NCBI): domain Eukaryota; kingdom Metazoa; phylum Chordata; order Testudines; family Carettochelyidae; genus Carettochelys; species Carettochelys insculpta. The sequence continues at coordinate 13,037,860 of NC_134145.1, read as the reverse complement.
GTATCCCTATAAGAGTGCCTGAAAAAGGAGGGAGAAGGCGTCTCGTCACCCTTTCAATGCCCTGCACAGACACCATTCCAGCTCCTGCACTGGCCACTTGAAGGAGGGTTGGGAAAGAGACAGGACTATAACCCAGTCCCCACTTCAAAAGGGCACGTGACCATACTTTCCAAGCATGTATCTATACAGCCCTTAATCAGGCACCAAAGGGCTGTGGTAATAGGCCCATTTTACAAACGTAAGCCAGTTACGTGGGAGATTTTACAAAAGAGCATCTTATATGGAAACTTTAAAGTGTTTCCTGTTTCAGCAGTAGTGACTGTATCCTGGCATAAATAATGCAGAAACCGAGGTGTTTCTTAGTGCAGGGTGGCCAGGCCAAGCTACACCTAGTACTCAGACAGGAGGAGTGAGTCCAGCTGGGTCGGGATACAAGGAGATCAGACTTGCATGCCAGGTCAGGACACTGTGAAGTCAAACCAGAGGAGCAGGAAGCACCCAGTCCACAGCCAGGTGAATCCCAGTTGTTCGGACAGCTTTCCTGCTCCTAGCTTAAGTGGGGCTGCGGACCAGTCAGCTAATCTGGGACCCCACCAGTAGGATGTCAGAGTGGACCCTCAGACTGGGGCTCTGCTTCCTGAGCTAGCAGTTGTGAACCAGCTGCCAAATGGAGGGTTGAAGCATGACTGCTCTTGTGGGCCTCTGTTCCGGGCAGCGGGTTATGACACAGGGTACGGTTACACTGAATGAGAAATCATCGGGTGGTGACTGTTCTGGGGCAGAATCTAATGCTCCTCCTTGCAGTGGGTAGCTTATGCTTAGCCAATGATCCCATGGACTTTAATGGGGTTAGATCATATCTGGAGAAGGGTGCTCCTCAGGGAGATGGGGTAACAGAATCTGCTCCTAAATATGTCTGATGAATGACTTTCTTCTTCTTCTTCTTCTTCTCCTCTTGGCTAGGATGAATGAGAAGTTGAGGCAAACAGGTCTATTGAGGGCCGTAGTAAAACAGTAGTACAGGAATCTGCATATTTAAAAGTACCACATCGTTTTGAGTGCAGTTTTGGACTCATTTTCTGAGTCACAAAAAACTATAGTCAGTGTTTCACAAAAGCCATTAAATGAATGAAACAGGCAGTCCAGTTGGATCTGGGATGTTTGTAGGTTTTGTAAGAGGCAGTTCATTAATGGAAATATGTTTTGCTTTCTTGCTTTCGAAAGGCGATAGAAATAGCTAAAGACAATCCTCCCGTACTAAACCGACTGGCAAAAATTTTCCTCTTCCTCGGCAAGCAAGAAATGGCCATGGGAATCTGCAACATGGCGCTAGATGTCCTACAAGATCCAAAGCTGAACTGGCAGGCCTACTGCACACGGGCCAAGGTATACAGCTTATCTTTGGTACCACAGTCTTCAGGGACCCATGCTGCAGTCTGAACGAAGAGCCAGAGCAGCCCTTACCTTACTAGGGACCACATGAGATTTTAAGCTATGCTAAACTTACCAAACAACCCCAGCAACTCACAGTTCCATCTGTGTCCTTTTGACATTCGCATCTGCTTGAGTTCTGGAGGGAGACCTCACACAGGGATCAGTCACCTGTGGAGACGTACCATTTTGTTCCGCAAGGGGCTGCACCCGTGCCTTTAAGGCTTCAGTTCAACGCAGTACCTAAGCACATCCTTCACTTTAAGCGTATGCATAGTCCCATGGACTGAAGAGGAACTATTCACCTGCTTAAAGGGGGAGGTGGGCTTATGGGCTCTGCTGAAGAGGTCTCATGTGCTGGAAGCAGCTGGGCCAACAGCCACTGTGGGGCACGGTGGGAGGGGAGCGAGACTCTGCACCCTGGAAGGGGCGGGGCCAAACATATACGGGGTGGGGCCTAGAGCAGTCAGCCCTTAGCATTGCTTGAATCACTGCACTGCCCCTTTCCCCACGGCCATGCAGAGCTGTACTACCGTGGCCATTCAAAGGGGCCTGGAGCTCAAGCTGCCATTCCGGGGCCTTTGAAACATTGGGCAACTGCCTGCTTTGCCTTCCCTGTTGGTGGGCCTGGCTGAAAGTGAAGCAGGTGCCTAATGTTCTGCTGAATTGGGGCCTAATTTAAGAAACGAAGTAAGCATGTGCCTCCATTTCCTCTTCTAACCTGTTGTGCAGTGTTGCTCCATGGTGTGAAACAGTTGCCATGCTCCATCCCAGAGGTGGCTGAATGTCAGTGGTGGGGAAATGAGCTCTCTGGTTAGCTTGTTACTTGCTTGGGGAAGCTTCTAGATAAAAGGCAGCCCATGAGATGTATGATGTTGCTGTAAATATCAATGATTGTGGAAGTGATCTGACCCACAAAGGTATCAACACTTCTCATATGCCATCACTGCACAAGAGTGGGTCGGTGGCATCTTGGACCTGATCCAAACCCCACTGAAGTCAATGAAAATCTTCCCAGCTGCTTCAACGGCCTTTGAATCAGGTCCCAAATCACAGGAAGGTACTCGAGTTCCAGCAGCCAGTAATGCTGGTTTGCTGCCCCTCTCCACTTGCTGGTGCCTCTCTCCTTTCAAGAGCCACCTGACTCAGTGAGTTTCCAGGAAGGGCTTTATTTGAGAGAGGATCTATGAGGTGCCAAAATGCAGAATCTGTGTAAATTCACTGACCTGCTTTGCAAGCCCTGCCAGGCCAGGGCAGTCAGATGGGCTGGAGAGGGCATCTGTGAAGATTCACAGCCTCTCCATGCCCAGACACCTGGATAGGAGGCATCATTTGAACAGGCATCTTCACGCCTAAGCAGTCAGGCAGCTGATTCACCCAGGATATGGGGCCCCTAGGGAGATTTCACTTGGGAAGGGGGGCTAGCTGCATCTGGCCTTTTACTCAGCAGGTAAATGCCCTCACTCGGGTAGAATCCCTGGCGTCATCAGTGAGGTGCAGGTGTACAACTGACAGGAGCATGTGACGCTTTCCAATTCGTACTCATATAACTGTGTCATTAGATTTACATCCTCATCACTGTGACGGCGGTTCCAGTAAGTTCCAGGAGGTGTGTGGAACTATGTTGTCCTGGGCACTCAGATGCTTTGGTGATGGGCAGGTTAGACAGCTCCTTGGTGGATAGTATCAGAGGGGTAGCCGAGTTAGTCTGTATCTTCAAAAACAACAAGAAGTCCTGAGGCACCTTATAGACTAACAGATATTTTGGAGCATAAGCTTTGGTGGGCAAAGACCCGCTTCATCAGGCGAAGTAGGTCTTTGCCCACGAAAGCTTATATTCCAAAATATCTGTTAGTCTATAAGGTGCCACAGGACTTTTTGCTGTCCTTGGTGGATGTAACTTGGCTTGCAGCAGAGCTACGCTGATTAACCCCACCTGAGGCTTTGGCCAAAGGGGTTCCGTTGTCTGTACTAATATTAAACTATTTAGTGCTGCATGTGCTAAATGGCCCCAAAAAGATGAGCTAATCCCGAAGATTGTGGCAGGAGGGATAACAGTGCAATGAAATGTATGCCAGAAGGAATTTCCTCCTGTGTTTAGATCCACATTAAGCTCTATCTGCGCGATCTGGAACGTGCAAAGATGGGTTTGGGCGGCACGCCAGACAGGAAACATCTCAACAGTGCGAAAGATGACCTGGAAAGCGTCATAAAGGTTCGGCCATGCTTGAAGACATACCTGGACATGGGTCAGGTGAGTATGTACACTGATGTTCTCCCAATGAGATCAGCTACTGCTTTTTTCACGTCTTCATGCTTTTATTTACATTCACTCCTTAAACAAGCAGGGCAGCAGAACATGAAAGCACTGAGTCAGCCCTGGTTCTTAGGGTATGTCTGCACAGGAAAATCTGGACCAGGGCTAGCCTACCTGAGATAGCTTTAACCCAATTAGCACAGGGAACATAGCAGTAAAGATAGCACAGCGTGGGTCCTGGAAGGGCTAGCAAGCTGAGAGGTATTCAGGTTCCCTTCTGGGCATGCACTGCCTGTGTTGAAGCCTGCACCACACTGTCTTTGCTGCTGTTGTTACCAATGCAAGGTTGATTCATGGTAGCTTGGGCTGGCTAGCCTGTGCACAGTTACTACTGTGTAGACACATACTCTATGAGTAGAGCCCTATCAAATTCCCAGACATGCAAAACATGTCATGCTCCGTGAAATCTGATGTCCTTCTGTGAAATCTGGCCCTTTGTGTGCTTTCCCCCTCTACTATACAGATTTCCTTGGGGGAGTGGGGAAGAGCCGTTTCTCAACGTGTGGGTCCTGGCCCAAAAGGGAGTTGCAGGGGTATCACAAGGTTATTTTCAGAGGGTCATGGTATTGCCATTCCTCTTTTCTGCACTGCCTTCAGGGCTGGGCAACTGGAAAGCAGTGATTGTAATCTTGGCCAAGTGCCCAGCTCTGAAGGCAGAACCCTGCCAGCAGCATCTTAGAACTAAGGGTGGCAATCCCATACCCATGTTGCCCTGACTTCTGTACTGTTGTTTTCAGCACTGAGCACCCTGAGAGCAGCAGCTGCTGACTAAGGTCACAGCTCTGCAGGCAGCAGGGCAGAAACAAGGGTGGCAATACTCTACCATGCCATCCTTACTTCTGGGCTGCTGCTGGCAGTAGCTCTACCATCAGAGCTGGCCTCCCGGCCAGCAGCTACTGTTCTCCAGCTGGCCTCCTCTGAAAGCAGCACCGCCACCAAGAGCAGCACAGAAGTAAGCACAGCAGTGCCATACTCCCCACCCCCCACCGCACACATAATAACCTTGCACCCCTCACACAACTCATTTGTGGATTAGGATTCCGACAATTGCAACACCCTGACATTTCAGATTTTAATAGCTGAAATTATGAAACTTACCTTTTTTAAAAATCATATGACCAAGAAATTGACCAAAATGGACCATGAACTTGAAAGGTGCCTAACTCTGAGCCAGTGCAGGGCTGGAGGTGGAGGGGCATGAACTGCAGAGCTCAGGTAGTGGCTGTGGATAATGTATGCAGACTGGCCCAAAGCTTTGACTAGGTGGTGGTGACTCTGCACTGCCCCCAGGTGGATTCAGCTAATGGATGCTAGCCCAACGTAATGCAGTCCCCTCCAGCTATAGTAAAAGGCTCTGCAGTTCCCCTGTAAACGGTGGCTGTGAATCTGCATTATGTCCCTCTAGGTCTCCTACTACTTGGGTGTTGATGGCGTGCAGGAACTATTCCCAGTGGATGAGACAGCGCTGGGCAGTGCTTTGGAATTTTTTGCGAGAGCCATGGAGTTTGACTTGGGAGATTCACTGCCAGAGATACAGCTGCTGAGGGGGAAATGCCTGAGGCTTAGAAATGAGGAGTCCAATGCGATTGAGTGCTTCAAGCGAGCCATAGAACTGGACGATGTGGGCTCCACCTACACGGAGAGCTTCCGATGCCTAATGGAGACGCTCCTTAGGCTGTTCAGCCAGCGAAGGGTGAATGCCGAGATGCTGATGCAGGAGGTGGAACTGTGGGTGAAGAAGGCTGAGGAGAAATACCCAAAGCTGCGGGTCCGCCAGGAGCTGAGGCTGGTGTGTCGCAATCACACCACAGAGGTGATTGAGCTCTCCAAAGCCATGGTCACCCGAGGGAACACTGAGCTGGTGAAGATGCTGTTTGAGACAATAAAGACTGACATTTCCAAGCCCAAACTAACTGAACGGTCGCTGTCCTTCTGAACCACCCATGTCGGCATCACATCCTGCAGCAAAACTGCCTCCTCGTGATAGCAGCTGAATACTTCGGCTTCTCTCAGATCTCATCAAACAAGCAGTGGACAATATCAGGCCCACCAGCAGTGGGGCAGTTGCCCAGGGCCCTGTTTTTCTGGGGACCAGAGCTCTAGCCACTGCTACTGCATGGCTCTAACGGAGGGAGGGTCAGGATTGTGATAACAGCAGTGCTGAGGGCTGACTGCCATAGGCCCCACCCCTTCTGCCCCTTTTGTGGGCATGGAGCCCCCCCCCATCTTGTTCTTGGAACCTGTGGTGGCTTTCGGCCTTGCTGGACAATACAAGAACTATTTAATTGCAAGCCAAGTTACATCCACCAAGATCTCTGAGCAGTGTGCAGAAGTGGCCAAGTGTCCCTGCCTCTGTTTCACAAATGGAGAAACTGAGGTAGACACCAAATAAGGAAGAGTGATCTCTGATTATGAGTCCCTCCATTTCCCCGCAACCAAAGGGCTAATAAGTTACCCTTTTTTTTTTTTTTAAACAAATGAAAGCTGTGACTCCTACATAATCACATGATTCCAGGCACTGGTGCTTTCATGAAAACACCAATTTTTGCAAAAGTTGTGCTAACATGGCATCCATCAGCAATGCTGCCCCACTAGACCAGAGAACTGTAGAGCAGTTAGATGAGCTGACCAACTTGAACAGCACATAGGGGTGCCTGCCCTCCAGGATTGTCCTGGATTTTCCAAGCATGAAAGATTAATAAAAGATTATGTGACAGAGTACTTCTCCAGGAGCATAGTCAACCGAAAACTGACGGTCTTAAGAGCCCGGAGCTCTATGATGTGCTGAGCATTGCACCTCCAGATAGCAGCCTTTGTTACCACACTATTGCAAAAAAAGCAAAGAAGATTCTGGGACATATTAACAGGAGTGTTGTGAGTGTAACCCTTCTGTTAACGCCAGATGCCTGCCAGAAGGGCCGGGTTCAACTCTTGCGGGGTTTTCCTATCAAGGATACAATCAACCGGCTCGAGCCCCCACCCAGTGGCCTGGGACAATTTCACCCCCGTGCTGGGTGCCTGTAAGGTGGTTCTCCCCACCCTCGCAAGCACAGAGTCTGAGATAGAAATGGCTTGTTTAATGACCGTAACCTACCCCAAGGTTACAGCGACAGATGCAGTATATCTCAGCACAGAAGAGACAAAACCCCTTTTACCCAGATACCATCCCCATATGCAGTAGAACCCAGTCTCTTGCTGGGGCTCTTGGCCCTTTTCCACACGCACACAGTTACAGGGTGTACCCTCTGCGGTGCAGTCCCAAACTCAAAGCCCACAGATACATCACCAGGGCAATACTAGCCATCCACTTGTCTGTAGCCTCCCCTTGCTGTCACCAGCCGTCTGCCAGTCGCCGTCGTCCGCCGCCGCTCCTACCGGCCACCCGCCGTCGTCTACCGCCGCCGCCGCTCCTACCGGCCGCCCGCTGGTCCTGCTGTTGTCCGCCGGTCCTTACCCCACTGCTTGAGATTGCTCTAAGACAGAACCCAGTGATTTCAGCTCTGTGTGGCCTCAGCTGCCACTCTGTGATTTCAGCTCTTGGTATCTCTAGTGTGGGGTTTCACAAACACCCTAGTAGCCAGCTCTATCTTTTAACAGGTGGGGAGGGTTAGTCAAGCCAGGCTTATAACTATATGGCCAAGGCATAGGCAGGGCCAAGGCACTCAGCAAGCTGGCTCACCCCGTACACTGCCCTTGCTCTCTCACAATGCTTTAAACCAGGGAGCCCTGTGTAATCAATGTCTTACACAGCTAAGGCGACTGCCCTGTCCCCCACAACAACCCAGAGCATTGGTGAGATCTCACAACTCCCACCTTAAGTGTCAGCTTAAATTGTGATTTTACAACTACATGTTTACAATAGACCAAAATCTCATGGCTTACTTGCTACCCATTAGGCTTTGCCTGAAAAGGTATCACACATGCACACCTTTTGCATTCTCATGCAGATGACCTCTGGGAGACTCATTCCTCCCAGCCTTCAGCAGCACTGCATTCCTTCTGCCACATTCCCTACATGAGCAAGACATGAGAAGTCATTCTGCCACTCCACTCAGCACTGATTAGACCTCAGTTGGAGTATTAGCCATGTCTACACGTGCACGCTACTTCGAAGTAGCGGCACTAACTTCGAAATAGCGCCCATCACGGCTACACGTGTTGGGCGCTATTTCGATGTTAACATCGACGTTAGGCGGCGAGACGGCGAAGCCACTAACCCCATGACAGGATGGGAATAGCGCCCTACTTTGAAGTTGAACGTCGAAGTAGGGCACGTGTAGACAATCCGCGTCCCGCAACATCAAAATAGCGGGGTCTGCCATGGTGGCCATCAGCTGAGGGGTTGAGAGACGCTCTCTCTCCAGCCCCTGCGGGGCTCTATGGTCACCGTGTGCAGCAGCCCTTAGCCCAGGGCTTGTGGCTGCTGCTGCTGCTGCTGCAGCTGGGGATCCATGCTGCATGCACAGGGTCTGCAACCAGTTGTCGGCTCTGTGGATCTTGTGTTGTTTAGTGCAACTGTGTCTGGGAGTGGCCCTTTAAGGGAGCGGCTTGCTGTTGAGTCCGCCCTGTGACCTTGTCTGCAGCTGTGCCTGGCACCCTTATTTCAATGTGTGCTACTTTGGCATGTAGACATTCCCTCGCAGCGCCTATTTCGATGTGGTGCTGCACAACGTCGATGTTGAACATCGACGTTGCCAGCCCTGGAGGACGTGTAGACGTTATTCATCGAAATAGCCT